>NC_134101.1:63232014-63542848 GCF_000715075.1 Nicotiana tabacum
ATGTTGATTGTCAAATTATTTTGTTAAAGTAAAATCCTTTTTGTTTTGACTCCATAAAAGATGATGTAATACATACTAAAACATTTTAACACAAGATGGCTTTTCACCACTCATGTTTGTTGTCATGTTATTTATATATTTAAAGACTAAAAGCTTCTTCCCATTCCTATAGTAGAAAGCTACAACAAAACACAAGTTCTTATAATTCAATATGTAAATGAATGCACACCACAATCTTCCTTACCCGCTTTGTTTATATAAATAATTAAAATGTAATAGTGATAATAAAACATACTCTATATGGTATAAATTAGCTAAACAAATGATATTTTATAAGATATAAGTTGCATGAATTTAATAATATTTATTTTTAGTCGTGTAGAGAAGCCTATGTATGAACAAGGATTAATTTACTTCCCCACTTAGCTACTCTAGGTTGGGGGCAGGCCCTGGGGCAAAAGTTATAGACACCTTTTAATACATTGTATCTGGAGTACTTCATTTAATTTCTTCAGCACTATTGGACTTTGGCGGCATTTATCATGTACTTCTGAAACTTGATCTTATCCCTTTTTTGGTTATGTCTTGAAAGATCGAAATTTTCTATTGTATTGTACTTACTTTATTGTTTTATTTTTTTTATCTTTCTCTTCTTTGTTGGGTTGTTACGTGTGAAACACGTACATAGAAATTAGTATATATATATATGTAACACCATCCCTTTCTCGACAACCAAAAGTTATGGAAAAAATAAGTAACCAGCTGTTGCTTCAGTAACTTCAAATATTCCACTTGCTGATGGCTACTCTGTGTTGAATTCATCTCCATTTAATCTTTAGCTGAAAGAGAAACATGATAGACTTGTCTGCCTCTTCAAAATGGATTTACATTGGAAAGCCAATATGCACCCAACTCTTTTCGTGTGGTTGTTTTTAGAGGCTTTGCTTTTCTAGGGATAAATACGACATCCTTTTCACCCGTTATTTACTGATAATATAAAGAATTTTTACATATTGATGATTTTCATCCATTACAATTGAGTATTTACTTAATTTTTAGGTTATCGTAGTAAATATGTTATGACTAGTCAGGGGCGGATACACCTTGCAGCAAGCGATGTCATGTGACACTGTTTCGTCGAAATTTTTACTATATAGATACACCTTGTGACAATACAAAATAAAAATATTGGATATAAATATAAAAAATGACAATGTATTATTATAGTGATTTATTCATTCGTTTATTTCTTCAAATATTGACGCCACTCATCAAAACTCCTGCGTACGTCACTGCAACTAGTTACCGGTCATTATACACGTTAGATAACTAATTGACCAAATATAATGTTAAATAACTATTCCATACATTATCAGTACACAAAACTTAAATTTATGTATATGCATACAGACTATACAGAGAGCGATTGGTTTTCTGTACTGCCTAAGGCCGTCCCAATAGGACCACTTGGATATTTTAACAAGGCACTTTTTGCTTAGCTGCCTCTTTAATTTACCATTGCCTTTTCAAACGTGAAGTTTGCTTTTGAGTTGTCTATCGTTTCACTTTTATCACTTTTGGTGCTTCTCGTTTTTCCTCTTACTGTTGTGATATTTTCTCTATACTTTCTGGGTACCATTTAACACAGTAACAAAAAATATTGCCGACGTATTAGTGTGACCAAGATAATAACATTACATATTTTCTATCTTCTAATTTTGAAGCAGTCGAATGTTTTCAAGTTCTATATTAAGAGGAGGAAACCATTCTATACTAAAAAATTCTCCATTTTCAAAACTCAAATTCAATAAATTAAATCTGATTAAGGTTGTCTAGACTTCTACGTGGTGCTAAATAATGGTGATTGACATAATAATTATGATCAGTAAATTTAGGTAGTACGAGAATGACATGATATGAATTGTCATTATCCAAATAAAGGAAAAGTGATGCTACCAGAAAATATAGAAACTACTAGAACCGGGAGTCAACAAATGGCCAGCAAATCAGTACTCAGTATCAGAAAGTTAAGGCTGTCAAGTAATTCTGAAAACTATGTGTTCCATCCATATTAAATACACAAAGGAAACTCGTGATTATCGGCCTCCCCTTTTTTAAAACAGATAGAGTACTTGAGTAACGTCATATAATGGGAAGTAGTAAGAGTAGTTTAATTTTATGGGTTCGAACTCATCGTACCAGCAGAATTGAGTTGGAGAAAAGATAACGAAGTACTCTATAAGAAAGAAAGAAGAGGAAAAAATAGCTACGCAATGGATAGCTCTTCTGTCCATCTATCGTGAAGAGGATTAGTAACAAACTCAGAATCTAGATATTATTCAGTGTGTGTTTCCCTTTAACGAGCCTTATATTGTGTGGATGGTCGGTTAGTTTTGACTACCAAATGGTTATATTCAAAACACAAGAATTTTGATAAGTATTATTCAGAATTTAGAAAGGTTGTATATATAATGGATGATTATGGTAATTAGTCGAATTGATTTTGAAATACATTAATTGTTGGATTAAGATTATTTATATACGGATAATGTAAATAATTTTTATAAAAATGAGTATTTTAATCTGTTGTAGAATATAAAATGTCTTATTTTTTAGTGAAGTATTTAACCCGAAAATACTAGTTAGAGCAATTACGGCTTGTGCCACCGGTCGTCGCAAATCCTCACGAAGTTGATGAACTCCCTTTAGGCGCCATAGCCTAAAATACCTTAATAATGTTGTTTACCCAAAAAATTGATATTCCTCAATAGCCACATGTGAATTAACGTCTAATGGTATTTCGACTCGGGCCCCAACGACATCGACAAGTGGTCTTTCGGTCCTGGTTGTCAGTTATTGTTTTCTCCTTGAAGGCCAGCTTAGTTGTCGATAAGTAAGGCCATTAATTGAGAGTTCGTTGTTGCTAATTCAAAATCAAAGAAACTTTCAACAACAAGTGTGTTTAGCAGATTCGTACCAAATAACCACTGTTATCCTTAGCCCCACGGTGGGCGCCAAACTGTTTACCCGAAAAATGAATAGAGTTAAATTTAAACGTATTTCTAAGGGTATGTGGTATAACTTGACACAAATCGTAAGAATTAATAGAAATATTGAGTATTGACTTAGAGAATGAAAAAATAAGCAAAGTTGAAAAGAAGATGATTTATGATTTAAGCAAGATGAATCAATCTATGAAGCTCAAAAGGGATAACCCTTCAATATATAAGTGTATGATATCTCAGTTACAATATATGCTAAAACTTGGTCCTTACATAAATATAGCCATCCTTTTTATAGTGGGGGGATCCTACTTTAAATATAATTAAAAATACATAGTGAAAAACCCAAGATAAATCAGTTTTTCCCTAATTCTCGCCGAGGTTCTCTCCCTTAGTGCGGCTGCAACGACTCTTGTCTATAAGCTCGATCTTGATCGGAATCGGTATTGGTCGGTTTCCAGTTTTAGAACTCGATGCGGGTTTGAGGTCGATGCTGACTCGGGGTCCGGTAATGACTTGGGCTCGGTATAGGTTGGCCTTTGACCCTTAAGCTCGATACTATCACATCTCATCATAGTTCGATTCGGACTCAAACTCGATAATGACTTCGAGCTCGGTATTTGACCTGTACCTGAAATTTGAAGCTCGTTTGTGCCTTCTTCGGATCCTATGTCGATATTATGAAGACTTTCTTCGGTCCATTATGTTCCCATCTCGATCAGACGTACGAAGGCCAAAATTAATTTCGACCGTATATAGATAGTCCCCTCGTTTCTCGGGAAGGATGTGATGAGAAACGATATGATTTCCCAACAGCTCGATCAGATATAAGCTGACGTTTACATCGGGCTCGATCATGACGCACGTGATAGTTGTCCCATCGATTTAGTTTTCCAAGGCATTTAATGCGTGTCAGACGATGGTCGGCCACTGTTGATACCAAATAACCTTAGGCCAGATCCATCCTTCTTTTTGGCGGATCGTTATTTTGATCCGTTACTTCGTGAACAAAATCGAGGGGATGCCTTTCACCCTCGACCATCTCATTCGATTGTACTGCCCTCGCCTCTTTCGAGGCGGGTTAATGAAACTTCAGCGCTGGGCTACCAAGATTCTGTTCTCGAGCATAGATGAGGACAGGGATCGAGGCTGGATGAGCAGGTTCGTTCTAGTGAAGACTTCGAACCTGATTCCGACTGAAAAGATGCCATTTCCTGAGGAGTGGAATATGAAGCGTAAGCGTAATTCTGTTGTTATCTCCCACTATTTTGACCCTTTTTCTTTTCTCACCGATATCCTCTTTTTGTGATGCAGCGATTTATTGGATTCCTGGTACAGTTTCTGACCTCAAGAACTAGGTATGGGATCGAGCTTTGACCTCCACATATGCCGAGCGTTTATGGTGTGATTTGTCAAAGGGCCGATGGGAGGCCAAAAATCATGGTAAGCCTCTTTCTCGTATCTTTGGTAGTTCGAACGAGATGCTTTCCATATAATAAAATCAATTTTCCTGTATGTAGGCGTGGGCAAAGATGCGGTTTTGAGGCCCCTGCCCGGTGAGGAAGAGGCTTCAATCTCTGTTCCAAAACCGATGAAGGATAATAAGAGAAAAAGGGTCTCTACTTCCGAAGATCCAAAACCGAAGACGAGGATGGCTCGTAAGCCGAAGAAGAATACCATCCATTTAACCATGGAATCAGTTCTGCGTCTAAGAGATGAAGACGAGGAAGAAAAAGAGAACGATGGGTCCATGCTGGTAGCCCGAATGAAGAAAACCATCGATGCCCCACAAGCAACTGCGTCGATGGTGGTTTATAAAGCTCCGCCTCGGACTAAGGAGATATCGGAGAAAGGTACGGGCAAAGTCCCCGAACCGTTAGAGATCGAGGATGCTTCCCACAGATGTCAACAAATGGTGGGTATATCTGGAGAGGCCGGTCCTGAAGCTCTCCGAACTGAGGATAATGCCCCAAGCGAGTCACTTGGGGTAATAGTAATGGGAGACTCCCCCAATCTTACTGCCTTTTCTGAAGGGCGATCCGGGAAGCCCAAGCTTTGGGGGCCCTCGAGATAAACTGATCTCATGAAGGGGAGGACCCCTTCTGTGATTTGTTTACTGGTGTCGAGGATGTTGCTGGACCTAGTGATGTGTCGTGCCTTTTCTGTGAAGTGCAACAAGCTCTAAATCGGGTAAGCTCTAACTCTCTTCGTTGATACCACTTTCATGTTTGCTATTCTTTTCTAACTTCTTTTCTTCTTTCTTTGTAGGCCGCAGCGGTTCATCGAGAAACATGTTCTCGATCTCGAGCCGAACTGCGTCGATAGACCTTCAACGAGTTATGGAAGAGAGGAACGTCCTTAAACTCCTCTTAGGGCAAATGGGAGAGGAAATCAACGACCTCCGAGCTGAGTTGGCCAAGGCTCACCAAGATCAAACCGAGCAGGTAATGATATTATTAAAAGCCTATGGGCTCGATACTAGAACGGTGGCTAATATTTCGGTCTTACAGCTGCAGCAAAAGCTTAAGATGATCGGGAAGCTCTGTGAGTAGGTCGATGTGATAAAGGCGGAGTCCTTGAAGTGGAAATAAAGTATGGACCGCTTTGCTGCAGAGAAAGAAACTGCTCGAGCCCAATTATCATCGACTGTAAACCAAGTTCACAGCATGAAGGAGAAGAGCTCGTTTCAAGCAAGAAAAATAGAGGAGCTCGAGTCTCGGTTGGCCTCCGAACTTGCCAAGGCCAAATCTGACGCCAAAAAAAGTAAAGGGCCAATGCGGATGATTCGTGGCCGTCTATCTGGCCAATGCTGAAGCTGCTCAAGTACAAGCAAGAGAGGCAGTCGATACTGCTAAAACCAGAGCACATTAGGTGGCTGAACTTGCTAAATGCCTATCTCGGAGGGAGACCCTCAAAGAGATCCATGCTCAAGGTTTCGATCTCACCGAAGAGATAAAAAAGGCTAAAGATCTCAAAGCCGATGCTGAAGCCTTGGCTTCCGATGATGATGATGATGGTGATGATGGGAGCAAGAGTGGGTCCAAGAGTGGGGAGGAGCCCGATGGCGAAGAGACCGCCCCCGGAAATAACCAAGAAACTTAGCCCTTAGTTTCCATTTTGGTTTTTAGTGTAGGGTCCTGTTCGGACGTTGTAAACATGTATATATATATATATATAAAGATCTTTTCTTTTCCCGACTTGCTTCTGTTTTATTCTCTGCTTTGTGAAGATTGCTTCATTCATGCCTTATGAAGGTTTTCATACGGCTTTAGGTAATTTGATCGAATTTGGACTTTGTAGCCTTTATAACCGAGTGAGTGCTTGCTCGAACTCAAAATAAGTTAGCTTGCAGGCTTAGTAGTCGGGTGAGTGATTGCTCGAACTCAAAGTAATATAGCCCGTAGGCTTAAAGGTCGAGTGAGTGATTGCTCGAACACGAAGTAATATAGCTCGTAGGCTTGATAGTCGAGTGAGTGTTTTGCTCGAACTTGAAGAAAGGTAACTCGTAGGCTTAATAGTCGAGTGAGTGATTACTCGAACTCGAAGTAAGGTAGCCTGTAGGCTTAGTAGTTGAGTGAGTGATTGCTCGAACTTGAAGTAATGTATCCCATAGGCTTAGTAATCGAGTGAGTGATTGCTCGAACCCGAGTGAGTGATTTCTCGAACTCGAAGTAATGTAGCTCATAGGCTTAGTAGTCGAGTGAGTGATTGCTCGAACTCGAAGTAATGTAGCCCGTAGGCTTAGTAGTCGAGTGAGTGATTGCTCGAACTCGAAGTAATGTAGCCCGTAGGCTTAGTAGTCGAGTGAGTGATTGCTCGAACTCGAAGTAATGTAGCCCGTAGGCTTAGTGGTCGAGTGAGTGATTGCTCAAACTCGAAATAAGAGTAGCCCGTAGGCTTAGTAATCGAGTAAGTGATTGCTCGAACTCAAAATAATATAGCCCGTAGGCTTAATAGTCGAGTGAGTGATTGCTCGAACTCGAAGTAATGTAGCCCGTAGGCTTAGTAGTCGAGTGAGTGATTGCTGGAACTCGAAGTAATATAGCCCGTAGGCTTAGTGGTCGAGTGAGTGATTGCTCGAACTCGAAGTAATGTAGCCATTAGGCTTAGTAGTCGAGTGAGTGCTTGCTCGAACTCGAAGTGATGTAGTCTGTAGGCTTAGTAGTCGAGTGAGTGATTGCTCGAACTCGAAGTAATGTAGCCCGTAGGCTTAGTGGTCGAGTGAGTGATTGCTCGAACTCGAAGTAATGTAGCCCGTAGGTGTAGTGGTCGAGTGTGCGGTTGCTCGAACTCGAAGTAATGTAGCCCGTAGGCTTAGTAGTCGAGTGAGTGGTTGCTCGAACTCGAAGTAATATAGCCCTTAGGCTTAGTAGATAGTCCCCAAGTGAGAATGGTTGCTCGAACTCGAGTCGGGGTAGCCCTTAGGATTTATAGTCGAGTGAGTGTTGCTCGAACTCGTTGATTTTTTGGTTGGCAGTCCCCGATTTATGGGGTAACGGTCGGCCCTTAAGCCTATTTATATATTAGATCTCGAAGAGGAATTTTTCTTGGATATAAAATATCGGTAAAGAAATTTTTCTTTGTAAGTCATTATACATATGTTCATGTTTTGTGTCAGGGCTCGGGCCAATCACATGGGCATGGCTCGTTTGACCATTTGGCCCTTATAATTTTTCCTGTCGAGACACTGTTGCCATGAAATAACGAAGTAACTTCCTTTGTACCGAACTTGATAATCATGGGCATGGCTCGTTTGACCATTTGGCCCTTACAATTTTTCATGTCGATACACTGCTGCCATGAAATAAAGAAGTAACTTCCTTTGCACTGAACTTGATAATCATAGGCATGGCTCGTTTGACCATTTGACCCTTATAATTTTTCCTGTCGAGACACTGTTGCTATGAAATAACGAAGTAACATCTTTTGTACCGAACTTGATAATCATCGTTGATATGTTCAATGACAACGCCCCCCAGTATTCGAGGTTGATTGTAAGGAGGCCTCAGATACTGTTGAATTGTTCCAAGTTAGCACGATCAATAGTTTCCTCATTAAAAAACCTTGCAGAAAACCCCATTTGGGACAAAAACCGGTCTAAGGGAAAAAAGAGTGCAACACATGCTTTCTGCCCTAAAGGCTTCGAGTTGAATAATCCGTCCGTCTTTGGTCGAACACCTGCAAGGGTTAGTTTCGAAATATAATTGAACGGGAGGGGGGGGGTCGTAGCTTAGTAGTAGTATCGTTTTAGGCGTGATACGTTCTAATTGCTTGGTAGTTGATTGTCGTTTTATCATACCGAGCTTGTAGTATTTCCACTATATGACCGGTATCGGTCTCTGGTCGACCTTTGGTTGGTAGCCCTTTTAATAACGGACCCAGAACCCAACTGGTCATCTTCGAATCTTATTTTGGATTGATATCGATTGTGCATATCGGCCCAAGTAATAGCTGGGTACTCGATCAGATTATGCTTCAGCCGTCGTGAAGCCATCGAGCTTCGTTCGTTTAGACCTTGAGTGAAAGCTTGAACAGCCCAGTCGTCTGTGACCGGTGGCAGATCCATTCATTCCATTTGAAAACGAGATACGAACTCCCTTAGCATCTCGTTATCCTTTTGTCTTACCTTGAACATGTCCGACTTCCTGGTCTCAACCTTTATGGCCCCGGCGTGCGCTTTTACGAAAGAATCTGCAAGCATAGCAAAAGAATCGATAGAATTAGATGGTAAATTATGATACCATATCATTGCCCCCTTTGACAGGGTTTCACCGAATTTCTTCAATAATACAGATTCGATTTCATCGTCCTCTAGGTCGTTTCCTTTAATGGCACATGTGTAAGAGGTGACATGTTCGTTGGGGTCGGTAGTTCCATTATATTTAGGAATTTCGGGCATGCGGAATTTCTTTGGGATCGGTTTAGGAGCCGCGCTTGGGGGGAAAGGTTTTTGTACTAATATTTTGGAATCTAAGCCCTTCAATATCGGCGGTGCCCCTAAGATCTGATCAACCCTGGAGTTACATGTTTTCACCTTATTGTCGTTTGCCTCGATTCTCCTTTCTCCTGACTCTATTTGTTTGGTCAATTCTTCGAACATCTTAGTAATTTCGGGATTAGTCCCCGATTCTTGCTCATTTGACCTTACTACAGCTGGCTCCGTTCTGTGGGTGATTTCTCGAGGTGGAATGGGGTCCGGTCTGCTAGGTACTTGGGTTTGACTCTGCAACTGAGCTATCGCTACCTGTTGAGCTTGCAACATTTTGAAAATCATACGCAAGCTGATTCCGTTTTCCTCAACGTTATGGGTGCCTCGAGATGCAGATCGAGTACCAACATGAATGCTATTTTCAGGCTCAGAACGTTGGTCTTCCTCAATAGCCACATGCGAATTAACGTCTAATGGTACTTCGACTCGAGCCCCAACGACATCGACACGCGGCCTTTCGGCCCTGGTTGTCAAGTTGTTGTTTTTTCCTTGAAGGCCAGCTTCGTTGTCAATAGGTAAGGCCATTAATTGAGAGTTCGTTGTTGCTAATTCGAAATCAAAGACACTTTCAACAACAAGTGTAAGAGGGTGTGTTTAGCAGATTCGTACCATATAACCACTGTTATCCTTAGCCCCACGGTGGGCGCCAAACTGTTTACCCGAAAAATTGATAGAGTTAAATTTGTACATAGTTCTAAGGGTATGTGGTATAACTTGACACAAATCGTAAGAATTAATAAAAATATCGAGTATTGACTTAGAGAATGAAAAAATAAGCAAAATTGGAAATAAGATGATTTATGATTTAAGCAAGATGAATTAATCTATGAAGCTCAAAAAGGATAACCCTTCAATATAGGAGTGTATGATATCTCAGTTATAATGTATGCCAAAACTTGGTCCTTACAAAAATATAGTCATCCTTTTTATAGTAGGGGGATCCTACTTTAAATATAATTAAAAATACATAGTGGGGAACCCATGATAAATCAGTTTTTTCCTAATTCCCGCCGAGATTCTCTCCCTTAGTGCGGCTGCAACGGCTCTTGTCTATGAGCTCGATCTTGATCGGAATCGGTATTGGTCGGTTTTCAGCTTTAGAGATCGATGCGGGTTTGAGGTCGATGCTGACTCGGGGTCCGGTAATGACTTGGGCTCGGTATTGGTTGGCCTTTGACCCTTAAGCTCGATACCATCACATCTCATCATAATTCGATTCGGACCCGAGCTCAATATTTGACATGTACCTGAAATTTGAAGCTCGTTTGTGCCTTCTTCGGATCTCATCTCGATATTATGAAGACTTTTTTCGGTCCATTATGTTCCCATCTCGATCAGACGTACGAATGCCGAAATCAGTTTCAACCGTATACAAATGTAGAGATATATCTAATCCTAATCGTTTTCGAGATGATTTTCAAAAAATATATCTTTCAACATTCGTAGTGGTATTTATATAGACAATGTTGGGATTAAGGTTGGACCGACTAATGGCCTTATAATAAGCTAACACCCCTTATGGGTGTACTAGGCCCAAGAAATATAATTTCCAACATTTAGGTTACTTAAAAATAATTAATTATAATTATTTTCTAAATGACCCGATAGTGTGTTAGGGTAAAAAGTGTATATGTATATATAGGGCATGGAGGTGATCATATGGCATTCCTTTCATTGAGAAGTTAATTACTAGGGAAAAAAGTCTCCGTCTCTGAAAACCATGCAGTTTTTTCTTGCTTCCTCTACCTCTAGCGTCAAATGCTGGTCCTGTTCACCTTTTTCTTCTCTTCTTTAACTCCCTATCTTCTCCTCATTTTGTTTGTTTGCTTATTTGATATTAATTAATTTGAATTTGCACTGTATAAGCCCAATACAGGAAGTAAAGCCTTTCAATTCTCGGGATTCGAACTCGAAATATGCTATTATCAGTGAGGGGTTCTCTAGTCTCAACCACCCCACTTCTTTTTATAATATAAGCAGGGATGCACTGAGTTAGCACAAGTTTAATTAAACTCATAACCTTTAACGCGAAATAATATTTTATGTGTATAAATTCATTAAAATTATAAAAATAATAAATATGAACGCATAATTTTAAAAATATAATGGGTCCAATACTAAAAATTTTATACACAAACCCATATATTTTAAATCTTGATCCACGACTCAATATACGTATATTATCTTTCACTCCAGCTAATGGTGCTAAAATATTCACCAACCCAAAGTCCTGTTGTGACTCCTATTTGACTTCTGTCTCAAAATCCCCACATGGAGTAATACGAAATTTGCAGCCTTATGTACGGATACCACTTGCGAGCAGTGTCATGACAAAATGATTAAAAAAAATAATTATCCACTCGTATTATTCATTATAAAATGAGTTGGATAATGAATATTTTAAAACGAGTCACATACGGATAAGAACCATATTATCCGTTTAGAAAATGAATATCGATGGATTTAACTTTTATATTTGTAAAGCCTCAAATTGGGGGTTCCTTGAATTTGGAAGACTAGGAATTCTCCCAAAAGTGATCATATTCAAGAAGTCATAGATAATATGAATATCCATATCCATATTATTCGTCGGTTAACTCATTTTTTTATGAGTATTAAATATGGATCGAGTCTAAAAATTTATCCATTTTTACATTATCTATCTTCGACCCGACCCTAGGACTGTCACCCTACTTGTGAGGCTCTCACTAGAGGTCACAACTAGTACGGATCACTAATTTCTGCTCACGCTGATTGAAATGACCAACTTCCAATAGGGCATTTCAATTTTAGTTCTAGTTCACAAATAAGGCATAAAATATACTAAGTAGTATTTTGTTATTCAACGCTTGGAGAAGTCAAAAATTAAGAGCAACTCTTTTTTAATTTCAAACAAGTTGTGATGGACTTGTGACGCGTTCTTAGGTAACCACGTCCCAATATATAGATTATGTGTCGTTAGTTAATTTTATGTTGATTATCCACCTATTGCAACTCTTCTCCTTTATGTTGGCACGAGAAAGTTAAGGTAAACAATCTCACAAAGACATACTAGTTGATAAAAAGATCATCCAAAAAATATAAACAAAATCTTAATTGGCAGGTAAAGCAATTGACTACAACTTTAAGTGTAGAGGTAGATACTTGAGCAATATGAGTGGCTGTCTCTTTAGGCGTGCTAGGCTTGGTTTTGCCATACTGTTACGGAATGCAGATTTGTGGATGCACGTGGCTATTTGGCATATGCAGGAAATTTTCAATAATTCGTCACTGCTACTTGTCCAAGGGGCATGGAACTTATTGTCTAGGTGCATGGATATTTGCATTGTAAACCCCCCCCCCCCCCCAAAACACACACACCCCACCTTATTTTCAAAATTATAGATCATACTTTTTATGAAAGGGGTACGGGTATCTGTAGATATATTTTGTATGACCGGATCGAATTGTATAAAAAATTCTTTTTAATTGTTATGTGTATATAAGTTAAAACTCTTACTATAAAAGTCAGTGTAACTTGTTCCATTATTTATACAAGCAAGCAATAAAGATACCCACACCCACATAGGAAGAGAAATTGGAGATGGAGGAAGATGGGGATAAGAAAATGAAGCAGTCGAAATTCAAGAAGATTTGTGTGTTCTGTGGGAGTAGCCCTGGAAAAAAGAATATCTATAAGGAGGCTGCCATAGAGCTTGGAAGAGAACTAGTAAGTAAATACTCTTTTGCTTTTTCTCTGTTTTCATCACTTTCTAAATTCAACGTCTGCATCTCCTGTTTATTGTTGTTACCTTATACTGGTAGAAGAAAAAGTTTTCTTGTCTTTCTATCTCTTTCACACCCATATTGACGATGATGCATGTAAGTCAGCTTACGCACATACTCTCTCAAATGAACTAAGTCTCAATCCCAAACAAGTTACGTCGTATGAATCATTACTTCTAATTAAGCTCGTTTCTGTCCAATAATGAAAATCATGTTATACTAGTATAAATGATGTCAACTTGCTTTTCAGCTTTTTGAAGTTATTCTTTTTGCTTGTATAAAACAAGGTATCAAGAAATATAGACCTGGTTTATGGAGGAGGCAGTATTGGTTTGATGGGTTTGGTTTCTCAAGCTGTTTACAACGGTGGTCGTCATGTTCTTGGGTTAGTTCTGTATTTGCAAGTAGTACTTGTTTTCTTCTCTATACATTTTCCTTTTTTTTTTTCTTCTGACACCTTGCCTTTAATCTTTGTATTAATTAGATTAATCGCCATATTAAACATTACTATTGGCTAAGATTTTACCCCTAACTAATTTTTAAATACTCTTGCTCCAGAGTGATTCCCAAGACATTAATGCCGAGAGAGGTATGCTTCTCACATCACTAGTACTCACTCCTTCCCATAATGCTGAGTTTAAGATATTAATTTAACTTATACTTATATTAGATTAGTGAAGTAAATGAACATATAAATTAAAAATAATGGTAGGAAACTTATTTCGATAGATTTATAAGTCATACTTCATCAACTAAATGAAGTAACTTTTAAAACGTGTGAGAGTTTAAAGAAATGGAGTATACATGTTCTGAGATTTCATGTATACGAGAGGAGAGGAAGGAGAAACACAATACTAATATATATCTACCACTACTAATTGTTTTTGGTCCTCTCCTCTTTTTAATTTCAGTTAGCTAGCTAGCTAGTTCATCTTGTGGTAGCCTCATTTGCTGTATTTTCTACCTCATTCTTATTATCTTTGATTGTTGTTGTTGGTATGTGATCATGAAACAGCAAGATGGAATTTTTGTTTAGTTTGTAGGTTCGGTTTAAAATTATTCTTTTCAGAATTTTCTTGTTCGATAGCTATCACTTTCTTTATCCCCCCTTGAGTCCTTCCTTCCCTTTTCTTCTTCTGGTCCCCCTCGTTCTAAGACATTGGTCCTCCTTGCTACTTTAGACATAAAAAAGAAAAGGGAAACTCTTTCTTAAGCTGTCCTTCATTTTTAAGTCCTCTAAACAAATAGAGATTCAAATATATATACACATTCTAATAATAAAAACAGTACGACCCATTCTAGCTTGCAAATCAACGAATCCATGATCAAGAGTGAGTATGTAATTAGGAATTAGTTTGATCTTATTATATACATGTGAGTGCATTATCTTAATTCTTTTTGTATATATATAGTTCGAGCAAAAAGCAATGAGATTCGTAGAACCTTCTTATTAATTAGCCTTGTTCTAACATCAGTTAAACAAGATGAAACTGGAGATATGTATTATTTCAAGCCTCGTCATCTTCCTTTTGTTCTTTTGCCTCTTCCTCTTTCCATTCTTGTTTTATGTTGTTGCAAATTATTATGCCCTTGCCCCCCACCTCTGCACCCAAGGAAGAACCCCCACCAATCGTTTCTGGAGATAATCAACTTTGTATCAGTGTGTCTGTGCGTCTTAATGCTATCCACTTGTGTGGGGCTAAAGTTTAAGTGTCAGTAGTTGTGTTTTGGATTGACTTGCTCTTGCTGTGTGGGTATTTTTGCATTGACTTAAAAGGTTTACTGTACTGTAAACAATAATAATAATAATAGTGTAGTGGTGCACTGTATTATATGCATGCACAGATAACTGGTGAAACAGTAGGAGAGGTGAAGGCAGTTGCAGATATGCACCAGAGGAAAGCTGAAATGGCCAAACATTCTGATGCCTTTATTGCTTTACCTGGTTGGTCATCATTCTCCTTCCTAGATTCTCGCTTGTTTTTCTTGATATTAAATATAATTATTTCCTTTCTTTTCTTTGACTTCTGCCGTGATACATTCTTCATATATACAGCATATATAGTGACCCGTGTAATATATGAAAATTGTATTATACATACACTGAGATGATGAGTATGACTTCTATGCACCTAAAGTAAATTAGTAGTTTCTTAGGAATTAGGTTATTAAGATGAAAAATGGGATACAACCACAAACAACTGCTTATTGTAATCTTAATTTGGTAACATAAAAAATCAACTAAACAATTGCTATATAACCAGTTAAGATACACTAGTAATGTAAAAATTATTTACGGTACTGTATATTTATAAGTTAAATCGGAGAAGATTTACAGTGTATAGTTAAGTAGGAAGAAAAAGAGTAAATCTGAATAATGCAGCATGCTTAAATTAATCACGGTAACTAACCAACGACAAAAGAATGCAGTGTCTAACTACTTTTGGTCGCCAAATCATGAAATAAACTGAACTCCAACTTCTTTTTCTTAGAACTGTTTCAAAGAAAATTTGGAAAACACGTAGTTTAATAATAGGCTTTTTATTTGCAAGGGAATAGCAAGTTAAATAATCGTACGTGCATGCATGGGGTAATTACAGGTGGCTATGGAACGCTAGAAGAGCTGCTTGAAGTCATTGCTTGGGCTTATCTTGGAATCCATGATAAACCGGTAAATTTCATATAAAATCCTAAATGGGAGTTCATTAATCAACTAATTAAAAACTTTTCTAATTATTAATCAAATGTACCCTTATTTGAACGGAATATTAATAATAATTAACGCATGCAGGTAGGATTACTGAATGTGGATGGTTACTACGACTCCCTCTTGACATTTATTGACAAAGCAGTGGAGGAAGAATTCATTTGCCCCAACGCCCCTCAAATTTTTGTATCAGCTCCTAATGCCACCGAACTTCTAAATAAACTCGAGGTAAATGATCTTTCTCATGATTAGTAGTAGAGTATCACTTTAAAGAAAAAAGAAAATATACAGAATTAGAACGATCAAGGCTTATAATCTAATGGTATAGTTATTGTTCTTAGAATGCGAACACTATGGTTATTTACAAGAAGTTTATCCATGGTTTAATTTTCTCTATCTGATAGGAATACATGCATATTCCCATATATTATTTTTCAGGGGTACTTTCCCAGCCAAGAAATTGTTACCTCGAGACTTAATTGGGAAAATGAGGAGTTAGATTGTTCCTCCAAATCCCACATATCATCAAGGTAGTTCTACTGATTATATGCTCCTCCTATAGAGGAAGCAAATGGGTGATGGCTCCCTGTCATCTCAGAAGACTAGCTTTAGAAAAATTAGGAATTTAAGTTACTTGCAGTTGTATTTTTCTTACATTTTTTTTTAAAGACATTCGAATATAATATTGGCTCGTCAGTAGA
This sequence comes from Nicotiana tabacum, assembly GCF_000715075.1. Classification (NCBI taxonomy): domain Eukaryota; kingdom Viridiplantae; phylum Streptophyta; class Magnoliopsida; order Solanales; family Solanaceae; genus Nicotiana; species Nicotiana tabacum. Next base: position 63,248,179 of record NC_134101.1, read on the forward strand.
AGTTGAGTGTAGCTCATCCTCTCTAGTGACTTTTTCTTGATCACTTTTTCTCAATTGATGCTATAGATTATATTGTTGCCGAGCGTTAATAATTATGATGGTTTATATTTGTTTTAATCTCACTATTAACTACTTATCTTTTCGTTTTATTTTATGTATGTTAGTTTGATTGCACACCAATTAAGACTATGAAAAAAACTTTTGAATCTTGTGTGTCTTCCTATAACATCTTATTACTTATTCCTTTTAAGAGAATGTCATTAATAGTAAAATAAAAATATTTGAAATTAAATTTGCTAAATTTACAAAATTAAAACGGCATTCCTATTAAAATAATTTAAAAAGAAAAGTAAGAGATATAAACTGAAAGATGGAGTAATATAAAAAGTGGGTATACAAGCAATTAATTACCTAACCTCAAAATTAAAAAGAAAAAAAGAAAAAAAAGGGATAAAGTACGTTAAACAGGTTTACGAGACTCTTGATTAATTTCCATCAATCTTAGATTAGGAAGTTGAGCCATGAGAAAATTTAGAGAGAAGAGAAGTACGTAAACCAAGTGGAATGCCCAGAGGCAATCCCTTAATTTAGGTATTGCTCCACTAATACTCAATCTAACACCCCAATGCCCCATTAAAGCACAGACTCTTCACCTTGACCACATTTATTTTAATTTATTGAATAAGTGGTAGGAGTACTTTTTTTTACTGAACCTATAATTTATTTCATATTTGAAACAGTGATATCATTATTGAACTTAAGAAAAATATACGTGCTCCAAAATCCATCACACAACTTCATTGAACAAGAAACTCTCAAGGGAATTAATTCCTAATAACAATTGTAAATTTTTTTTCCCTTTTCGCTGAAGTGGATGTGGACAGCACCAAATGTGCATAATGGCATGGTCAAAATCTGGTTGCCTCCAAAAATTCAGCCAAACGATTTGAAATCTAATTAATTAGTGTTCATTCTCCAACTCTGCCTAAAAAAGTAATGCTTTTATTTGACGTACACTAATTGAGTTTTTGAAAGAGTTTAGAGGTTTGATCATTCTTGGAAAGGAAAAATTAAGAAAAAGGGAAAAGAAGAACAAAGTTATATCTGTAGTTACTATATATTTAATTGATGTTTAGCTTATGATGATCAAAGGATCTCATAATTCCCTAATTGGTGGCTGTGAAGCACAGTGAGATATAATATCTGGAAGGACTTCACGGTCGAAAGAATTGCGGTTGAATTAATAAACATACTGATTCATTTCTAAGGGAAGTCATTATATCGAACTAATTACATTGTTGCTCTCTTCTTCCTTTTCAATTTTCAAAGAACAACTGCTTAAAATATATTTGGATCGGATGTTTATACCAAGCGACATAATATATTTTAATATATAGACTTATTTTACTTAACCGTAATAAAATGATATGATGTGATTAACAGGGGCGGCCCAAGAAGATTGGTGGCCTAAAGCCAATTTTTAATTTGGGGCCTTTCAGAAGGAAAAAAGAAATTATTATAATATCGATGATTCATTCCGATGCTCCTACACATAGACAACACAATTTAGCACAATTGTCGCACAATAACTCACTTAAACCAATAAAATATAGGGCGAGTAATGTGCTAAAAGTATAGAATTTTGGCCTAACATCAGTTGTTAATAGTTTCTTTTATAAATAATTTAGTCTCTTCTAAGATATTGTTGATCTTAGATAATAGAACCAAATTCATATAGATACCTCACTAATGATGTGGGTTTAGGAGGAGTCATTCTCTTTCTGCATTTTTTGCTCAAACGATTACATCACTACTCAAACCATACCCTAAAGATTGTTGTGAGATGTATTTGATCCAACTTACCTTAATTAAATATATTGGGTTCGAGTCCTGCGGTTAAACAAATCCTGTTAAAACGTGTTCTCTCTTTTACTAGGCCTTACGCGGTACGAATCTAGATTAGTCGGGGTTTCAATACATATACAAGTAGAAAAACAAAAAATAAATTTGGGACCTAAAGCCTTTGCTTTAGTGACTTGACCCTTAGACCGCCCCGATGTGATATAAACACTTAGTGCGGATAAATTCTTACCATAATATACTAAATATTTATGACTTTTCATAGATTCTTTTTACGAGGAAATTAAAAAAATCACAATATTCATATTGAACAACGGATTATGCTCAATATTTATAAAGTAAAGGACAAAGTCAAAGTGAGTGAAAGTGAAGTTCTGTTAAAGTAAACAAAATTACATGGAAGTTAAAATATTAGAATAATTCGTTGATTACTTTATTTACCCCTTGATCTTGATGCAGAGGAAAATGAGCTTTCCCGTATATACCTCTGAAGGTATGAGATGAGACTCTATTCTTATTTAATTAGTGTTATCTTAGATATCTAATCTCTGAAATATAAGAAACAAGAAACCTCATTTGCAGTGAGATGAATTAAAAAAATATTATACAGTACCATTTTTCGAATTAAGGAATGTTATTAATTATGTACTTCAAATCAAATTCTTCAAGGCTCCACTATCTATTGCCACCTAACTTAATTATAAAAGATCTGCAAACAGAGAGGACTATGTATTAAAAAATAATTCAACCCTTTTTCAATGTAATTTCTCAACAAAGAAAAAAAAATAGACGTTACTAAAATTGTCCCTCATGCAAGCAAAATCAGTCCATAGCCAAAAGTTTCTAGCGTTCAACTTAGACCAAGTTTGGCAATAAAGCAATAGCACATATATTATATATTGCAATTTTCATGTACTCAACACAAATTATGATAAAGTCAACCCTTAACCAACCCATTATTCCCTGCATAAATCTCTTCATACTATCTTTTCTGGTGCATTTGGTGTAATCTTGAGGCTTTGCTTTAACTTAATTTGCTTAAGAAGAAAAGTGACATCTTTGTCATATTTTTTTCAGACATTCTTGCTTTCTTTATTTTCAAGGTAATGTATACAAGTATTCTACCCAGTAAGTACTCTTTTGCATATTCTGTAACTTAATATTACTTTTATTAAGTTATGAAAATGAAAAGTGGAATCTTTGTTATTCTGGTTTCTCCTATTCTTGGGTTTGATAATGTGAGATTCAGATTAGTTTTAATATTTGCAAATGAGGGAATATATATGGATCTTTGAATATTCTGGAAGAGAATTTATCTCATCATGGTGTTTCTAAAATTAATGTTTTCAAGTGGGTATCTTATATTTTCAGTATTTTAAATGGTTCCACACTTTTCCTGAAAATACTTGGTTTTTGTTTTCTTGTCCATTCTATTAATGCTAATTTTTTATTTTTTTTCTAATAAGTTTAATGGATTTTTACTTTTCTGTAATTTTTTTATGACAATATAAACCTCTGAATTCTAATGCAACCTTAACCCCCTTCCAGTGGGTATCTTATATTTTCAGTATTTTAAACGGTTCCACATTTTTCCTGAAAATACTTGTTTTTTGTTTTCTTGTCCATTCTATTAATGCTAGTTTGTTATTTTTTTCTAATAAGTTTAATGGATTTTCACTTTTCTGTAGTTTTTTTTATGACAATATAAACCTCTGAATTCTAATGCAACCTTAACCCCCTTCCAATTATTCTTGCTGCTTCTTTTTCCTTTTTCTTTATTTTTTTGTTGGAGGCCGGCTTGGGGGTGGTCAGATGAAAAACCTTACCCGCACCTGATGTATGCATTTGGTCTAAAAATATCTTTGATTTGGTCTAAAAATATCCAAGTAAATATTGTTTTCGCTAGACTCAAAATACAAGGATTAGAGTGTCAAAAACTAAGGGAAAGCCTTCTTTTCAGGCAGCTAAACCGGCCTTTAATTAGTGTCCTTAGTAGGAAATTGTACGTGTACTTAGTTAACGTAAAACGTTCTTATATTATTAGTTAACGTAACCTTTTAGCTGCATTTCTTATGGTATCCTTCATCTCCACTTTATTGCTTTGCCCATACACTTATTGTGTATGCTACATATACTATTTTTTTAATAACTCCCCTTTCTACCCTCTTCAAATAAGCCTACAAACTGTGTATTTTCTTTTCAAGATTTGTTCTTTACTGCATTTTACATTCCATCAGGTTGCACTCTGAATGGGATTAGCTAGAAATGCTGATATGAGAAGTGTGGATTCTTTAGATGGAATGGGGAGTGAATCTATGGGAGGAAAGGCTAAAATGAGACAACAAAAGAGCAGTTGCACAAGGCTTGTTACTGTTTTAACTTGTTTACAATTCTCATTTGTTGTTTATGCAGCATTTCTTCTATATTACATGAGCACCTCTCTAGATTTAAGGACTACACCAGACTTCAGTTGGACAACAAGAATTGCTCAGCAATGGAAGTAATTCATTATCCCTCCCCACGTCGTTACTCGTTATAATCAGGAAGCTAATTCAGTTGTTAGAGCTGAAACTCAAACAATAGTTAATCCCTCTGAAGTCTGTGAATATGAGAAGATTGATTTTGTACAGAAGAAGTCGAACGATGCTGGCACGATCAAGTTGAAGACTGAGCTTTATCAAGAAGTGCTAGATTTTCAAAGCAAGTCCCTTGGTGCTGAGACTCTTTCTGAGCTAATGTCAATGAAGTCCAAGTGGGATTTGCGCGGTCCAAACAAACCAAAAATTACAGTAATCTTGAATCATTTCAAGAGGAAAACGCTTTGTGCGCAACTTGACTCTTTGCTAGACCAGACTCTCCCATTTCATCATGTTTGGGTACTTTCATTTGGAAGTCCAAATGAGCAATCATTAAAGAAAATTGTGGACAGATATAATGATTCAAGAATAAGCTTTATCAGTTCAAGATATGATTTCAAGTACTATGGAAGATTCCAACTCGCTTTACAAACAGAAGCTGACCTTGTATATATCCTAGATGATGACATGATTCCAGGGAAGAAAATGCTGCAAATTCTAGCACATGTGGCAGGGACAGACAAGTATAAAAATTCTGTTTTGGGGAGCATTGGTAGGATTTTGCCTTTTAGACAGAAGGATTCTAGTTTTCCAAGCTATAGGAAGTTTCGATCGAAGGAAGCAGGGCTTTATTTGCCTGATCCTGCTTATAATATTACTGTGGACAAAATTGTTCAGGTGGATTTCCTCTCCAGTTCTTGGTTTATGTCTGCTGAACTTGTCAAGACACTTTTCATTGAGACACCATTCACTTTCATGACAGGGGAAGACTTGCACTTAAGGTATGTACTTTAACAGATTCCAATATTATTATTATTTGCCAAAAAAGTTTCACATAGCAAGTATTTTCTACTAGAGTGAAAATTACTAGTAAATCATATGTACGCTTTCATAAAGTTCATTTGATCTGTTTAACTAAGGGAGGATAATAAAGTTTTTGAGTTAGTCGTATGTTATATAGTATATTGCACAAAGTTATACAACTATGATTCTATATGAATATAAAAGATGTCAAATATTATTCAACTTTGTTTCATATGTTATTTCTACTGACTTCAATTTTCTGGAAAAAATAATGCAGCTATCAGCTTCAGAAGTACAGAAATACTGGTTCATTTGTGCTACCAGTAGATCCAAATGATAAAGAAACTTGGGGTGATAGTGAGCATAGACTTGCCTACGTATCCGAAACAACTGTAATTTTCAAGGATGTTGTTCAAGTTCGAGATGATCAATGGTGGAGAGCACTCTCTACTGGTTATATTACACAATGGGCAGCAATGTATCCTGAAAAAATCGATGCACTCTTCTATGCCCACTCTATCAATGAAGTTAAAGCTCTAGCGCCTCTTCTTGAAAAGTTCAGATCAACTGTTGGAAAGAAGGCCTATATCATTATCTCAGGAGGCAATTTTTGCCCTTGTGAAGATGCTGCTACAGCTTTGAAATGGCCTAAGGCAGTATGCAAAGAAAGAAGATTCAAGATTATGGATATAGGAGTTGGTGCTTTATTAGGAACTTCAAATTCGGAGGTGCCTGTTGTTCAAGCAGTGTATGCTAGCATGAAAGGACTTATCAAAATTCATAATCCTAGCCTGGTGATTACAGTAGCTGATGCAGACTCTAATGTGAAGAAAGCTCTAAATATGGCTACAGAGGCTAATACTAACAGTTCAACGCTCGTTCTTCTACCTAGATCATCGGTGCCAAAGGTTCTGTGGATGGCTGATCTTCGTTCCACAGCATTGCCAAGTAAGAGATTATACTGTGATTTTACGCCTAATATTTCCCTTCCCTTTTGTCTAAAGTTGATCTGAGATTTTTGACCAATGCATTTGTTACTTCAGATTGGAATAGGATGAGGATTTCTGTAAATATCATCACACAGAACAGAGTTAATTCACTAGCAAGGCTTCTCAAATCTCTTAGTGATGCACACTATATTGGTGATGAAGTTTATATTACTTTCAACATGGATAGCAAGGTGGATGAAGCAACGCTAAAGCTTGTCAACTCATTTAATTGGCCTCATGGACCCAAAATTATTCGAAGAAGAATCATTCAAGGAGGCCTCATTCGAGCTGTGAGCGAGAGTTGGTACCCCTCCTCCGATGATGATTTTGGGCTCTTACTTGAAGATGACATTGAAGTATCCCCTTACTTTTACCTTTGGATTAAATATGCTCTCTTGACCTATCACTATGACCCTGAAATATTACTTCCTGAGCTCTCGGCCATCTCTCTTTATACTCCTAGATTGGTGGAAGTGGTAAAAGAAAGGCCTAAATGGAATGCAACAGATTTCTTCAAACACATTCATCCTAACACACCTTATCTCCACCAGTTGCCTTGCAGTTGGGGTGCAGTTTTCTTTCCCAAGCAATGGCGGGAATTCTACGTTTACATGAACATGAGATTCACAAAAGATGCCAAGCAAAATCCTGTTCAAATCCCAAGATCAAGAACAAATGGTTGGCAAGCTTCTTGGAAGAAGTTTTTAATAGACATGATGTATTTAAGAGGGTATGTTACCCTTTATCCGAACTTTCCAAATCAAACAAGCTTTTCAACCAATCATATGGAACCAGGAGCTCATATCGCTGCTAAGGAAAATGTGATTAAGCATAACAAGGTTGATTTCGAGGTGCCATTGCTGAAGGAAGACTTCAGAAACTTTTGGCCAAATGGAAAAATGCCTGCAGCTTCAAAATTGCCTTCATTAAACCTCTTCAATCAGCCTATTTCTCTCAAGGGCTTAAAGGCGGCTGGAGCAAAACTGGGGCAAGATATTCTTAGATACAATCCAACAGAGGTAGTAGTAGTTAACCATGAGACAGGTCTACCTTCAAATTGTGCAAGATTCTGAGAATTCCTCACTTTATCCAATTCCTTTTTTAACTTCAACTCACAAAAGTTTTATTCGCACTTGATGTAAAGTGATAGTAAGAAATTGGGGTGAGAGCAAGTTGAATGCACCGATAAATACTAATCCTTGTTTTCCGCATTTAAGGAAGGGGAATAAGGATTTCTTGATGACAGAACTGAGACTTGTATAGTTACCCTTTGTATCCTCCTCTTTTCTATCTGCCTATATATATCTTTTGTCATTTTGGTAACAGAGATAAATAGGGACCTCTTTATTTGTACTTTTATATATTATGCATACCACTCATTTGGTTCTGGGAAGTGAATAAAACTTCTGATGTTAATCAAAGAAGAAAGAAGCACATTTTGACCTGATAGTCGTTAATAGCATTATTCCAATAAACTATATAGCAACTAGACTTGGAATCACAGCTCGATGCAGCCTTCTATTCCTTAAACTGATATATAAGACATATGTTCGGCATTAGCAAAATTCTGCTTAACATTAGCACAGGATTTATGCATTTCCAGAATCAGAATGAAAAAAACGTAATCAGAGGAGGGTGCACTACTTCAAGTTAAATGCGTACTAAAATTTCAAGTTCTTACAGTTGAGAAACATTACATCAAACAAGTAGAAATAACTAGGACAAACTAATCAGTTAACTGTGCAGATAGATATGAGACAGACTTGATCAAACCGGAGCCAGACTCTCACTATTAATAATTATGATGATTTATATTTGTTTTAATCTCACTATTAACTACTTATCTTCTCGTTTTATTTTATGTATCTTAGTTTGATTGCACACCAATTAAGAATATGAAAAAAACTTTTGAATCTTGTGTGTCTTCATATAACATCTTATTACTTATTCCTTTTAAGAGAATGTCATTAATAGTAAAATAAAAATATTTGAAATTAAATTTGCTAAATATACAAAATTAAAACGGAATTCCTATTAAAATAATTTAAAAAGAAAAGTAAGAGATATAAACTAAAAGATGGAGTAATATAAAAGGTGGGTATACAAGCAATTAATTACCTAACCTCAAAATTAAAAAGAAAAAAAGGAAAAAGGGGATAAAGTACGTTAAAAAGGTTTACGAGACTCTTGATTAATTTTCATCAATCTTAGATTAGGAAGTTGAGCAATGCAAAAATTTAGAGAGCAGAGAAGTACGTAAACCAAGTGGAATGCCTCGAGGCAATCCCTTAATTTAGGTATTGCTCCGTGAGGTGTGGCTATAATTTCATTGTTTCGTACATTATATGCCTTGCATTTTACATGCTTTAATGCTAAATTATACTTTATTTGTGCATAATAGAGTCTATTTTATGTGTAGGTGAATTGGAGATGAAAGTAGAGCAAAAGGGATACTTAAACGTTGAAAGTATGCTCGAGAACAGTGAAAAGGAGAGACCAGACTTTAGCCTGGCAAGGCCAGCCAAATTCCAGGCGTTAGGCTGGCGACGTCAGGCCTAACGCCAGGTCCAATCCGAGTTTTGAAGACTTAATTCATTCCGAGTTTGACTAGGACCCGGCCCACACATTTAGGATTTCTTATACACATATAAATAGACCTAAAACACCACTTGGAGGGGGGGTTCTATTAGCAGCCACGTTTTTGGGCAGCTAGAGGCAAGGAGAGCTGGTAGAATGACCTCTTGGTGAGTTAGAATCATCTATTTCTACATCTTTTCATCTTTACTCTGTATTTTAATTATGCAAAATATTTGGGATATTGTTACTATGAGTATGAGTAGCTAACTTTCTAATCTAGGGTTTTGATGGAACCTATTGAAGGATGATTTTCTTGTTATGTTAATATAGATTTGCCGTAGTATTTTCTCTATTTGTTCAACTATATTATTCTTGTGGTTGATTGAAGGGCCCTTAATTAGTTGTGCCTATTTAGTATGTATTACTCAGGAGAGAGTGTATATTTAGGTAGTTGTTGAACAACATCACTCCTAAACGTATATGAGGGATCAATACGGAGGTTTAAAAGTGGGATTAGGGATAACGAAACCTTGGTGCGATCTGTGTGAGCTGTACTTAATGCCAGCTAGCGTAATTCGGGATAATATGTCTAGTAAATTGTGGTAATTACTCGGGAGAGAGTTACGACAGTTAGAGTGCTCATGGTCGATAGAGAAGACTTAGGCAAATTTGTAGGAAACGTAGCGGAAAGAATTCCGACAATTGGGAAAATCATAACTCTAGACCTCCTTAGTCTTGTCTAGAATTTCATCCATGTTAGTTTATAATTTTACTGCTTTATAATATTTGCTAGTTAATTAGTAGAAATAAAAATCAAATCTTTATAAGTAGAAAATTATTCGAACTTGTGTTTCTTGCGAAACTAGCAGTTGTGATTAGTAGGTTAATTCCCTGTGGGATTCGACTCCAGACTTGTAAACCGGATTATATTTATAATGACCGCTTAGTCCTTTTTATAAGGCATAGTTGGGCGTGATCAAATTTTGGCGCCGTTGCCGGGGAACTAACAGTATAGATGTAGGTGTACATATTGCTAGGTTGCAAGTTTGAACTTTTATTTTGTTTTCTTGTATTTGATTTTTTTTTTATTTTTGTTTTACTTGTTGATTTTAGAAACATGGCATCTTAGAATTATAACAGTTTTGATGTTTGTAATTCTACTTTTGATCCTCCTTATGCATATTGTGGAGAAAACTACCCATGGCAAAATTATCAAAATATTCCAGAGAGCGAGTTATGTGCACCAACTCAATCTTATGTGTGAAATGTGTGTGATATATGTGGTGGTCAAGATGGTCACTTTCATGGTTGTGCTTATATGTCTTATCCTCCCCCAACCCCTTTCTTTGATGGTTCTACATTTTTATGTGAAGTGAATAAGAACAAAGAATCTTGGGAAGCTGGCCTGAAGGAGATCAAAGATATGTTAAAGGGCCTCATGGAACAATATGATAAGAAATTACTACAGATACAAAAGCAAGAGGCAACTATTCACAACTTGGAGGTTCAAGCTAATAAACTAATTGAACCTTGTAAAGTGCAACAAGCTTATATTGTGGATAATAGCCAAGAAGAGCATGAATGGGCTGTAGAAATTGCAATTATAATGGAGGAGTTGAGAGTAGAATTTGACCAAACCAACCAACTAGAATTTGATGATGCCGATGTTGTAGAAGAGATACTAGAGTCAAGCAAGGATATTGAAGATACATATTTAGTTGACTCTAGTGTCATTAGTGTTGAGGATGTAGACAGTCCCAATGCTCATGTAGTTGAACATATTGTACCACACTCCAAGCATTTTTTCACATTGTGTTTAGATGATGATATAGAAATAGAGTCATCCGAGCCACTTGAGGAGTCAAGGAATGAGGAACAAGGCGCCTACATTCTGAAATACTTCTTTCCAGAATGTCGGGAATACACATCTCATCTAAAGGCCAAGAAGTACAGAATACTACATTATTTTATTGGGCCAGTCAGATTCATTCCACCACCCCAGGAGCATGATCATAGAGCAGAATCAAAACTTGGGGTTCAATTCATATGTTCAAAGTGGAGGAAGAAAGTGATTCGTGTCGTGCCGTGACGTTAAATCAAGCGTTTGTTGGGAGGAAACCCAGCTTTACTTCTTTATTTTATTTTTTATTTTTATTTATTATTTTTGTAGTGTCGATTTTTTGCTTTTCTAGGAGCATGGAAAGCAAAGCTATTGGAAGGATGCAACAACAAACCAGATGGTAAGTGTGAGGTACCCGCACGAAGGACCAAGCCTGGGAGAAGTCTGAGTACCCCATGAGTTGCTAGTGCTTCGGCCTTTAGCCTACCAGGGAGTCTCTTTTACCCTCTTATTAGTTATGGTGTGCATTGGGGACAATGCACAATTTTAAGTGTGGGGTGAGGAGATTGTCTAGGTGACTTTCTATGCTATTTTAATTATGTTAGTTTAATTGATATTTTTTTTTTTTAGAGAACAGAAATAGAAAAGATTGGACTTTTCCTGATGATGGATCTATTAGACAATTTTCTTGACGGATTTAAGTCAAAAGGAAAAAGACAAAAAGATTTTCTTTAGTTAGGTAGTGTAGCAATTCCCCCTTGATTTTTCTTTGTACCGCGGTTCTTTTTCAAGGGTTTTGTTTGAACCGGGTGTAGTTAGTTTTATTTGTTTTTAGGAATAGGAACTATTGTGCCATGAATTGAATTGAAGCAATATCTCTAAGCTTTGTTATGCCTTGAGAATAGTTAGTACTATGGTTGTGATGCTTAGGCTCGGGTTTTGACTAAAGCGTCACGATGAAACCAATTTTGAGTGAGTTATGTGCCATGTCTGTGTGAGGTTTTGTATGTATTCTATGCATTGCATTTGATGTCTAGAACTTTTCCCGTGTGTTTGCAAAGCGAAATAGTAGTATTGTTCAATCTAGGAAGTGATATAGGCGTTTCTTTGTTAAGCCAGATATATAAAGTTTACCCACCTAAATGTTATGTACCGTAGTTAACCCCGTTGAGCCTATAATCTTATTTCTTTGATAACCACATTACAAGTCGTACCCCTTTATTTTAATCAACCATATATTTGAACCTTTTCACCTCTCATGAGCACTTGAATTGTTATGAACTTTGTAAAAGTTAAAGTGTGAGGTGGTTGGTTCGGCTTTGGCGTGAAACTAATGAAATAAGGAGAAAGGTGCATTGTTTTGAAAAAGTAAGAGCCACTTGAATTGAAAAAAAGAAAGAAAATAAAAATTAGTTGTTTTGCTGTGAAAAATATCCCTTGATAGTGGTGACTCTCGATGTAATTTTGCTTAAAGAAATATGGAGTTAATATATATTGAGGTGAAGGTGGAGTTATGGTTTGACATAAGTATAGGATGTGTGTTAAAGTATATGTATTAAAGTGCTTAAGGGAGGTGTAGTCACTCATATCCAAATGTATGCTACCCGACCCGCAGCCTACATTACAACCAATGAAAGTCCTACTTGATCTTAGACTGAATGAACTCGATTAGTAGAGTATTACACTACGGGCAAGCCTATGGTGCATCTTTTGTAGCATATGAATGTTATTTCTGAGAGCGAGTGAATTCTTCCTATATTGAGTTCCTACGGTCTTAAAATTCATTGTGTGTGGAACTAATCTCTTTGATTGGGTGAGGGCACATGATTCATAAAGAAAAGGTAATGTTGTTGACATCCATGTTAGAGTAAGTAAGTGAATTGTGAATAAGGCATGGTATTTGTGAGTCGAATCTTGAGGCGAGGATGTCACACTTGTGTGCTTAAACTATTTTAAAAATTCTTGGTGTAATGAGTTAGGAGAATTGCTTAAAAAGGCTGTATCTATAAGTGTAGTTTGATTGCTCGAGAACGAGCAATGTTTAAGTGTGGGGTATTGATGTGTGGCTATAATTCCATAGTTTCGTACATTATGTGCCTTGCATTTTACATGCTTTAATAATAAATTACACTTTATTTGTGCATAATGTAGTCTATTTTATGTGTAGGTGAATTGGAGATGAAAGTAGAGCAAAAGGGATACTCAAACGTTGAAAGTATGCTCGAGAACAGTGAAAAGGAGAGACTAGGCTTTAGCCTGGCGAGGCCAGCCTAAAGCCAGGCTGGACCAGGCTTTAGCCTGGCGAGGCCAGCTAAATTCCAGGCGTTAGGCTGGCGACGCCAGGCCTAACGCCAGGTCCAATCCGAGTTTTGAAGACTTAATTCGTTCCGGGTTTGACTAGGACCCGGCCCACACGTTTAGGATTTCTTCTACACATATAAATAGACCTAAAATACCACTTGGAGGGGGGTTCTATCAGCAGCCACGTTTTTGGGCAGCTAGAGGCAAGGAGAGTTGGTGGAATCACCTCTTGGGAGTTAGAATCATCTATTTTTACATCTTTTCATCTTTACTCTATATTTTAATTATGCAAAATATTTGGGATATTGCTACTATGAGTATGAGTAGCTAACTTTCTAATCTAGGGTTTTGATGGAACCTATTGAAGGATGATTTTCTTGTTATGTTAATATAGATTTGCCGTAGTATTTTCTCTATTTGTTCAACTATATTATTCTTGTGGTTGATTGAAGGGCCCTCAATTAGCTGTGCCTATTTAGTATGTATTACCCGGGAGAGAGTGCATATTTAGGTAGTTGTTGAACAACATCACTCCTAAACGTATATGAGGGATCAATACGGAAGTTTAAAGGTGGGATTAGGGATAACGAAACCTTGGTGCGATCTGAGTGAGTTGTACTTAATGCCAGCTAGCGTAATTTGGGAGAATATGTCTAGTAAATTGTGGTAATTACTCGGGAGAGAGTTACGACAGATAGAGTGCTCATGGTCGATAGAGACGACTTGGGCAAATTTATAGGAAACGTAACGGAAAGGATTCCGACAATTGGGGAAATCATAACTCTAGATCTCCTTAGTCTTGTCTAGAATTTCATCCATGTTAGTTGATAATTTTACTGCTTTATAATATTTGCTAGTTAATTAGTAGAAATAAAAACCAAATCTTTATAACTAAAAAATTATTCGAACTTGTGTTTCTTTGCAATATTGAACAGTTGTAGCTAAGCCTTAGTTCTCTATGGAATTCGACTCCGGACTTGTAAACCGATTTATATTTGCAACGACCGCTTAGTCCTTTTTATAAGGTATAGTTGGGCGTGATCAAATTTTCCACTAATACTCAATCTAACACCCCAATGCCCCATTAAAGCACAGACTCTAAGGGAAGTCATTATATCGAACTAATTACATTGTTGCTCTCTTCTTCCTTTTCAATTTTCAAAGAACAACTGCTTATAATATATTTGGATCCGATATTTATACCAAGCCACTAAAAGCATAATATATTTCAGTATATAAAATATTTTCACTTAATCGTGATAAAATGATATGATGTGATATAAACACTTAGCGTGGATAAATTCTTACCATAATATACTAAATAATTATGACTTTTCATAGATTCTATTTACGAGGAAATTAAAAAAATCACAATATTCATATTGAACCACGGATTATGCTCAATATTTATAAGGTAAAGGACAAAGTCAAAGTGAGTGAAAGTGAAGTTCTGTTAAAGTAAACAAAATTACATGGAAGTTAAAATATTAGAATAATTCGTTGATTACTTTATTTGCCCCTTGATCTTGATGTAGAGGAAAATGAGCTTTCCCGTATATACCTCTGAAGGTATGAGATGAGACTCTATTCTTATTTAATTAGTGTTATCTTAGATATTTACGTCGACTTTCAACTATGCAATAAAAGACAGCTCTTCGATCTCCTCCTTTTTTATACTTTGATTTCTTCGACCATTCTTCAATGTTTGTTTCAGGTGCTCATAATCTCTGAAATATAAGAAACAAGAAGCCTCATTTGCAGTAAGATGAATTAAAAAAATATTATACAGTACCATTTTTCGAATTAAGAAATCTTGGAATTGAAATTAAACCTAGCTAATTTCTGATGGATATGCTAAATGAATTATTTTCTACATGAAATGTCCCCTTTTTGTCTTTTTTCAGTTAATATTTCTTGCGCTAATATAATTATTATCTGTACTAGAGAACTAATTGGGCAGTTAAAGAGAATTTTCTTTAGCATACTTAGAATTGGATTAAGGGTCCTAATTTTCTCTAATCAAGGAATGTTGTTAATTATGTACTTCAAATCAAATTCTTCAAGGCTCCACTGTCTATTCCCACCTAACTTAAAAAAATAATTCAACCCTTTTTCACTGTAATTTCTCAACAAAGAAAAAAAAATAGACGTTACTAAAATTGTCCCTCATGCAAGCAAAATCAGTCCATAGCCAAAAGTTTCTAGCGTTCAACTTAGACCAAGTTTGGCAATAAAGCAATAGCACATATATTATATATTGCAATTTTCATGTACTCAACACAAATTATGATAAAGTCAACCCTTAACCAACCCATTATTCCCTGCATAAATCTCTTCATACTATCTTTTCTGGTGCATTTGGTGTAATCTTGAGGCTTTGCTTTAACTTAATTTGCTTAAGAAGAAAAGTGACATCTTTGTCATATTTTTTTCAGACATTCTTGCTTTCTTTATTTTCAAGGTAATGTATACTAGTACTCTACCCAGTAAGTACTCTTTTGCATATTCTGTAACTTAATATTACTTTTATTAAGTTATGAAAATGAAATGTGGAATCTTTGTTATTCTGGTTTCTCCTATTTTTGGGTTTGATAATGTGAGATTCAGATTAGTTTTAATATTTGCAAATGAGGGAATATATATGGATCTTTGAGTTTAATGGAAGAGAATTTATCTCATCATGGTGTTTCTAAGATTAATGTTTTCAAGTGGGTATCTTATATTTTCAGTATTTTAAACGGTTCCACATTTTTCCTGAAAATACTTGTTTTTTGTTTTCTTGTTCATTCTATTAATGCTAGTTTTTTATTTTTTTCTAATAAGTTTAATGGATTTTCACTTTTCTGTAGTTTTTTTTATGACAATATAAACCTCTGAGTTCTAATGCAACCTTAACCCCCTTCCAATTATTCTTGCTGCTTCTTTTTCCTTTTTCTTTTTTTTTTTTGTTGGAGGCCGGCTTGGGGGTGGTCAGATGAAAAACCTTACCCGCACCTGATGTATGCATTTGGTCTAAAAATATCTTTGATTTGGTCTAAAAATATCTTTGATTTGGTCTAAAAATAGCCAAATAAATATTGTTTTCGCTAGACTCAAAATACAAGGATTAGAGTGTCAAAAACTAAGGGAAAGCCTTCTTTTCAGGCAGCTAAACCGGCCTTTAATTAGTGTCCTTAGTAGGAAATTGTACGTGTACTTAGTTAACGTAACACGTTCTTATATTATTAGTTAACGTAACCTTTAGCTGCATTTCTTATGGCATCCTTCATCTCCACTTTATTGCTTTACACATACACTTATTGTGTATGCTACATATACTATTTTTTCAATAACCTCCCTCTCTCCCCTCTTCAAATAAGCCTACAAACTGTGTATTTTCTTTTCAAGATTTATTCTTTACTGCATTTTACATTCCATCAGGTTGCACTCTGAATGGGATTAGCTAGAAATGCTGATATGAGAAGTGTGGATTCTTTAGATGGAATGGGGAGTGAATCTATGGGAGGAAAGGCTAAAATGAGACAACAAAAGAGCAGTTGCACAAGGCTTGTTACTGTTTTAACTTGTTTACAATTCTCATTTGTTGTTTATGCAGCATTTCTTCTATATTACATGAGCACCTCTCTAGATTTAAGGACTACACCAGACTTCAGTTGGACAACAAGAATTGCTCAGCAATGGAAGTAATTCATTATCCCTCCCCACGTCGTTACTCGTTATAATCAGGAAGCTAATTCAGTTGTTAGAGCTGAAACTCAAACAATAGTTAATCCCTCTGAAGTTTGTGAACATGAGAAGATTGATTTTGTACAGAAGAAGTCGAACAATGTTGTCACGATCAAGTTGAAGACTGAGCTTTATCAAGAAGTGCTAGATTTTCAAAGCAAGTACCTTGGTGCTGAGACTCTTTTTGAGCTAATGTCAATGAAGTCCAAGTGGGATTTACGCGGTCCAAACAAGCCAAAAATTACAGTATTCTTGAATCATTTCAAGAGGAAAATGCTTTGTGCGCAACTTGACTCTTTACTAGACCAGACTCTCCCATTTCATCATGTTTGGGTACTTTCATTTGGAAGTCCAAATTAGCAATCATTAAAGAAAATTATGGACAGATATAATGGTTCAAGAATAAGCTTTATCAGTTCAAGATATGATTTCAAGTACTATGGAAGATTCCAACTCGCTTTACAAACAGAAGCTAACCTTGTATATATCCTAGATGATGACATGATTCCAGGGAAGAAGATGCTGCAAATTCTAGCACATGTGGCAGGGACAGACAAGTATAAGAATTCTGTTTTGGGGAGCATTAGTAGGATTTTGCCTTTTAGACAGAAGGATTCTAGTTTTTCAAGCTACAAGAAGTTTCGATCGAAGGAAGCAGGGCTTTATTTGCCTAATCATGCTTATAATATTACTGTGGACAAAATTGTTCAGGTGGATTTCCTCTCAAGTTCTTGGTTTATGTCTGCTGAACTTGTCAAGACACTTTTCATTGAGACACCATTCACTTTCATGACTGGGAAGACTTGCACTTAAGGTATGTACTTTAACAGATTCTTGTTTTTTGTGCCCAAAAAGTTTCACATAAACAAGTATTTTCTATTTAAGTAAGAATTACTAGTAAATCATACTCCATTATGCTTTCAGCAAGTTCATTGATCGGTTCATCTAAGGGAGGATAATAAAATTTTCGAGTTAGTCATATCGGTTGGCTGACTTACTGAACTTTCACCTTTGGTTGGCTTGAACATTCACCTTGTTTTTGAGGGTTCGATTCTCTACCTAATAATCCCCTACTCCATTTCCCCTTCCCCTTACCCCCAATATTCTTTTTTTAAAAAATAGGTGTAGTATATTACCCAAAGTTATACAACCTTGTTTCTATATAAATATAAAAGATGTGAAACATTCTAGGACTGCTCCACTTGATAATACAGAGTGTACCTTTAGTTTTTTGAGTTAATGAGGTGTATTAAATATAATAGCATGAAGATCAAATTTTAATTGAAGATGAGTCTGTTATCTGATTCAGATTAACATTTTTGCAAATTGATGATTTGAATTTCTCTGTTCTTTTCGACGTACTTCAAAAAAGAATCTTCTTCACTTAGCGATAACTGGTCAACTTTCTGGCCTAAAGTATTATACTATTGGAATCCTGCATATTTCTCACTTGTATAATAGATCTTTTCCCATATTCATTAACTCATTTTGATCATTAAGTAATCATCTTTTTATCTTTTAATTTGCTTCATGAAAGTATTGGAAATTTAAAAGAATTTCTAATATTGACAAGGTACTATAACTAGTCATTTTGAAATCCAAATTAAAGATTTGTGCATGAGAAGAATATACAGTGAACAAATGTATCAGATGATGCATGGTTATGCTAGGCCTTAAAAATCATACAGAGACTAGTTTATAAGCAGGGAAAATTTTCTTTATAACCACTGTCATTTTTCTTAAAATTTCTAATGACTTCAATATCCTGGAAAAAACAATGCAGCTATCAGCTTCAGAAGTACAGAAATGTTGGTTCATTTGTGCTACCAGTTGATCCAAATGATAAAGACACTTGGGGTGACAGTGAGCATAGACTTGCCTACGTATCCGAAACAACTGTAATTTTCAAGGATGTCGTTCAAGTCCGAGATGATCAATGGTGGGGAGCACTCTCTACTGGTTATGTGACACAATGGGCAGCAATGTATCCTGAAAAAATCGATGCACTCTTCTATGCCCATTCTGTCGATGAAGTTAAGGCTCTTGCGCCTCTTCTTGAAAAGTTCAGATCAACTGTCGGAAAGAAGGCCTATATCATTTTCTTAGGAGGCAATTTTTGCCCTTGTGAAGATGTTGCTACAGCTTTGAAATGGCCTAAGGCAGTATGCAAAGAAAGAGTATTCAAGATTATGGATATAGGAGTTGGTGCTTTATTAGGAACTTCAAATTTGGAGGTGCCTGTTGTTCAAG
The DNA here is from genome assembly GCF_000715075.1 of Nicotiana tabacum. Lineage (NCBI taxonomy): Eukaryota > Viridiplantae > Streptophyta > Magnoliopsida > Solanales > Solanaceae > Nicotiana > Nicotiana tabacum. The sequence goes on from NC_134101.1 coordinate 63,267,102, forward strand.
CAGTGTATGATAGCATGAAAGGACTTATCAAAATTCATAATCCTAGCCTGGTGATTACAGTAGCTGATGCAGACTCTAATGTGAAGAAAGCTCTAAATATGGCTACAGAGGCTAATACTAACAGTTCAACGTTCGTTTTTCTACCTAGATCATCGGTGCCAAAGGTTTTGTGGATGACTGATCTTCGTTCCACAACATTGCCAAGTAAGAAATTATACTGTGATTTTACGCCTAATGTTTCCCTTCCCTTTTGTCTAAAGTTGATTTGAGATTTTTGACCAATGCATTTGTTACTTCAGATTGGAATAGGATGAGGATTTCTGTAAATATCATCACACAGAACAGAGCTAATTCACTAGCAAGGCTTCTCAAATCTCTCAGTGATGCACACTATATTGGTGATGAAGTTTCTATTACTTTCAACATGGACAGCAAGGTGGATGAAGCAACGCTAAAGCTTGTCAACTCATTTAATTGGCCTCATGGACCCAAAATTATTCGAAGAAGAATCATTCAATGAGGCCTCATTCGAGCTGTGAGCGATAGTTGGTACCCCTCCTCCGATGATGATTTTGGACTCTTACTTGAAGATGATATTGAAGTATTCCCTTACTTTTACCTTTGGATTAAATATGCTCTCTTGACCTATCACTATGACCCTGAAATATCACTTCCTGAGCTCTCGGCCATCTCTCTTTATATTCCTAGATTGGTGGAAGTGGTAAAAGAAAGGCCTAAATGGAATGCAATAGATTTCTTCAAACACATTCATCCTAACACACCTTATCTCCACCAGTTGCCTTGCAGTTGGGGTGCAGTTTTCTTTCCCAAACAATGGCGGGAATTCTACGTTTACATGAACATGAGATTCACAGAAGACGCCAAGCAAAATCCTGTTCAAATCTCAAGATCAAGAACAAATGGTTGGCAAGCTTCTTGGAAGAAGTTTTTAATAGACATGATGTACTTAAGAGGGTATGTTACCCTTTATCCGAACTTTCCAAATCAAACAAGCTTTTCAACCAATCATATGAAACCAGGAGCTCATATCGCTGCTAAGGAAAATGTGATTAAGCATAACAAGGTTGATTTTTTGGTGCCATTGCTGAAGGAAGACTTCAGAAACTTTTGGCCAAATGGAAAAATGCCTGCAGCTTCAAAATTGCCTTCATTAAACCTCTTCAATCAGCCTATTTCTCTCAAGGGCTTAAAGGCGGCTGGAGCAAAACTGGGGCAAGATATTCTTAGATACAATCCAACAGAGGTAGTAGTAGTTAACCATGAGACAGGTCTACCTTCAAATTGTGCAAGATTCTGAGAATTCCTCACTTTATCCAATTCCTTTTTTAACTTCAACTCACAAAAGTTTTATTCGCACTTGATGTAAAGTGATAGTAAGAAATTGGGGTGAGAGCAAGTTGAATGCACCGATAAATACTAATCCTTGTTTTCCGCATTTAAGGAAGGGGAATAAGGATTTCTTGATGACAGAACTGAGACTTGTATAGTTACCCTTTGTATCCTCCTCTTTTCTATCTGCCTATATATATCTTTTGTCATTTTGGTAACAGAGATAAATAGGGACCTCTTTATTTGTACTTTTATATATTATGCATACCACTCATTTGGTTCTGGGAAGTATGTAATATGGCCAAATTTTTATGATATTTGCCATGACATAATATCCATTATAATAAATTTGTGGTTCATGACATTTGCCATGACATAATATCCATTATAACAAATTTATGGATCATGACATTTGCCATGACATAATATCCATTATTACAAATTTGTGGATCATGACATTTGCCATGACATAATATCCATTATTAGGCCAAATATTTCTTGCTATAAATGGAGGAGTTTCTCCTCGTTTAAAAACACATCAATTCATCAGTTTTTCACTCTTGTCTTTCTTTCTCCTCCTTTATTTTATTATTGAGTATTTTGTAAGAGAGTGAGTGTTGGGAAACACTTGTGTGAACCCTTTCTTTGGAGTGATCTTGTGAGGTTATTCTCTTGGGGTATTTGGAATTAATTAGAGTATTTACTCTAATTTTATATTCTCTTTTGTACTCTTGTTGATATAGTGAAATTGCTCCTCTCCGCTTGTGGACGTAGGTCACCTTGATCGAACCACGTTAAATTTGTATCTTCTTTATATTCTTTAATTGCCGTTATTATCAACTTCCATTGTCTTTGTTATTATCATTATACCGTTGTTTGACTAAATTCCGCACTACCCGAGTTCCCGATCCTAACAAAGTGAATAAAAGTTCTGATGTCAATCAAAGAAGAAAGAAGCGCATTTTGACCTGATAGTCGTTTATAGCATTATTCCAATAAACTATATAGCAACTAGACTTGGAATCACAGCCTGATGCAGCCTTCTATTCCTTAAACTGATATATAAGACATATGTTCGGCATTAGTGAAATTCTACTTAACATTAGCACAGGATTTATGCATTTCCAGAATCAGAATGAAAAAAATGTAATCAGAGGAGGGTGTACTACTTCAAGTTAAATGCGTACTAAAATTTCAAGTTCTTACAATAGAGAAACATTACATCAAACAAGTAGAAATAACTAGGACAAACCAATCAGTTAACTGTGCAGATAGATATGAGACAGACTTGATCAAACCGGAGCCAGATTCTCAACAAACTGGTAAAAATCATAAGATCCAAATTGCAATGAGTTTTCTGTCACGACCCAAAACTCACTACAGGCCGTGATGGCGTCCAACGTCGCCGTTAAGCAAGCCAAGAACTATCACGTTAATTGTTCATTTTATTACTTACGAAATCAAAAAAATTATTAAGTAAAAAAAATTTACGCCCTTAAAATCACGGGTACATATATAATTAGTATTGCATAAAAATAAAAGATGATAATAATATGCGAATCCGTAAGCATCAACTAGAGTATCCCCAAAACTCGGTGTCACAAGTACATGAGCATTTACTAAGGAGTACAATAATAATACAATATTTGTCTAGAATGTAAATAAGACAGGACCAAGTAAATAGTACGACGGAGACTCTGTGGGCTGCGATACGTAGCCTGGAATGCAGCTCACCATAAAGTCTCCTCACCAGTTGTGCCTACATGCCCAGATAACTATCAAATGAACATGTCAGATCCTGCACATTATTTAGTGCAGAAATACAGCATAAGTACATAAATCAACGCATACCTAGTAAGTATCTAGCCCAACTCTGGAGAAGTAGTGACGAGAGGTCGACATCGACACTTACTAGTAGTCCAATAAAGCAATATGATAAATCGTAAACAGATATGATGCCCCACATAATAATGGGATAAAACGGTAACCAACATATTCTTTCAAAATTCTTTTTAACGATATAAACTTCTCAATCTCGTATCCTATCTCAACAGCTCGGAAAATATCAAGTGCCAATATCAAAGGAATTAGGAATACCAGATAAAATGCCAGACATCAGCGATATAACACACGATTATGCCGAGGTCATACGGCCCGATCCCGAATAATGTGTACACTACCGAGGGTCGAGCGGCACGAACTATAGATGCATCTTTTATACTCTCGAGGCGTTCGGCCCGCTCCACAACCACAAGAAAGGCAAAAAATTATCAAATTACGAGACACGTGCTTACAATGCAGTACATGAACACAAAGTGAATATTACATTTACCGTTCCTTAAGTAACTTACCAACAACTCAAGGTGTTAAGGCTTGGACTAATATATATATATATATATATAAAATTCAATTAATTAAGCCAGCAAAATTAGTTCAAATAACTCAAATATTATATGATAAAGTCCTAAGCCTACACGGACATAAACATGTTTTAGCTATATACGAACTCTCATCACCTCATGCGTACGTAGCACCCACAACTAGTAGCACATAACAATTACATCACCTATGGGCAGTTTCCCCTTCACAAGGTTAGACAGAAGACTTACGTCGCTCTGAAGGTCCATACCGACTCCAATGCCTTTCCAACTCTTCAATTCAAATCCAAACGATCCAAAACTAGTCAAACAATGTGCAAATCAATCAAAATAACCTCCAATGCGTACAATTTAACAATTTATAATAATTCTCAACTCTATTTGAAAAGTCAACCCTCGGACCCACATGCCCGAATTTCGAAAGTTCTTGAAGATAATCATTACCCATAATAATACAAACTCAAATATACGATTTATTCCTAATTCCCTATCCAATTTCGTGGTAAAACTCCAAAAATACTAAATTCTAGTTTTTTTTCAAAATCTCACAATTTCCACCAATTTTCATGTTCCAATCCATATATAATTCATGTATTTAACTCACAATGAGAAGAAATCACTTACTTCATCGTTTAAAATGACATTGTCCAGCACTTCCTTCTTTGCGGACGCGGCAACTCCTCTACGCACACGCGGCAGCTCCTCTACGCGAACGCGAGACAGGGCCCGCGAACGCGAAGCTATACCATCCTGCCCTTCACGAACGCGGTTGCCCAATCGCGAAAGCAAATTCAAAATTCCATGATCAGGCCAACTTCTCTTACGCGAATGCGACATGCCTATCGCGAACGCGGAGTAACACTGACCAACACATCGCGAACGCGGCTTCCCCATTGCGAACGCGTAGAACAAAAAGACCCAGACCTAAATTCCTTCTTCGCGAACGCGTGAGACCTTTTGCGTTTGCGATGAACAAAACCAGCAACAACTCAGCCAAATTTGGTCTGAAACACACCCGAGGCCCACGGGACGCTGTCCAATCATACCAACCAGTCCCAAAACATGACACAACGTTGCTTGAGGCCTCAAATCACATCAAACAACATCAAAACTATGAATCGGCGATCAAAACCCTTCGTTAAACTTTTAAACTTCGTCGAACGCATCCGAATTATACTTAAACATTCCGGAACGACGCCAAACTTTACGTGCAAGTCACAAATCACGATACGAATCTATTCCAAGGCTTGAAACCCCAAACAGACATCGATAACATCATAATCCACTTCAAACCAAACTTATGAAATTCAAAAACCTTCAAATGCCAACTTTCTACCACAAGCGCTGAAATACTCCTGAGCGGTCCGATTCTCAACCCGAACATACGCCCAAGTCTGAAATAATCATACGAACCTATTGGAACCTTCAAATCCCAATTCTGAGGTTATTTACTCAAAAGTCAAATCTTAGTCAACTCTTCCAACTTTTAAGCTTCTAAAATGAGAATTTTCTATCTGAATCAACTCCGAACTTACCGAAATTCAATTCCGACCACACGTACAAGTCGTAAAATATGAAGTGAAACTACTCACAGCCTCAAACCGCCGAACGACGCACTAGAGATCAAAACGACCGGTCGGGTCGTTACATTTTCCCTATAAAGTTATTCTCTTCTAAAAATCAAAAAAAACTTTTATCTACAAGATTATGGGTGTGTTTCGTATTGAAGGAAAATATTTTTCAATTTTTTCATGTTTTATTGGCTTAAATATTTTGAAAAATATTATCCTCCAATTAGAGGAAAATATTTTCCCTGTCAAAAGAAAAGAAAATATTTTTCAAAACTCTTTTTCAACATTCTCCACCCTATTTCCCATTCCCATCCCCATCTCCTCTAACACAACCCATCCATCCCGCCCCCAAACCACCACCTACTCCACCCACCCCAATCCATACCCATCTACACCACTCCCACCCCAGCCGTGCATACCACCCATAATAAATAGAAATATTATTAAGAGTACATTCTTTTCATATTGTAAATATAGTATTTTTTTTTCAACAAAATGAGTATAAACTTTTCATGATGTAGAAAAAATATTTTCTTTTATTTCAACAAAACGAGTATTTTTTTTCATGACGTAGAAAAAGTATTTTCTTTCATTTCAACAAACTAAGTTTTTTTTTTCCTGAAATAGAAAAAATATTTTTTTTCCAACAAAACGAGTACTTTCTTTTCATGATGTAGAAAATATTTTCTTTCATTTCAACAAAATAAGTATTTTCTTTTCATGATGTAAAAAAAGTATTTTCTTTCATTTCAACAAACTAAGCATTTTTTTTTCATGATGTAGAAAAAATATTTTTTTTCATTTTAACAAAATGAGTACTTTATTTTTATGATGTAGAAAAAGTATTTTCTTTTCCTTTTCATGATGAAGAAAAAGTATTTTCTTTCATTTCAACAAATGGAGTATTTTCTTTTCATGATGTAGAAAAAGTATTTTCTTTCATTCAACAAAATGAGTAATTTCTTTTCATGTTCTAGAAAAGATATTTTCTTTTTTAGCAAAAAAATATTTTCTTTTTAGTTATCGAGCTCAAATTGTAACGTTGTTCTTGTGTAAAAAAGTAAATTAGTACATTAGTTCCTTTGAGTTTGTGTGAATTTTGAAAAAAATAATTAAATTCTTGAAGAAAATAGAGTTCCGGAGGGGGACGAGGGATCGGGGGGGCCTAACCAAACACTAAAAAATATTTTTCACCCACCAACTAAACAAGTAAAAATAAATGATAAAATCATTTATTTTTTTAAAAATATTTTCCTTCGTACTAGACACACCCTATAAGCCATAAAATTTCTTTGAACATGAAATACCACGAACGACTGATAATGAAATGCAAACAGCCACCAGATTCCACAAGCAAATGCGTGAAAGGCTAAACTTCATGACGAGAACTTCTGAACCTTCACCAATCATACCCTTATCAATTTCAAAGTACATTAAAGCACCCATCAACCCATAATTCCAATGAATGACATTGTTCCAATAAGTGAGTGTGGAGCAGAGAGAAGTGGTGGCTGCAAAACGCCAGCGTTGGCAAACGGTTTTCAGTTGTACCAGTTACTTTGTCGGGAGTCATAGCAGGATCTTGATGAGGATGTCGTCGACGGTGACCATCATTGACTGCCAACTCCCACATGTTTCCCGGTGACCCATAAGATTATAGAGTGAGAACAGACTAGTGCCAATTTAATGCAAAGTTGTAGTTCATTTTGCTTTGTCAACAACGTATTTACTTTGGTTGTGAATTATATAAAGTAATGCAAGTATCAAAATAACAAGTAAATTAGACAACTAGTATATACGGAGTTTTATGAGTTATTTCTTAAAGCATGAACAGCTCATCAGTCACCACATCGTTTTAATGGAATTTCCGCCACCCGTACTATCACAATCACGGAACGTTCCACGGTCTTGTACTATGTTAGAAATTCTAAAAAAAGGGGCCCTAAAATTCCCCCACCATCTACCCCTCTCTAGGTGGAAAGACTTAGGTATTTATAACACAAGTTTTAAAGGTTTTATTTCCTACTCATGTTTTATTTTATTAAAAATCGACCAACTTTGGTCGGTTCTGGGTTTAATTTTGGCATAAAATGCTTGTTTTGACAGCTACACCACCTGCCAGCATATCAATACACCTAATAACAATAACACAACAATAACAACAACAACAACAATACTACAACAACCAAAACATTCAATAAATACTTTAAAACTAATAAATTAAAGTTCAATTGAACATAAAAATCCAAAATCAAGTTAAAACTAATTACAACTAGTTCAAAATGGTTCTATTTGTCTAGTTCAAAGTATATAAAAGTCAAGGGGTGTTTTCTACAATATCATCATCACCGTCTAATGAACTTTCATTTACAAGACGATATAGAGAACAGTCTTGTGGAGGACGGGAAGAACGATCACGGGGAGGACGGGAGGAACGATCAGGACGGGAAGAACGATCACGTGGAGGTCGACTCTCTGGAGATGACTCATGAGATCGGGGCAACGGAAAATCTCCACTAGATAGGAGAGTTCTGATCTGAGCTTGCATGCCAAGGAATTGAGCATCTCTAAGCCTTTCTCTTTCCTTGGTCGCTTCTAGCTCAGATGTGAGCTTTGTCACTGTCTCCTGCATAGCGGAGAGGCTCTCCCTATTAAGTTGCTCGCCTTGCGAGGAAGTCCCTATTCCTCGCATTCCACACTTATAGCGATGGAAGTTTTTAGTAGGAAGCTCGTATACCTTCCCCCATTTTGGACCGCCAACAGACTCCAACCATATTCTTTCAGCATCCTCGTCCGAAGGTTGGGTTGGCTCACCCGATTCACCAGCTGGATGACTACGGATGAATTCATCCACGTTACTTTGGTAGCGACCCTATATTATTTTAAATTAAATCAGTATTTCAAAATTTTTATAAAAGTAAATTATAATACTTAAAGAAAATTAAAAGCTTACATATGCAGTCGAGGCCCGGTTCTCGACCCACCTATCTTGATCCCCCTCTTTCTTCTTCTTCACAATATGCGTCCCCTTGAATAGCTCATCATGACTCATTGGACTCCCATACTTCTTTTCCTGAAAACAAATTAATTTAGTTAATAAATAGAATAGATATACGTAGAAAAGTAAAATAATTTAAGCAATTACGTACCAATCTTCTTTTTATTGTCCCTAGGCTGATTGCACCTCCAGTGTGCAAGGAGCCTCTCTTCTCGGATGCGCGAGCTTTCTTTCCTTTTTCGCTCCTCTCTAAGAACTTTGCGGTAAGCCATTGCCTTTGCAAATCATTCCACAAATTCTCAAGTAACCAGACAGGCCTCTTATTCTTCTTTCTAGCATCCGAGAAAGCATCCGCCAATCTCTTGCGAGCTTTATGATGAAAATTTGCAGCCACTTCCGTGCTATAGCGGTCTTCCCATACACACTTGCTCTGTATTTCAAAATTTAAATATTAGATGGAAACATCATAAATATAAATTATTAAACTGTTTAAAAGAACATTTATACCTTAAATTGATTGAAAATTTGCTCCTTTAGTGAGAATGGAAAATCAGTCCAAGTCGCATAAGGGCCATCATAAAGCTTTCTGATGGCATTGGTGATTATCTTTGTAGTCTTATTACCCTGCCTGAACCTGCAATTTAATAATAAAAATACATTAATATCTTAGTAAAAATGTTACAAATCAATAGACGCAAAAATAATGAATAACACGTACCCATCACCCTCAAGGACTATGATGATCCTGCCTTATCGATCATAATGCACTACCCCGTCATCACCATCCGAAGCATGTGTATCATAGGCATGTGAAGACGGTGTAGGCGGGTCAGAGCTACTTCCTCGCAGGTGAAGGCCTGTAATAGATGGAGTCGATGATGAAGATGGTTGTGATCCCTATGACTGCGACATAGCTGGATGCGACCCAAGTGGATATGATACCGATGGTTGTGACCCGAGTGGATGTGACATGGATGGATGCGATCCATGTGGCTGTGACATGTAGGGATATGATCCATGTGGATGTGATGTAGATGGTTGTGAGGCAGCCGGACTGTATGTCGGACGTATAGTCCTATGGCCCTGTGATGGAAGACCTAGTGTCTAAATGAAGGTGTACGGCTCGTGATGATGTGGCAGCTCAGTATAGTCGTGTGGTGGAGGATAATACATAGGCATCTCTAAAAATGGTGGACAAGATGGAGTATTATTTTCTACCCTCATCTTTCCCTTCGTACCCTTTTCTCGACCCCGAGAACTAGTAGGGTCATTGTTACCATGACCCTTGCCTGCCATCTGCATAATATAATACACATTTAGATTGAAACATATAAGAAACTAGCTATAAAACGAGAGTGCTTTAAAAAACTAACTTTTTAATCCTCATCGACGTATTGTTCCTCGTCCGAGAATTCTTCGTCCTCATTTTCTATAATTGTTACTTTATTTATATCAACTTCTTCCAATATGCGTTCAGGATGTTCCAAATCATTTTCTAACTGATCGTCCACTATTTGGTGAACATTGGAGATATCGTTTTGATATGCAACATCTAACACATTCTCGACTTCCACCCTACCAACAGGCTTAGTTTTTATTACAACCCACCAATCGGACTTATTCCACCGCAATGGATAAGGAGCATAATACACTTGCCTAACGTTATGTGCAATTATGAAAGGCTCATAGCGATCATACTCCCTCGTATGATTAACCTCAATTATGTTGTATTAGTTGTGTACTCTTGTACCTCTTGTTGGATTTGGGTCAAACCACTTGCATCTAAAGAATATCAATTTCTTATATGGCCAACCTGTATATTCTAGTTGTAATATTTCTTTGACCACACCATAATAATTAATATCTCCAACTCGGTTGCCATCACCACCTTGAACCCACACCCCGCTGTTGTTGCTATTTTTATTTTTAGAGCAATCCTCTGTATGAAACTTATAACCATTCACTACGTACTTAGACATTGTTGTGACCTGAAGCCCAGGTCCCCAAGATATATCTTTCAAAAATTGATTTACACCATTATTTGGATTATTTACCTATATAGTGTTAAAAAAATTCATAAGTTAGCACAACTTATGAATCAATTTTTATAGTGGGAACATCAGAAGAAATATATACACACACACTTACAAACTGTTTGAACCACGTATCAAATCTCGTATATACAACATCATGGCCAAATTGACCCACGAAGTGACTGTGACATATCAAATATTTTTAGTAGTTGCATCAATATGTAGTCACGGTAAATTTTATATTTTGATAACTAATAAGTCAATACTTACTTGAGAAATGGTACAACTTCGGGACAATTTAGCAACACATGAAGTGTAGCTGACTTGTACTCCATATCACTCAAACTTCTCTTTCTAACATCCTTAGAACATCGGCCTGGTTGATTGAATATAGACATTGGTGGATATAATGGATCATTCACACATTCGACCGTGTGCCTATTGGTCCTATTCCTAGAACATGACACGTTACTCTCAAAATAATAAGAACAAAAATGTGTAGTTTCCTTTGCAAAATAGGCTTCGCATATAAATCCTTCAATCCCATTCCTCTGCTTAACAAATTGTTTGCATTTGCCAATTGTCCTACATAATGTCATGTTAGCCAAGAACATTTAAATAAAATAGAATATTACATCAAACTTATAATATTACCTCTCAAAAGGATACATCCATCTGCATTGAACATGCACTCCAAGTCGTGCCTCATGTACAAGGTGTATTGGAAGGTGTTCCATCACATCAAAGAAACCACATGGGAATATTTTTTCCATCTTACTAGAAATTACATGGATGATCTGGTCCATCCGAAGTAGGTTTTCTTCCCTTAATGTAGTAGAACACAAGTCTTTGAAAAACAAACTAATCTCTGTGATGGGTTTCCAGATTCTTTCAGGCAAACCACAAAATGCAATAGGTACTAAGATCTCCATGAAAACATGGTAGTCATGACTTTTCAAATGGCTCAACTTCCCTACCTCCATATCTACTTTTTTTCCATGATTCGACCCATAACCCTCAGGCATCTTCAATTTCGTAACCCAATCATAAATTTGTCGTCTTTCCTCCAAAGTGAATGTGTAACTTGCTTTGGGCTTGAACACCTTACCATTGTTTGTTGTCTGCAAGTATAATTCAGGCCGCCTGCAATATTCTTGTAAGTCCATTCTAGCCTTCGGGTTATCTTTTGTCTTACCTTTAACATCCATCACTGTGTTGAACAAATTGTCAAAATAATTCTTCTCAATATGCATGACATCAAGGTTGTGTCGGAGAAGATTATCCTTCCAATAAGGCAACTCCCAAAATATACTCTGTTTCGTCCAATTATGATTAACACCATATCCAGGGAATCTATAAGGTGGAGCCTCAGTAACTTTACTGAAGTTCTGGACCCTCTCCCAAATTTCCTCACCTGAAAGTATCGGAGGTGGAGAATCATATTCCACTTTATTCTTTTTGAATGCATTTTTTATCCTTCTAAACTCATGATCATCATGCAAGAATTGACGGTGACAATCAAACGATGATTGCTTTTCGGCCATGTTTCAAAGTGAACGTTTTACTATTTTCCATGCAGTAAGGACAAGCTAGCTTCCCAGCAGTCATCCACCCAGACAATATTCCATACGCAGGAAAATCGTTAAAGTCCACATTAAATTAGCACGCAAATTGATATTCTGCTTGGTTGATATGTCATATGTTTCAACACCATCATACCACAATTATTTTAGCTCATCAATCAAAGGTTGCAAATATACATCAATCAAACTTTTCGGATTACGTGGACCGGGGATAATACAATTTAAGAATATATATGGACTAGTCATACATAACTCAGGTGGTAGATTATAAGGTGTAAAAAAGACAGGCCAACATGAATATGGTGTCGCAGATATAGAAAAAGGCATGAAGCCATCCGCACACAGACCTAACCAAATGTTCCTTGGTTCACTAAAAAAATCTGGATATGTCCTATCAAAGTGCTTCCAAGCTTCTCCATCTGAAGGATGACATATAACACCAGGTGGTCTTCTATTTTCAAAGTGCCATCTCATATGAGGAGCAGAAATCATCGACGCATATAACCTCTTTAACCTAGGTATAAGAGGTAAATAATGCATCGCCTTGACATCGGCCATATTCCCGCTGGAAAGCCTCTTGAAACGAGGCTTTTCACAAAATTTACAATTGTCTAAAGTTGCATCATCTTTATAATATAACATGCAACCATCTTCACAACAATCAATTCTCATTGACGAAAGTTCTAACTTTTAAACCAATCTCTTTGCCTTATAGAAATCACCAGGTAAGTTGATATTAGGGTCAACTAGTTCACTCATAAGGTCAATGAAAGAGTCCATGGCTGGTTGAGGAATATTTCAATTAAATTTGATACTTAGTAATCTAACTGTAACAGACAACTCAGAGTGCGGACTTCCTTCGCGTAGTGGACGACTAGCTTCCTCTAACTGTTCATAAAAATGTTTTGCGTCATCATTAGGAGTTTGTTCAACATTTTCATTGGGCTCACCCCCGAAGTACATCCCAAAAGCATCCGTAACCATATCCTGAATTCTAGAATCAAGATTTGTATTCTCCACCGACCTACTACTTTCACCAACAACCATGTTATGAAATATCCCACGGCTACCATCGATCTCTCCATGATTAGTCCACACAGAGTAATTTTCTATAAAACCCTTCCTATAAAGATGAAGCTTAACTTCCTCCGGTTTTTTAAACTTCATACAATCGCACCTGACACAAGGGCACCTAATTACTCCTTCACTTTGGTATGGTGGAAGTGACATTGCATATCTAATAAAGTCATCAACCCTTTCTACAAAATCCTCCCGCAATCCCCGCCGATTAGGATAATTCCTATTGTACATCCAAGTACGATGTTCCATCTATATAAATAAAACAAGAACAAATTAATTTATTCTACAATTATAAATTAATTATATCTTTTTTAGTTAATTCAAGATAATAATTTTTTCCTAATTATACCAATTTATATCCTAAAAGTTCAATTCATATCCAAAAGGTCCAATTCATATCTTAAAAGTTCAATTCATATCCTAAAATTTCAATTCACAAGAACAAATCCTAAAAACTAAAATTTCAATTCATATCCTATGAGTTTAAACATAAAATAACTAAACTAAAGAAATTCAACCCATACCCTAAAAGTTCGATTCACAAGAATAAATTTATTTATTCTATAATTATAAATTAATTATATCTTTTTTAGTTAATTCAAGATAATTATTTTTTCCTAATTACACCAATTTATATCCTAAAAGTTCAATTCATATCCAAAAGGTCCAATTCATATCTTAAAAGTTCAATTCATATCCTAAAAGTTCAATTCACAAGAACAAATTCTAAAAACTAAAATTTCAATTTATATCCTACGATTTTAAACATAAACGAACTTAACTAAAGAAATTCAACCCATACCCTAAAAGTTTAATTCACAATAACAAATTAATTAATTCTACAATTATAAATTAATTATATCTTTTTTAGTTAATTCAAGATAATAATTTTTTTTTTAATTACACCAATTTATATCCTAAAAGTTCAATTCATATCCAAAAGGTCCATTCATATCTTAAAAGTTCAATTCATATCCTAAAAGTTCAATTCACAAGAACAAATCCAAAAAACTAAAATTTCAATTCATATCCTACGGGTTTAGACATAAACTAACTAAACTAAAGAAATTCAACCCATACCCTAAAAATTCGATTCACAAGAATAAATCGTAAACCCTAGATTCTAACTAAACTATTCAAGAGAATACAAAGTTAATAATTCAATTCTAACTAAACTATTCAAGACAATACAAACTCAAAATTGAAACACTCATCAATTAAAACTAATTCATAACTAATTGACTAATTAACAAAACTAATTAGTTAATAAAACTAATTAACAAAACTAATTAACACAAGACCTAAACCCTAATCCTCAATAAAATGCAATGTTAAAATAATTGAAATACTAATCAATTGAAACTAATTCATAACTAATTAACAAAACCTAAAAATAATAAATAAATGGGTTGTAATTCAAACCTAGAATTTTTAGGAGATGGAGAAGGAGAGGGGTGGCAGTGGTAATGGCAGCGGCGACGGCGTCGGTTGGGCGGTGGCGACGCGGGGTGGGGAATGGGATTTATGTGAGGGAAATAGAGAAGGAGAGGGGAAGGTTTTAAGTGAGGGAAATAGAGAAGGAGAGGGGAAGATAAAAGAGAAATGGGGGTTCCCCCGCTTTTCAATTCTGATTTCAGAATTACCGACCAAAGTTGGTCGGTAATTTTGGTCGGTACATTAAGTGTTGACCGTTTTTTGTGTTTTTTTCTTAAAATATTATAAACTATAAAAAATATATTATAAACTACAAGCATTTATTTTATTTAACTATGCAATTATTATAAATAATTATAAACTATAAGTATAATTTTTATAAATAATTATATTACTATTTAATTTTAATAAATTATAATAGCATCTATCTAATTAATTTTTCTAAGTTATAATTAAGTATGTGAGTAATTTCTCTCTCTCACACATACATTATATTGTAATTGATGCTAATAACTTCTTTTTTCATTCGTTCATCACTAATAATGCATGACATAGATTAATCGATATATAGGTCGAGACGTTTTGATGAATCATCGATTAATATTCATCGATACATCCAAGTAAGTTATAAGTCGATGAATCAAGTCTATCCCTAAAAGAACCCGACCCTGTGGTCCTAGCGCTTCGTGTTCTTATATATATACGGCTATACCTATGTGTGTGTATATATATATACACACACACACACACAAACACACTTCACTGTAATACTTTAACTATATATATAGCTTGTTATAGTATATGTTAGTGTGTATATATATATAGCTTGTTAAAGTTTGACCATGTTTGACCTATTAATTTAACTCGTTTACTTAATACTAATAACTTCTTTCGTTTATTTAATTTGTGATCCATATATATATATATATATGTCAAAGTGTGTGTGTGTGTGTGTGTGTGTGTGTGTGTGTGTGTGTGTCAAAGATGTTTAGTATTAATTCTTCTATTTTTCATTCATTCATCACTAATAATGCATGACATAGATTAATCGATATAGGTCGAGACTTTTTGTTTTTACTATTAGTCGATATAGGTCAAACATTTTATTTTTAATATTCATCGATGCATCTAAGTTATAAGTCGATGAATCAATTTACAAATAGATATATTTGATGATAAATTATATATACTAATTAGGATCTACACAAGTCTATCCCTAAAATTAAAGAACCTGACCTCGTGGGTCCTAGCGCTTCATGTTCTTATATATATACGGCTATACCTATATATATATATATATATATATATATATATATATATATATATATATATATATATACACACACACACACACACACACACACACTTCATAGCTAGATTAATCGATATAAGTCGAGACGTTTTGTTTTTACTATTAGTCGATATAGGTCAAACGTTTTGTTTTTAATATTCATCGATGCATCTAAGTAAGTTATAAGTCGATGAATCAATTTACAAATAGCATGTTATATATAGTATATGTTAGTGTATTCATTATTTGTATTACAAAAGTGTTAACGAATTACATTTATATTATTTAGATAGTAAATATAAAAGTAATTCGAAAGTTTGACCAATGTTGACGTAATAACCGACCAACTTTGGTCGGTTATTTTGCAGAAAATAACAATTACCGACCAAAGTTGGTCGGTAAATGCTTCCCCTACATTAACCGACCAACGTTGGTCGGTAATTTTAAATATAAATTCTTAAATATTATAAAACATTTTAAATAATAAAATAATTATTAAAATTTAAAAAATTGGATCCAGATTACCAACCAACGTTGCTCGGTAATCCAAAATTTTCTTGTCTGACCAGTTGGGTCAATTTGTTGACCAATTTACCGACCAACGTTGGTCGGCATTTAGTTTAAAAAAAAGTAAAAAAAAATAATCCAGTTTTCGTCCAAGCTGGACGGTTTTTGGTCGCTTTTTTTGACCGACCAACGTTGGTTGGAAATATTTGCTCGGTTTTTAGCAGATTTTTAGTAGTATTTTGTATGCTTTAATGATAAACTATACTTTATTTACACGTAATCGAATCTATTTTATGTATAGGTGAATTTGAGATGAAAGTAGAGCAAAAGGAATAATTGAAGTCTAAAGCGTGCTCGATAACAGTTGAAAAAAAGAAAGAAAGAAGTGAGCAGCGGATAAATGAGAAAGCTGGCGAAGCAAGCTTAATAGCTCGCGTGGGAGCTGGTTGGGCGAGCCTTTTAGCTTGTGTGGGAGCAGGCTAGGTGAGGCAGGAGGCAAGGTCCACCTCGTGTTAAGGCTGGCGACGCC
The DNA here is from genome assembly GCF_000715075.1 of Nicotiana tabacum. Taxonomy (NCBI): domain Eukaryota; kingdom Viridiplantae; phylum Streptophyta; class Magnoliopsida; order Solanales; family Solanaceae; genus Nicotiana; species Nicotiana tabacum. The sequence goes on from NC_134101.1 coordinate 63,283,856, forward strand.
AGGTCTGGGGCGAGGTCCTGCTCGCGTGAAGCCTCGCGAGACGAGGTCTGAGGCGCGCACACTCCGAACTTTGAAGGCTTACTTCGTCTCCTGGTTTGACTAGGACTTGGCCTATGTCGTTTAGGTCTTTTCCTACACATATAAATAGACATAAAATGCCACTTTTGAAGCAGTTTTGCAACCGAAGGCAAAGATAGCTCGTGAAACAACTGTTGGGAGTTAGAATAATTGATTTCTACAGTCTTTCATCTTTACTTTGTAATTTAATTATGCAAAACATCTGTGATATTCTTACTATGAGTATGAGTAGCTAAACTCCTAATCTAGGGTTTTGATGGAACCTATTGGAGGATGATTTTCCTGTTACGTTAATATATATTTGCCGTAGTATTTTCTCTATTTTTTCAACTATATTATTATTGTTGTTGATTGAAGGCCTCTCAATCAACTGTGCATATTTAGTGTGTATTACTCGGGAGAGAGTGCATATTTAGGTAATTGTTGAACAATATCACTCCTAACGTATATGAGGGATCAATACGAAAGGTTTAAAAGTGGGATTAGGGATAACAAAACCTTGGTGCGATCCGAGTGAGCCGTACTTAATGCCAGCTAGAGTAATTCAGGAGAATATGTCTAGTAAATTGTGGTAGTTACTCAGGAGATAATTACAACACTCAGAGCATTCATGATCGGTAGAGAAGACTTAGGCAAATTTATAGAAAACGTAGCGGAAAGGATTCCGACAATAGGGGAAATCATAATCTTAGATCATTCCAATTCTTGTCAACAACCCGTTAGTAGTTAATTATTAATTATTGCATTTTCATTACGTGATATTTAGTTAGTAAACATCAAATTTGTTACTTAAATATTTCTAAAGATTGATGGCGTGAATTTGTGCGAGTCTAGCAGTTATGTTTAATAGGTTAAATCCCTGCGGGATTTGACTCTGGACTTATTAACCAGAATATATTTGCAACGACAGCTAATTCCTTTTTACAAGGCATAGTTGGGTGTGATCAAATTTTTACGTCATTGCCGGAGATTTAACGGTGTTATGCAGCTCCAGCTAAAAGAAGTTTTAGAATTCTTAGTGTAGCCAATTTTCTTCATTTTAAACCAAATATATTGAAATTCTAACGTTTGTAGTCTTGGGTGCTACAGGTGCATGCCTAGAAACTTCTCAAGAACTAGTGAATTGTTCGAAGCATTATCAAATCCTAAGAAAGTTTTCAAGGCACTGAATCGTGCAAATAAGAAGGGCAAACAGCAACAGAACTCAATAGAACAAATCGAACCAGACATAGATGACGGAGTAGAAAATCCAAACAACAGAAATAATGAGAATGACCCGAACAATCAGGGTGTGGTGCCTCTTGTGCCAGAAGAAACATTGTATGACTGGGCACAACCTACCGCTGAAAATCTGGCAACCGCAATTGCAGTCCCTCAGATACAAGCGGAGTCATTTCAAATCACAAACAACATGCTACATATGTTGCAGAACAAGGGACTGTTCTCAAGTTCATACATTCAAGATCCTCAGCAGCATCTGAAGAATTTCCTGTCAATATGTGTCACGCAAAGGCAACTTAATGTGACACCAAAAGCAATAAAGTTGTTATTGTTTCCATTCTCGGTGATAGGAGAAGCTCAAACTTGCTTAATTCACTCCCTATAAACTCCATCACTACTTGGGAGGAATTAGTCAATCAATTTTTGAACAAGTTCTACCCACCCAATAAGAATGTCAAACAAATTGATGATATATTGAGCTTCAGGCAGAGACTAACAGAAACACTACAAGAAACGTGGGAGAGGTTCAAGGGTATGCTGGTTAAATATCCACATCATGGCATTCCAGATCAGATGTTGGGGCAGAGGTTTTACATGGGACTGGCAGACGTCTTAAAGGCCAATGTTGGTGCTTCAACAAATGGAGCATTTTTTAGCAAAACATTCAGAGAATGCACGATCCTACTTGACAAAATGGCCCAAAACTCAGGATGGATGGCAAGATACTCTACGATCACTCGTGTAGTTCATTCAGTGGCTTTGGACCAAAACAACTCCATAACTGAAAATATGGCCACTCTAATGACGCAAATGAGTATCCTCACCAAAAAGATCGATGAATCAGGCTAGAAGCAGCAAGTACACATAGTTGACGTAACTAATGGGGGCATATGTACACCATGAATTAACCAACCATATGTATGCCCATGGAGTGCGGAAGGTGACAACCAGCACTATCAGGAAGATATGAACTATGTGTCCAACTATGGAGGACACAAGCAAGTTGGTCAGAATTGGGGGCAACAGAATCAACAATATAGGCCAGCACGGTAGCAGTACAATAACATCAACAATCCTGGAGTTATGCTATCACATGGTAAAGTTGTGCCTTACCAAAGGCAACAGGGTTGCAACCAACAAAATCAGTAGCTAGCTTATTAACAGCCTCAACAATAACAGATAGTGAGACAAGATGATGGGTTTGCTGAACTTAAAGGAATGTTGCAACAACTGATTGGGTCCAATGGAAAAATGCAAGAGAGGGTGGACTCACATGAATCAGCGATAAAGGGCATTGAGATTCAATTAGGACAGATTTCGAAGGCTCTAAATAATCGTCCCCAAGGGACGTTACCTGCAGACACACAAGTCAATCCAAAATAGCAGGGCCCGAAACATCTTATGGCAGTGAGTCTAAGAAATGGTAGAGACCTATATCTAAAGCAAGAAATTGCTCGCGAAAGTCAACCTACGGAAACCCTTGTGCCAGTACCCATTGAGATAGATGATTCAACAGGGTTAACTGAGGTGAGGGTACAACATGCATAAAAGAGCACAAGCAAAGAAAAAGAGGTTGTAAAGGAGACTAAGGTAGCACAAGAAAAGACAGTAGAAGCAGTGCTTGAGCAAGATAAAACTCAAATCACAGGACCGAAGCGACCTCCAACACTATTCCCACAGAGATAGGCCAAATATCAGAAGGATGAGCAGTATAAGAAATTCATGGAGATGTTGAAACAAATCCAGGTGAACATTCCACTAATTGACGCTTTGCGAAAGATGCATGGGTATGCCAAAATGATGAAAGATTTAATGTCTCGCAAATTCGACTTCCAAGACCTGTCCACTATTATATTGACCCAAACTTGTAGTGCAGTCATGGCGAGACCCATAGCTGAGAAGTTATCAGACCCAGGGAGTTTCACAATCCCATGCACGATAGGCATCTATGCTTTTGCTAAAGCATTGTGTGATTTGGGGGCAAGCATAAACTTGATGCCCTTGGATATCTACAAAAGGTTAGGCATTGGAAGAGCAAGACCCACATCAGGTATCCTTGATAATGGTACAGGTTGAGAAGTTTGTGTTCCCAATAGATTTTGTCATTCTGGACTGCCGGATTGACGAGGAGATTCCTATAATTTTGGGAAGACCATTTTTGGCCACTAGGAGAGCTTTAATTGATTGTGAAACTAGAGAGCAAAAAATGAGACTAAATGATGAAGAGATAACATTCAATGTGTAGAAATCTATACGGCGACCAAGTGAATTTGCTAACTGCTCTCTAATAGAAGCTGTGGATGTAATTTTGGAGGAGGAAGATGAGACCTTGAATGCTAAAGACCCTCTAGCAGCATGTCTTATGAACTTAGATGAAGCAAATGGAGAGGACTTGGCGGAGTGGGTACTGTCTCTTGAAGGCCAAGGGTTTTGGAAAAGAGAGCTCGAATTTGAGCCTTTGCACTTGGAAGAAAGAAAAACTCCTCCAGCTAAGCCATCGATAGAAGAGCCACCAAAGTTGGAACTAAAGCCACTACCACCTCATCTCAGGTATGATTTCTTAGGACCTAACTCAACTTTACATGTTATTATCTCATCTGGTTTGTTAGATGTGCAGAAAGAACAACTTTTGCAGGTATTGATTGAGTGCAAAATTGCAATTAGTTGGACCATTGCAGACATTAAGGGTATCAGCACGACCTTCTGTATGCATAAGATTCTACTGGAAGATGGCCACAAACCTTCCAGAGAACATAAAAGAAGGCTGAAGCCCAACATGAAGGAAGTTCTGAAAAAGAAGGTGATAAAGTGGTTAGATGCGGGGATCATTTTCCCCATCTCCAATAGAAACAGGATCAGCCCAGTCCAATGTGTGCCAAAGAAAGGTGGGATGACTGTAGTGCAAAATAATAACAATGAGTTGATATCAACAAGAACAGTCACGGGATGGCGAATTTGTATGGACTACAGACATTGAACAAGGCCACCCGAAAAGACCACTTTCCCTTGCCATTCATTGATCAAATGCTAGATAGACTGGCCAGGAGGTCTCATTTTTTCTTTCTGGATGGATACTCGGGGTATAATCAGATCTCCATTGCTCCGGAAGATAGAGAGAAAATGTCATTCACCTGTCTATATGGCGTCTACGCTTTTTGGAGAATGTCGTTCGGCCTATGCAATGCACCCACCACATTTCAAATGTGCATAATGGCCATCTTCACAGATATGGTAGAGTACATAATGGAGGTCTTTATGGATGATTTCTCAGTGGTGGGAGACTCATTCTATGATTGCCTACAGAATTTGAAAAGAGTACTGAAAAGATATGTGGAGACTAATCTGGTGCTCAACTGGGAAAAGTGCCATTTCATGGTACATGAAGGTATAGTCTTGAGGCACCTAATGTCAAGTAAGAGAATTGAGGTAGATCGTGCAAAGGTTGCTGTGATAGAAAAGCTTCCACCACCAACTTCCGTCAAAGCAATAAGAAGTTTCCTTGGCCACGCCGGTTTCTATAGACGGTTTATAAAAGACTTCTCCAAAATTGCTAACCCCTTGGGTAAATTGCTTGAAAAAGATCACCCTTTTGTGTTTTCTAATGACTGCAAGGTAGATTTTGAGGAATTGAAGAAGAGGCTGGTGACAACACCTATCATAGTTGTACCATACTATGGGCAACTATTTGATCTGATGTGTGATGCGAGCGACTATGCTGTTGGAGCAGTTCTTGGGCAGCGAAAAGATAAAGTCATGCATCCAATATACTACGCAAGTAGAACTTTGAGTGGTGCCCAACTAAATTACACAGTGACCAAGAATGAGATGCTAGCAGTGGTGTTCGCATTTGACAAATTTAGGTCATACCTGATAGGCCCGAAGGTAATTGTTTATACTGACCATGCTGCTCTCAGGTACCTAATTGAGAAGAAGGAGTCAAAGCCGTGCCTGATTCGATGGGTGCTACTGCTACAAGAATTTGAATTGGAAATCCGTGATCGAAAGGGAACAGAGAACCAAGTGGTTGATCACTTGTCTAGGCTGGAAGGAGCCGAGAAGAAGGTTGAGGTGGAAGAGATTGTGGAAACTTTCCCGGATGAACAATACTTAGCGACGAGCCTCGATGCTACACCATGGTATGCAGATATTGTAAATTACCTGGCAAGCGGTATTGATCCTATTGACTTATCTTCTGTGCAAAAGAAAAGTTTTTTCCTGATTGTCGCATATATTTCTAGGATGAACCATATCTGTTTAGGATTTGTCTTGATAACATGATTCGGAGATGCATTCCTGAGATAGATCAATTTTCTGTTTTGCATGCATCTCATGCTTCACTGTATGGAGGACATTTTGAGGGCGTTAGGACAACGGCTAAAGTGTTCGAGTCAAGTTTTTATTGGCCGACGCTATTTAAAGATGCACACTTCTGGGTGAAAAATTGTGATGAGTGCCAACAGATGGGGAATATTTCCCGTCGACGTGAGATACCCATGAACCCGATCCAAGAGGTAGAAGTGTTTGATGTGTGGGGAATCGACTATATAGGACCATTTGTTAGCTCATACAATAACAAGTACATACTTGTAGCGGTGGACTATGTCTCGAAATGGGTAGAAATCGGCACACTTACGACAAATGATGCGAGGGCAATTATTGGTTTCCTGAGAAAGAACATCTTCACCCGATTTGGCATTCCAATAGCTATCATCAGTGATGGGGGTACCCACTTCAGCAACTGAGCCTTTGAAAAGTTGTTGGAGAAATATGGCGTTCGCCACAAAGTTGCCACTCCGTATCACCCACAAACGAGTGGGCAAGTCGAGGTGTCAAACAGAGAAATCAAAAGTGTTTTGACCAAAACTTTAAATACTACTCTGACTTATTGGGCAAGAAAATTGGATGTTGCGTTATGGTCTTACCGCACTGCATTCAAAACTCCGATTGGAATGTCACCATATAAATTGGTGTTTGGAAAGGCATGTCACTTGCGGTGAAGTTAGAACATAAAGCCTTCTGGGAGTTGCGATAATTAAATCTGGACGTGGAGGCCGCTGGAACTAGTAGAGTCACAGGGTTGCATGAACTTAACGAGTTTCGGTACCATGCTTTTGAGAGTACAAGGTTATACAAGGAAAGAATGAAACTGGTGCACGAAAAAAATATTCTTGAGTGAAATTTTAAGCCGAGAGACAGGGTATTATTATTCAATTCGAGATTGAGGTTGTTTCGGGGCAAATTGAAGTCAAGATGGTCATGACCATTTTGTGTGGTAGAGATTTACCCTACCGTAGCAGTAGAGATTGTTGCAGAAAATGACTCTCGCATATTCAGAGTCAATGGGCACAGGTTAAAACATTATTTGGGCATGGATGACGCGAAAGTAGTGTCGGTGACTCATTTGCTCGAGCCACCAATGTTGAGCGAGCCTTAAGTATGATTACATGCGTCGTGCTGCGACATTAAATCAGGTGCTTCATGGGAGGTAACCCATTGTAACGTTGTATTCGGCATGCCGTGATGTTAACTAAGGCGCTCGTTGGGAGGAAACCCAATTCGTAGTTGATTTTTAGTGCAGTTAGAATTTTTCTTTTCGTTTTTAGGAACTAACATGTTTGCAGGTGATTTCAGCAAGTCGTACGCAGTATCTCGCGCTTCCTGGTCTCCAGCGAGTTGGGTCAGGCTTTAAGCCATGCGGCACCAGGTATTGAGCTCGCTAATGAGCTCGCCTTGCATGGGTTATAGCGAGACACATCTCGCGGAATCCCTCGCGTCGCCTTCCTCTGAGTTCGCGTCTCCTGCCTCTGAGTTCGCGTCGCCTGCCTCTAAGCTCGCGTCGCCATGTATGTCGCTCGCGTCGCCAGGTTAGTTTTGTGCTTTTATTTTCTTTTTGTTTTGTTTTCCTTTAATTCCCCATCTTAAAACACACATGCCTAAAAGAAAACACACTGGACGCCCCAATTTTCCTCCTCTCCTCCCACACAAACCCCACTGCGCACAAAACACACCCTCACACACTCACGCAAAACCCTGCCAAACCCTCCCTCTTACAACTCCATTGAAGACAAACAATATTCTTCTATTTCCTTCACTTGCAACAGAAATTCAAAGGCAAATCCCTTCTCTTAAACATCTATTGTATGGTTTCTATCTCCATTCTTTGACAATTTTGAGTTAAGTGAATGCATGACATTGGACACAAAAAATTGGGATTGTTCTTCATTGTAACCATGTGTTTGTGTGTCCCAACCCCATTAATCCCATAATAATGGTGTTGCTATTGTGTGAACAAGTGGTAGTACAGAACTCCCAAGCCGATTTGGGAGGGTGAGGCAATCCCTCACCCCTACAAGCACTCCCATGGCACTAGTGTATGCTAAGTGTTTGTTATAATGCCTCAAAGGCATTCTTTGTCCCCATTGGAGCCCGAGTCTCCGGGATTATAAGACTAGTGCTACGTAGTTGTGCACCACTTTAAAATCTTAAGTGTGGGGTGGCTCACTGGTAGCCCGATGCTTCGAATGTGGAAGAAGCACCCATGTGACATTGCTTGATTCTCATGCTAACAAACGTGATCAGGGAGTTTTTCCTACACCCTACTTATTTTTTTCATGTTTTGTCAGTTGTATATGCACTGAGGACATTGCATGAAATAAGTGAGGGGTGGGGCTTGTAAAACAAAAATATTAGTCTTATTTTAGATATTTGTTTTTAGTTAATGACGTCTTAGCCTTTTAAAGTAGAAAAAAATTAGACTCTTCCCGACGATGGATCTCCTAGCCAGTTTTCTTGAGAGAATTAAGTCTAAAGAAAATAAACCAAAAAGATTTTCTTGTAGGTAGTGTAGTAATTCCCCCTTGGTTTTTCTTTGGGCCGCGGTTCTTTTCCAAGGGTTTTATTTGAATCGGGTGTAGTTAGTTTTAATTTTTAGGAGTAGAAATCACTAGGCTATGAGTTGAATTGTAGTGATATCTCTTAACTTTGTTATGCTTTGAGAATAGTTAGTACTCTGGTTGTGACACTTAGGCTCAGTTTTTGACTCTAGTATAAGTACCTTAAATCGTAGATTCTTAATTTGCTTGACTGCTTTGACTGGAGTGTCGTGATAAAACCAATCCCGAGTGAGTTATGTGCCATATCTGTGTGAGGTTTGTATGTATTTAGTGCATTGCATTTGATGTTTAGAACTTGCCCCGTGTTTGTGCAAAGCGAAATGGTAGTCTTGTTCAGTCTGGGAAGTGATATAGGCATTTCTTTATTGAGCCAGATATATAGAGTTTACCCGCCTGAATGTCATATAACGTAGTTAACCCCTTCGAGCCTATAATCCTGTTTTTTTGGTAACCACATTACAAGCCGTACCCATTTGTTTAAATCGACCATATATTTGAACCTTGTCACCACTCATGAGCACTTGAATTATAATGAATTATGTAAGAGTTAAAGTGTGGGGTGGTGGTTTGGCTTTTGAGTGGAACAAATGAAATAAGGAGAAAGGTGCACCGTTTGAAAGAAAGAAAAAGAAAATGTCAATAAAAGCCACTTGGATTGAAAGAAAAAAAAAGAGAGAAAAAAGAAGAAGGAGAAAAAAAATAGATGTATTGTATGAAAAATAATTCTTGATGGTGGTGGCTAGTGATATACTTGTGCTTAAAGAAGTATAGGGTAATATAAATTGAATTGAAGGTGGAATTCTGGTTTAACATAAGTATGAGATGTAGTATTAAAGTATATGTATTAAAGTGTTTAAGGGAGGTGTAGTCACTCATATCCAAATGTATCATACCCGACCCGCAACCTACAATACAACCAATTGAAGTCCTACTTGATCCTAGACTTAATGAGCTCGATTAGTAGAGTATTACACTACAGACAAGCCTATGGTGCATCATTTGTGGCATATGAATGTTATTTATGAGAGCGGTGAATTTTTCCTATATTGAGTTCCTACGTTCTTAAAATTCATTGTGTGTGGAATTAAGCTCTTTGTTGGGTGAGAGCACGTGATTCATAAAGGAAAGAAAATGTCATTGGCCTCCATGTTAGAGTAAGTAAGTGATTTGTGAATAAGGCATGGTATTTATGAGTCAAATCTTGAGGTGAGGATATTACACCTTTGTGCTTAGACTATTTTAAAGATTTTTGGTGTGATGAGTTAAGGAAATTGCTTAAAAAGGTTGTGTCTATAAGGGTAATTTGATTGTTCGAGGACGAGTAATGTTTAAGTGTGGGGTATTGATGTGTGGCTATAATTCCATATTTTAGTATATTATTTGCCTTGTATTTTGTATGTTTTAATGATAAACTACACTTTATTTGCGCGTAATGGAGTCTATTTCATGTGTAGGTGAATTGGAGATGAAAGTAGAGCAAAAGGAATAATTAAAGTCTAAAACGTGCTCGAAAATAATTGAAAAGAAGAAAGAAATAAGTGAGCATCGGATAAATGAGAAAGCTGGCAAAGCAAGCTTAATAGCTCGCGTGAGAGCTGGTTGGGCGAGGTCCACATCACATTAAGGCTGGCGACACCAGGACTGGGGCGAGGTCCTGCTCATGTGAATCCTCGCGAAGCGAGGTCTGAAGCACGCACACTCCGAACTTTGAAGGCTTATTTCGTCTCCTGGTTTGACTATGACTTGGCCTATGTCGTTTAGGTCTTTTCCTACACATATAAATACATAAAACGCCACTTTTGAAGCAGTTTTGCAACCGGAGGCAAGGATAGCTCGTGAAACAACCGTTGGGAGTTAGTATCATTGATTTCTACATCCTTTCATCTTTACTTTGTAATTTAATTATGCAAAATATCTGGGATATTGTTACTATGAGTATGAGTAGCTAAACTCCTAATCTAGGGTTTTGATGGAACCTATTGGAGGATGATTTTCCTGTTACGTTAATATAGATTTGCCGTAGTATTTTCTCTATTTTTTCAACTATATTATTATTGTTGTTGATTGAAGGCCTCTCAATCAACTGTGCATATTTAGTGTGTATTATTCGGGAGAGAGTGCATATTTAGGTAATTGTTGAACAATATCACTCCTAACGTATATGAGGGATCAATATGAAAGGTTTAAAAGTGGGATTAGGGATAACAAAACCTTGGTGCGATCCGAGTGAGCCGTACTTAATGCCAGCTAGAGTAATTCAGGAGAATATGTCTAGTAAATTGTTGCAGTTACTCGGGAGAGAATTACAGCACTCAGAGCATTCATGATCGGTAGAGAAGACTTAGGCAAATTTATAGAAAATATAGCGGAAAGAATTCCGACAATAGGGAAAATCATAACCTTAGATCATTCCAATTCTTGTCTACAACCCGTTCATAGTTAGTTATTAATTATTGCATTTTCATTATGTGATATTTAGTTAGTAAACATCAAATTTGTTACTTAAATATTTCTGAAGATTGATTACGTGAATTTGTGCGAGTCTAGCAGCTGTGTTTAATAGGTTAATTCTCCGTGGGATTCGACTCCTGACTTATTAACCGAAATATATTTGCAACGACCGCTAAGTCCTTTTTACAAGGCATAATTGGGCGTGATCACCTACTATGGGCACACCAAGGCTTCCTATCATAATAAATTAGGAAGTATTCTACTAAACAATAGTAAGTGCACTCCTTATTCAATTTTAAAATTCACATATTAAATTTTATTTAACTCACCATGTTAAGATTCAGATACTAATAAATTAAATTAAATTAATTGATTATCTTATCTTATTACATGAGTGGATATAAAATTCACCGGCCAGGTTTACACATAAAAACTTATAAGCTTTCATAACTGTGTATCATCAACCTCTAAACCGAGAATGGATCCCATCAACTAATTATTACTTCACTAGTGTCCATTATAATAATTCAATTTACTGGATATATTGACCCACGAACGAATCTTGCTTTTTAATAAATCAAAATAATAATAATATACACAACTAATAAAAAATATATCAAGATTAAGGGTATAAGAACATTTAATGGCTAGATAATCTATTTTATTAAGTTAGTATAAAATACTTATCTCTACTTGGTCTGTCAAATACATACGAAATATACTATCACAAAAAGTCAGAATTAAACTATTCTCGTAATCAAGATAAATTAGATTTAATCTTGTGTTGTAATCGTTTATGATGAGTTGTCCAATTCTATCATTAGATTGTGGAATGAAACTTTATACTTATTAACCAATGATTTAATCTTTCGTGTATAAGCTAAACTCTATATACTAAAGTATCTACTATATAAGCAAAGAACACTGACTAGAATATGATCTATTTAAAAACTTTATTAAAATTGAATAAATAATTATTTTATTATAAATACTCTATCCACATCAAACTCATGATTAATAATATATATCCCAACACATTGAATTAAAAATAAGATGTATAAGCAATCTTTAAATTGCGACGTGAGTTGCTATGGAGTAAATCTTTTTTATCGAAAATAATTTTTAATTTGCGACACTTTGTAGGATTGTTGTCATTGTTAGATTAGAAAGTCGGTGACTTCACACTCATGATTATACGACTTTTAATTGGGTTTGTCAAATGCTGAAAATGAAATTACTACAATAACATACTTAGAATCCAAGTTAAAAGTTTATGAGAAATTTTTAATTCATCCATGTTAAGCACTTAATTTGTCCATAATTTGTTTTCTCATTTTTATACTTTTTTTAAAAAAATTCAAATCTTAGGATCAATTGACTATAAAGTTATCATTCCGGTTGTCCTAGGAAAGTAGAGAAGCAAATTTTTGGGGCCACTATGTGGGGGCATTATCAAATTATACACATGTTGGTGTTACAGAGTACATATCAAAATAGGACCCACATTAATAATTAAAATAACGTTATGTTTGAATTCGAAATTTAAAGCTATATTCACTTTATTAAAGTTTTGATCTAATCAAAAGATAAAAGAGGCAAAATTCAAATTCAACAATGGAAAGAGAGGATCTAACTTAAATTGAAGCTTGAAAGGATTTTTTTGTTGATTGCTATTGCTTTTTAATTATATTTCCTCGCAATTCTTGCATTATTTGGAACCGTTTATTATATTGTTTGAATTTTAAGTATCTATATAAAATCTTTTATAACAACATAAATGCAACTATTGTTATTTACCAAAAATAATACAACTACTTATCATAAGGTGTGTATAATCACTATAATAAATACATAACTAAAGCCTTTATAATACATACTTTTGTCCTAATCACTCAATAATTATTAGTATTAATTATAATACATACTTTTATCCTAATTTATGATTTAACGATGATAAGTATGATTAAATTGAAACACCTAGTAATTTTTTCCCCATCCACGCAAAGGGCTCCTCAAAATGAATTTTTATCATTTTAAAACATTAGTTATGAATGTAACTGGACTTTGATTAGTAAATGATCTTCAATAATTAAATCATTATTATTATCTTCTTTAACCAAAATTATATTCATTTGGCAAGGGACATTATGGTAAGAAAGTACTGATACAAATTTTCTTTCCAACGGATGACATAATTTTTCAGATTTATCAATATTTGACATTTCGTCTCACAACATACCAAACATTGAAATTTGATACCCCGATCTCTCATCTCTTCTCTCTGTGAAACCATCGGGGATTACCTGTACGTCTCTCAAACCCTAGCTTTTCTTCATCTGCTCTTATTTTCATGCTGCGTTTTGCAATGGAACACTGTTAATTTTGCAGCTATTTGTTATTGTAAAGTACTGATCTTAGAAACTGTAATTGATATTTAGGGTCTTATATTTCTAATTTAATCTCTTGTTTAGTTCGTGTTTTTTCCAAATTCTGGGCTTTTATTTGAGTCATGAATTTTCACATTGAATCCAAGCAGCATTCATGATGTTCTGCTCGCAATTTTAACCATTTTATTTATTGGTTAATTGGAGGGTCTAGGGTTTTTCTTTAGATAGCATTTTTGAGTTTCTTTTTACCTTAATTTTTTTGCTGGAGTTTATGGTCCAGATCAGTAATCCAAGTAAGATTTGTTTACCCATTTACTAGGAAGTTCAAAAAAAAAAAAAAAAAAAACCTCATAACCTGAAGTTACAGCATTTAAGAGACACCAACTTACAGTTTTTAACTGAAATTGAAGTTTAAGAGCTGTTAAATTGGTCTCTCTTAGAGGTTTTCAGTAAATTCCCTGACTTACTGCAATTCTAAAGTTGAATAGTAAAAAAGTTTGATAGTAAGATTTGTGGAACAGTTCATCATACCATGAGGATAAAAGATTTTGTGTATTTATGCAGGGATGGGTATGGGTATCGTGAACTTGTTGCTCCCAAAGTAATATGATTTACCTTTTCAGGCATGCCAAGTTTGTTCTTTTGAAATTGGATGATGCTATATGCGTTGCTGAGGTTGCTCAAGGAATTGGTTTCTGCCTAATGCACGACCCTTGAGTTGAGCAACTTTTATCACAATGGGAACCTCTCACCGCAGGTTTGTAGACAAAGGAACGTGTTTTTTGTAATAAATCTCTCCAGGTTTTAGTTGTCCGTAACTCCTGGTTTTATTTCTATCAGTTAGCTTACGAAATACCCTCTTTGCTCTTTAAGGTTCACTGGGGTTTTCAAAAGATCAAACGACAGTGCCAGGCTTATTATAACAACGGTCATGGGAATGGTATTTGGATATTTCATTGGCATTTCGTTTCCTTCTGTTTCTCTAACAAAGGTATATTAGCCCAATTTTGGTTGGTCTTTGTGATGGAAAGTAATATGCCTTTTTTCATTCAGTATAATCTTGGGGGTTCATTGCAGATTACTTTACCTTCGAGCATTATATCATCTCTTGATGTAGCCTTCAATGATGATCATCAGAGATATAGTGGGCGTAGTTTTCCTGAAAATCTTGGTTCAGGCAATATTCCTTTAACACCTAAGGTATTTATATCACTACAAGTCCTATAAATTCTGTCTTCCTACCTGCAGCTTCACTTTTTTGATTCACTTGTATGCTTATGAAAGATTGTTTGCTGAACAAGCTTTTTAAATAATTTTACTAACTAATGATGTCAGTTTGGCCAGCAAAAAAATCTTTCCTTATGGAGGGATTCATCTACATTTTTGTTGAGTTAAGCAGTTGCCAAATAAAATATTTAGTGAAACAAACAAACTTAGAACACCAATAAAAAAATGGCTCATTTTCTATTTACTTTAAGTATATTATTAGCATTAGGTAGAGTAAGTGTCTACTTAAAACCTTTTCTTTTTCACCTTGTCCATTTCATGCTGTTTTTTTTCTGATACATTTTTAAATGGAACACGCACATGCTAAATTTTCTGCATGCTCAGAGAAACATTAGGTATTTCATTTTTTTTATCAGTAATTGGTTGATGGTCAAGCTGAAAAATGCTTACTGCGTGCAACTATATGTGACACAAATTGCTTTTCGTGAATCAATTTGGCAAACTTTGGACTGAAAATGAGCTAGTGAATTCAATAAGTAGAAAAAAATCGGAGGATAAGAAATTGTGTCGAAATTACTAACCAGAAAAAGAAACTATGCAAAGGTACAGTTTGGATGCTACCTCTTGGATCGTCAAATTTTACCAAAATATTTAAGAAAAGTTTGTCATTTATTTATTTTGACGGTCAAAGTGAATTTTTTGTCACGTTAATTGTAGCTAAAGAATAATATCATAGAATTTCGTGTGCGCTACTGAACAGTGGCACATTGTTACAATTGTATGCACTGCTCATATTTTGAAGTTGCCAAATCTGTTATATTTATTGATTTTCAGTTGCCAAATCTGTTATATTTATTGTTTTGTTACAAGCTTTTCTAATTTGGTGGTTCTTGCAACTTGCAGTATAAAAAATTGCAGATATAATTGCATGATTACATGATCTTTTGCATTTAGTAAGGGTCTAAGATATATGTTGCACCCAGAGCATCATGAAGTTCGTATTCAATTACTGATGGCATTGATTTTGTTCATTAGATATATGTTCCGACAAATCCTCGTGGTGCAGAGTCTTTACCACCAGGGATTGTGGTCTCAGAATCAGATTTCTATCTGCGAAGGTTGTGGGGTGAGCCAAGTGAGGTATGGTGCAAAGAATATCTTGTGGTTATTGTATTATTCTGAGTTATCCAAAAAAACGAATGTCTGGTCAGTGTAGAGTTTATGATACAGACAATTATTCTGCCTTTCCTGAGCTGCTATTTATCATATGGTTACATGTCCACTTCATCTGCTTCCAGCTCAGTATTATTTACGGGACAATGAGCTGTTTTATTTCTGATATATTTTAATGAGATATGTGAATGATTGTATAATACATCATTATAGCTTGTATCCTTCTCTGCAAAACCATTAATTGATAGGACAGCAATGTGACCAAAAAGAAATTCTCGCATTGCTTAAGATGTTTACCTTTGTACTTTGGAGATCTGTTCCTTCTTACAACAACAACAACAATCCCAGTATAATCTCACAAGCGAGTTCTGGGGAAGGTAGTGCGTATACAGACCTTATTCCTACCTTGTGAAGGTAGAGAGGCTGTTTCCGATAGACCCTCGGCTCAAGTAACAGTGACAAAGAATCAACCAACCATAACAACAACAAGAAAAAGAAACGAAAAAAAACAAAGACTCACGTGTACTAACAAATATCTAGAGATAAGAAATACAAGAATAGTACTAATACTATCGGCAAGACTATCGGCAAGACTGTTCCTTCTTTACGTGTAGTCTTATAAATGTGGTGGAATTTTCAGGATCTGAGGAAGAAGCCAAAGTATTTGGTGACATTTACAGTTGGTTTGGATCAAAAGAACAACATTGATGCAGTAGTTAAAAAGGTAATAAAAAGAAACCGATTCATTGAATGTGACAGTATGGAGCACGATCATTATTTCTTAGTGTTTTTTTATGTACACTGAATTTCATACTATATATGTTGGTTAGTTTTCAGAGGATTTTCAAATTTTGCTTTTTCATTACGATGGCCGAACGAGTGAATGGGATCAATTTGAGTGGTCCAAGCGTGCAGTTCACATCAGTATTAGGAAGTAGACAAAATGGTAAGACTTTCTAGTTTATGAACAATCATTGGGATTCGAAATCCCATAATTTGATGCAAGAGTCAAAAATAACTTGCCCGAGACCTTTTACCAATTCAGGCAGCCCTGTAGCATGTATATCATCCTTTTCTTGAATTGTGATGATAAGATGAGGGGAAGGGTGTTAAATGGAATTATAGACTATTTTCTTTTTGTAGTTTCATAATATTTTGCTGGTCTTTCTATCTCCTTTAACAGGTGGTATGCAAAGAGGTTTTTGCATCCTGATGTTGTAGCTGCCTATGATTATATATTTATCTGGGACGAAGATCTAGGAGTTGAACACTTCAATGCAGAGAAGTAGGTGTTTTGCTCTGGTTTTACAGTATCTTCTCATTCTTAAGAGAAGTTTTTCTTGTCACTTTGTATTTGCAACTAATCCAGGCCACCTGAATATGACGACAGGTATATTCAGCTAGTTAAGAAACATGGTCTAGAGATCTCTCAGCCAGGTCTTGAACCTAACAATGGCCTAACATGGCAAATGACAAAGAGGAGGGGTGATAAAGAAGTTCACAAGTAAGTCCATTTTGTAGTTGTCTCGTCCCCCTCTCCCGCATCCCAAATAGTTCGGATGGAATCTCTATATAAATTAGCTTATATTCATTCACATTCAAAATTCTGTGCGACTGAAACAGAAATACGGAGGAGAAACCAGGCTGGTGCAGTGATCCACGATTGCCTCCTTGTGCAGCGTACTCTCTCTCTCTCTCTCACGCACACACACACTCACACACACATTTTAGAAATGTGCGCACTAGATGCAATCTGTACTTGATACCACCACATATATGTACATATTAATGGATACAACATGATAAGCTTGGTTCTCGCATCATTTTAATTCATTAAACTGTGCAGAATCCTACATTTGGAACTAATCAAAATTTTAAAGATATATACTCTAAAAAAATTGGACTTTGATTCAAAACTTCTAATTATTATTAGTAAACTCAAGCATGCATGTGATCTGTGTTTGGATTGAGCATAGTTGATTGATTAATACATGTTAGTCGGAGTCCGAAGAGTCTTTATTGTATAAGATTTATCATGTTACGTCTAAAGTGATTGTACTTGGGAGAATCTATGCTTTCAAACATTCAACTTTCTCCATCATCTGAGTAACTATGCCATAATGACTGAGCATTTTGTTACCCGCTTGTTTAATTATTTCTTCAAAGAGGAATATGTAATGCACCTTAAATTAGAGTGAACCAATATAATTTGCTTAAGAATATCACTATGACTTATTTAGTGTTTTAATAAAATTCTATGATATATTGCTTACATTTGAATGCTAGTTGGGGCTTCATCCATCAAGACCAGGCCTAACAAAGTTGATTAACTTATCTGGCCGTCTGTTGGTTGATTCCGCTTATATGGTAAGGCTCAGCATAGGGATTTTATGATTGAGCCCTACCAATTTGGGTGTGGTGTTCTGAGACACTGGAAGAATCCGAGGGTCTATGTTATATCATGTATGCCTATATTATTGGGCATCACTATTCACTGCAGAAATTGGGATTGAGGCGGGGTTGATTGATAATTTCACGACAGTAGAAATCTTTCTTTAAACTTTCAGAAGCAAGCCTCCTGCTCCAAATCTTTACCTTTCTCTTTTCATTATCTCATTCTCCTTGCCGCTCAAGCAACGAAACAACAATTTGGTAGACAAAGAAAGATGAGAGAAGTATCTACGCGTTATGAGCAGAACTACATGCTTCTAGTTGTTTTCTCGTTTAGCTAGCAAGATGGTAAATTGATGCCTTCTGTACATGCTTTCTTCTAATATCTTATGATTGAGCAACTGAACTCTGGTAAATTACTCCCTCAGGCATGAAAGCTTATAGTCAACTAAGTGCTGTTTTTGGGTTTTTATGCATAGCACTTTCCGGAAATTGATTTCACAGAAGGCCTGTCCACAATTGCACCATTTGATACTTTTAGGCTTTTAGCTGGCCTGCAACTTACTTTTTCCTGATTTGTTTTTTCAGTTTTGTGGAATTGCAGCATCTGATACTTTTAGCTGGCCTGTAACTTACCTTTTCCTGATTTGTTTTTTCAGGTTTGTGGAAATAATGGCTCCTGTATTTTCTCGGGAAGCATGGCGATGTGTTTGGCATATGATTCAGGTAGTTCTTACAATTGGGATCACATGCATAACTGGCAATACTCATATCGATTCATTACAATCCTTTCAAGAGTGCACTTACACTGGTCATGAGTGCATTAATATATACATGTGCTATTATAGTGACAGCTGTGCTTCCATTTGATGTTTTCTTATAGAATGATTTGGTGCATGGATGGGGATTGGATTTCGCTCTCAGAAGATGTGTAGAGGTCAGTAGTTCCCATTTTTATATCTGTTATAAAATTGAAAGAGGACTTGCCTCATGGTAATGATGGCTTCCCTTTAGACTTTGATATCATTTTGGACCTTGAAACCCACCATCTTTCAGGATTCTAGAGTTTTTGCTAATTTGAAATATGGTGGACGATTTAGCAAAATCTTGTTATCTTTTAATTTTTTCTGCAGCCTGCACATGAAAAAATTGGTGTAGTGGATTCACAATGGATTGTGCATCAAGTTATTCCTTCCCTTGGGAGTCAGGTTTGTAAAAGTCCATATACAGAAACTAAATAGCTGAAATTTCTACTAGTTTGTTAAATTAAGTTCTCATTATTAGCTACTGCTCTCATTTAAATAGATAATCAACTTCTTTTTCTTACCCAACAATGGGAACTCAAATCCATGATGCCTCTCTGAAAGGGAGATTTACTGACTGACTGCCATAACCTGCATTCTGACCAATTTAGTACTGTGTATAATTGGTTGAACTCCAGTATTCCTCTCTTTTATTATAGTAGTACAATTCATGTGAGTTTTGTTTTGGCAAGTGCCCTAGTATTTTAGTTCTATAGTGTCTTGCAGAAGGGATAAGAAACAGATAAAGATGTTAATTTTTGTCCTACGGTATCCTATATTGGTTTAAGAATACTATCTTGTTCTCCAGTTTCCAACCTAAAACTCTTTGCAACTATGTTTTTGGCTGTTAAAGGTTTGATAGATCTAAGTTTCTACCACTTTGGCTTGAAGGGTCCTCTGAAGGCTGATTCATAGGATGACTCAATTTAGTGCTCCTTTTTGTCTCTCTGGAGTTCTGGGTAGGAATAGAAGAGAAATTATTGGCTTACCAAGAGACAAGAGTGGCAACTTGCAATGTAATTTAAGTCTTAGGGCTAAAGCTGGTGTTTGCTTCTCCATATGTGGATATATATCCTTAAGGCTGAAGCTGTTTTCTGCTATTTTGTTTGTAAACTTATTGCACTGATCTGTTTATGCTCTTGCGGGAGAGGGGAGGGAGGAGACGGCTCATTGCTCCCATGCAATTTTGTATTGACCTGTTATCATTCTTTAAGTATTTTCTTCACACCATTCTTGTTATATGAAATATGCAGGGTAGCTCGGAGAATGGTAAAGCTCCTTGGGAAGGGGTAAGCAAATCCGTGATTCACCTCAAATCTAGTTTGATGAATACCATTTCCCGTTGTTGCGATTAAGTCAGATCTTAATTACTTCTTTTGAATCTCCTCGATTTTTCTTTTCATAGGTAAGAGAGAGGTGTAGAAGCGAGTGGGCTATGTTTCAGGATCGGTTAGCCAATGCAGATAAGGCGTATTATGCACAGCATGGAAAACCCCGAGTATAACACCGCCTACAGCTGTTTTGTACATTGCTTCTTTTACCTTTTTCACTGTTTTAGGTATGCCTACAGCTGTTTTGTACATTGCTTCTTTTACCTTTTTCACTGTTTTAGGTATGCCTAATTCTTTTTGCCAGTATTTGTTTTATAAATATTTGCTTTAACTATAGAGCAGCCATATTTCTGTAGTTAGTGGACAGTAAACAGTAAGATATTGGAAGGATATTGGAAGGTCTCTTGTGCATATAGATGATACATGAGATTATTATAGTCCATGAACTTTGTGCACTTCTTCCTTTTCTCTTGGGTTCTCATTTTTTGAGTGCCAGCGACCACCACTGAATACGTAATTCTGGTTTCATCACCTTTGCCAGAAAAAAGGGAAATGTTTACAGAATCCAGCAAATCCAAAAAACAATGAAGATTTCGAACTGGAGTGAGAAGAATGTATAATATAGCTCCCCCCCCCCCCCAAAACCCCACCCACCCACACACAATTCCATCTTATCCCTCCCATCTTACATTAACCTAGTTAGTGTGGGGGGGGGGGGGATCAATGTACAATATAGCTTTATTTTGTGCTAAATGCTAATTAAGCGATTACATTGATAAGAAGACGAAGGACCAAATCTGTTGAGAGAAGAGCCACGGCAATTATATGAAGATGTCAAATATGATCGTAAGAAGTAATTGGTGACCTCTAACAAATATGGGGATGGGAAAGATATGACATAACAGTGAAGTGCTGATTATTATATACAATATAGACATGGGCAACTCCAACGGCGGGCTTGTTGGGATTTATTTTTACTACTAGTTAGTCTACTTGTACAAGTTTTAAGTTAAAAATTATTAAAACTTCTTACCATATAATATTATTATCATCATCATCATTTTCACTTGTTAAAAGATTTATTTAATTTTGTTTACCAAACAAATCGCTTTATTTAAAGGAAATGTAGTCACGTTAGCTGCTCTTATATAGGTAGGCGTACTCTCTTTTAATAGTTTGTTTCGTATCTTAAATTTTCGCGTAAAGTTATGGTGGGGTTTATTTATGCCGGAAACCAAATTATATGACTAATGCAAAGTTGAACAGTTAATGTAGAGTTTTCCGTAAAATTTTGATGTGGCGCCCAGTTTTGCGCCACCGATTGGATCTGTACTCACTTTTATTTAAAAAAAAGAAAAGGAATGATACCCAATTTTTTAGTAACTTCAAATGCATGTATTTTTCTCTTCTTCTTCACTGTTGCTTTATTCTTCTTCGTGTTTAGGGTTTCTTTTTCTTCTTAGTTGCAAAATTGGTTTGTTAAATTTGTTGTTGTTTTAACAATTTGATGATTGAGATTTGTTCTTTATGATATTTGAAAGTTATGTTTCAAATTTGAGTAGATTTGGGTATTGAATCGTGTGTTGGATTGTTGAAATTCGAATAACAAGCTTATGTTTCAAAACTTAAGATTTTAAATATGAAATTGTATTGAAATATTGAACTATTTAAGATTTCAGATGTTGAGTCTGAAGTTGTACTGAAAAATTGAACTATTTAAGATTCGAATTTCTGAAGTTGCATTGAGATCCGAGCAGGTATTCTTTCCAAAGTTTTGTACAATGCAGATATAAATTCAATGGTGTCCAAAAATGGGTATATATGCAAATGCCCGAGTTTTCCGCCAAATTATATTTTCTGTACAAGAGTTGAGACGAGCTAATAATATTTCAATAATCACGTTTCTACCACTGAATATGGATAATTATACAAGTACAAACAACAGATTGTAGAAGGCCGGCCATTATAAAAGGGATTTTAACCTTCCTATAAACTTTATTACCCCTCCTACTTAAGTTTCAATTTAATTATACGGTCATATATAATTTATCAATTATAAACAAATAAGTTTTAATGAGTATCCCTTTATATTAGGAAGTACAATTATAAACAAATAAGTTTTAATGAGTATCTCTTTATATTAGGAATTGAATAAGGAATATCAGTTATTTCCTTATCCCTTTATACTTGCCCACTTTCTCTCTCCGTCTCTCTACTCCTCTATTTTCCCCCCCAATTTTTCTTCATTTGATGTTCACTATTTTTTTATGCTTTCTTGTTGTATAGAGTTTTAATGGAATTTATCAATGGATTTCAATCGTTTTAACTTAGCAATTTCCTTTCATATTGCACAATTGGTGTTTAAATTGAAATTGTCAATCAATAAATTTTGAAGGTGTTTGACTCTCCACCATTGACACCCATTAAAAAGCTTTGAAGCTTTGAAATCGAATTTGGGTTTTCAAAAACCATTATTTGTTTGGATTGGGTGTTGTTGCAAACAATTGGGAATATTGTTTGGAGTTTATATCTCAATTTTAAGGGTGTTTGGTGAAGATTAGACTTGATTTTGGTTGAATTTCAGATTGAAACTCGAAGAGGAAGAAGAACACATGACATACAATATATTTACGAAATTGTAGTAAAGTTGTATTATAATTGTATGTAAATTGTATTATATTGTTGTTATATATTTTTTTATTTGAATGTTATATGAAAGTTGAAAAATAGTTGTATAATGTATGAATCGTTGTATAAAATTAATATTTAAGTTATCAATACTATCTTTTTACATAAAGTTGTTAATATGTATCAAAATTGTATTAAGAGATGAAGTTTTGATTGGAATTTCAGCGAGGAAGAAGAACACACCACTTACAAAATATATACAAATCATATACAAAATACATACAAAAGGCATATTGTATACAATTTGTATGAAAATTGTATTTAAGTGTATGATACTGTAGTTATATTTAACTAGGTAGAAATAATGTATAAAAGTTGTTGATAAGTTGTATACTATATAATTAGTTATTTAAAATTTATTTTTAGTTTATATATTGTTGTAGATGTATCAAATTTGTACGAAATTTATTTTTAATCTGTATGTTATTGTACCATACAAATTTATATGTTGATGTTGTCACTTAAAATATCATTTATCGTGTGAATTTTTTTTATTTCATTAGTAAGTGGTAGAATAAAATAAAAATAATATTCTATTTTTACTAAATAAATATCAGAAAAACAAAACAATAGCAAAACTAAACCAAATAGTGTATGACGGTGACAATTAAGGAAATATATTTACTTCTCTTCCGTCTCGTCATGCACTTTTATAAACTACAATAGTATAAAATACATAAATACATTTCCTTAATTTATCCATCAGATTTCAACTTCATTTTCCAACTACAATACTGTTTAACGATGCTTTGCTTTTTCTTTTGTGTGGGACGATTTTTTGAAGAGAAAGAAAGAAGCGTTTTGGGGGTTGCCCGTTAAATAGTTGATTAGGAGTACTTATATGCAAGACAACAAAAGGAATGATTAAGAAGAAATATGACTGCCACCTGTTATTTATTTTGTGCTTAATCTAGTTTTAATTAATTTTTGGCAAAAGGGTAAAGTGCGAAGAATAAGTAGAAAAATGCTGGAACAAAGTGATCAATCACAAATTTTATTGAGAGAAATTGTACAACCACTCTTGCGTTGTACTCATACAGTCATACATGGTATGGTAAGGATCCTTTATTTTTAATTAGAGATTTTTGGAATAGACCAGCCTTTGGAAAGAAACCATTTATCTTCAAAGTGAAATTTTTATACACTAATTTGGATTAATCGAGTCACAAAGCAAATACGAATATGGGTAGGACATAAAGAAAACATATTTTTTCCTTTTACAGTATCTACGGTCTTAAACAAAACTTTTTTTAAAAAAAAATGGCTGTGTACAAAATATAATATGGATTGACTTATAGTAAGATTTTTATGGCCACATTAACGCAATAAATTAATATGATATCAAATGCAATATTCTTATGGCATTTCTGATCACGTTAGGATGTCAAAAAAATAAAAGGTATCAGGAGAAACATTCTATACTCATAGTCACCATTACTGATAGTGTTCCACTTATTATCCTAATTGGCATTTTATTCGTATTCCAGCTAATGTAAGAAATGTTAAACATTTATTTCACTTGATTTTTTTTTTTGCAGTTTTATGAGAGGAAAGAGTTTATTAATCACTTTTTAAAACTTGAAATTCATCTTTAATTCAGTTTAATGTATAATCAAATAATATTTTGAAATTTTTTCTTATGGACAAACGGTCCTATAATCATGAATGGAGGTGACTTTTGTAACGATTCCAATCTCATAAAATGTGGTGGATTTGATTCTATGTGAAGAAAGATAAAAACTAAATGCCTCATTTATGGGATTAGAGACATCTGTATCAATCTTTAATCAATCTTTCCACTCATACACATAGCACACTTGTATCTAACACATAAATTGATTTACATATTCATCAATTGTCTCAAAACTAGCTATAAGGACATAAGTACAAAATAAGAGTGTGATATTATTTTCTGGGTTTCCTATGCGATGTTGAAACCTACTTTGGGATTTAACTAATTCACCTTCGTCTCATGAAATCTCACTTTAGAACGTAAAATATATTATCAAAGATAACTTTATTTATAGGGCTCAGACTCAAGACTTCTTGTTCAGGATAAAAGAGTATTTACTGCTTCACCATAATTTTGGTGGTTCTATATACATACACAGGGGAGATGGTACATGTATACGGTCAAAATCGTTTTCAACCTTCGCACGAACTGCTAGAAATGGTAATACATTAGATCGAAGAGAATCTTCATAATATCAGGTTGAGGTCCGAAGTTGGGTCATTAAGTTTCGAGCCCTAGGGACCGATCAATGTCGAGCTCGATATCTTATCGAGCTCGAATCCAAATCAAACTATGATGCGAAGTGAAGTTATCGAGCTTATGAGGCAGAGACCGACCAACACTGATCCCGAATCAATACAAGGCTCCGAATCAGAATAGAACTCGAGACAAGATCGAGAGCTCGAGTCGATATCAAGCTTGAGTCAATATCGAGCTCATAAATAAGAGCCGTTGCAACCGCACTAGAGGAGAGGATCCTGACAGGAGTTATGGAAAAGCTGATTTATCATGGGTTTCCCATTATGTATTTTATATTATATCAAAAGTAAGATCCTCCACTATAAAAGAGACGGTGATATTTCTGTAATCGGGGATGTTTTTTTTGGGACAGACATGGTAATTGAGATATTACACATTTCATATTGAAGAACTATCCTTTTCAGCTTCATATCTTTCATCCTCACAGTCAAATGTGAGATATTCTTATTTATCCATACGATTTGTGTCGAGTTATACCACATATTCTTAGAACTACGTACAAATTTAACTTTATCCGTTTTTCGAGTAAACAGTTTGGCTCCCACCGTGGGGCTAACGATAACAGTGGTTATTTGATACGAATCTGCAAAAACACACCGTTTTGCGCTTGTTTCCGAAAGTATCTTGGATTTCGGATTAGCAACGATTAACTATCAATCAAATGGCCTTACCTAGCGACAACGAAGCTGGTCTTCAAGATGGGAACAACAACTTGACACCCAGTACCGAAAGACCGCTTGTCAACGCCGTTGGAGCTCGAATCGAAGTACTGATGGACATCAATTCACATGTGGCCATTGAGGCGAACCTACATTCTGAACCTGAAAATAGCATTCATGGCGGCACTCGATCTGCACCTCGAGACACCCATAATATTGAGGAAAACAGCTTGCGTATGATTTTCGAAATATTGCAAGCTCAACAGGTAGCGATAGCTCAGTTGCAGAGTCAAACACAGGTACCAAGAAGACCGGAGCCCACTCCACCCCGAGAGATCACCCGCAGAACAGAGCCAGTTGTAGCAAGGACAAATGAGCAAGAATCGGGGACTAATCCCGGAGTTGTTAAGATGTTCGAAGAACTGACAAAACGGATCGAAGAAAACAACAAAAAGGTGGAAGCATACAACTCCAGGGTTGATCAAATCCTAGGGGCACCCCCGATATTGAAAGGCTTAGATTCCAAAAGAATTCGTACAGAAGCCTTTCCCCCCGAGCGCGGCCCCTAAACCAATCCCAAAGAAGTTTCGCATGCCCGAAATTCCTAAGTATAATGGGACGACCGACCCCAACAAACATGTCACCTCTTAGACATGTGTCATTAAAGGAAACGATCTAGAAGATGATAAGATCGAATCTGTATTATTGAAAATTTTTGGTGAAACCCTGTCAAAGGGGGCAATGATATGGTATCATAATTTGCTATCTAACTCTATTGATTCTTTTGCTATGCTTGTAGATTGCTTCGTAAAAGCGCATGCCGGGGCCATAAAGGTCGAGACCAGAAAGTCGGACCTGTTCAAGGTAATACAAAAGGATAACGAGATGCTAAGGGAGTTCGTATCTCGTTTTTAAATGGAACGAATGGATCTGCCACCAGTCACAGACGATTGGGCTGTTCAAGCTTTCAATCAAGGTCTAAACGAACGAAGCTCAATGGCTTCACGGCAGCTGAAGCATAATCTGATCGAGTACCCAGCTATTACTTGGGCCGATGTGCACAATCGAAATCAATCCAAAATAAGAGTCGAAGACGACCAGTTGGTTTCTAGGTCTGTTACTAAAAGAACTACCAACCAAAGGTCGACTAGAGACCGATACCGACCATATAGCGGAAATCCTACAAGCTCGGTCTAATAAAATGACAATCAACTACCAAGCAATTGGAACGTGTAATGCCTAAAATGATACTACTGCTAAGTATCCAAGGCCTTTTTATACCCCCCTGTTCAATCATATTTCGAAACTAACCCTTGCAAGTGTTCGACCAAAGATGGACTGATTATTCAACTCGAAGCCTTTAGGCCAGTGAGCATGGTTTTTATCCCAAATGGGTTTTTCGGAAAGGTTTTATAACGAGGCAACCATTGATCGTGCTAATTTAGAACAATTCAACAGTATCCGAGGACTCCTTACAATCAACCTCGAATACTGGGGGGCATTGTCATTGAACATATCTGCGATGATTATCAAGTTCGGTGTAAAGCAAGTTACTTCGTTATTTCATGGCAACAATGTCTCGACAGGAAAAAATGTAAGGGCCAAATGGTCAAACGAGCCATGCCCATGTAGTTAGCCCAAGCCCTGACACAAAACATGAACACATGTATAATGACTTACAAAGTAAAATTCTTCTTTACCGATATCTTATATCCAAGAAAAAATCCTCTATTTTCGAGATCTATTATATAAAGCCTAAGGGCTACCCCGACTCGAGTTCGAGCAACCATTCTCACTCGGGGACTATCTACTAAGCCTACGGGCTATTTTTATTTTCGAGTTCGAGCAAGCACTCACTCTACTATTACGCCTACGAGCTACATTACTTTGAGTTCGAAACATTCACTCGACTACTAAGCCGACGGGCTATTTTTATTTTCGAGTTCGAGCAAGCACTCACTCGACTATTACGCCTACGGGCTACATTACTCCGAGTTCGAAACATTCACTCGACCACTAAGCCTACATGCTACTTTTATTTCGAGTTCGAGCAAGCACTCACTTGACTATTACGCCTACGAGCTACATTACTTCGAGTTCGAAACATTCACTCGATCACTAAGCCTATAGGCTACTTTTATTTCGAGTTCGATCAAGTACTCACTAGACTATTATGCCTATGGGCTACATTACTTCGAGTTTGAATCATTCACTCAACTACTAAGCCTACGGGCTACTTTATTTCGAGTTCGAGCAAGCACTCACTCGACCATTACGCCTACGGGCTACATTACTTCTAGTTCGAATCATTCACTCGACTACTAAGCCTACGGGCTGCTTTTATTTCGAGTTCGAGAAAGCACTCACTCGACCATTATGCCTACGAGCTACATTATTTCAAGTTCGAATCATTTACTCGACTACTAAGCCTACGAGCTACTTTTATTTCGAGTTAGGGTGAATCACCCACTCGGCCAATCAATACCTACTTGCTACATTACTTCGAGTAAGTTACTCATTATTTCGAGTTCAAACGAACACTCGACTATTTAAGGCTGAAGGTTGTTCGAGCCCGATAAAGCAAAATGGGACTACCCACAAAGCCCGAAGTCAACAATGATTAAAATTCAAACTATCTATTTAGCTTAAAAGGCTATTTTGCTTCAAAAGGAAGAAAGATTTATATTTACAAATTTTTGTACAAAGGCAACTCAGCCAAAAGGAAGTTCTTTATACAAAGACCGAAAGCGGTATCAAAAGAACACAACAACTACCTAAGGCCCTAAATGGCTCAATCTTCATTGGAGTTCATGTTCTCGGCATCTTACTCATCTTCTGACTCACCCGAGTCATCGGAGTCCTCCTCAGGAAAGGCCAACCTTCGAGCTTTGTTCTCCTCCGCCCTGGTGACTTCAATCTCAGCCCCAACATTGAAGCCCTGAGCTCTGACCTCCTCTAGAGCTTCTCTCCGAGCTTGCCATTTTTCATGTTCGACCATGCTCTTAGCTTTGGCTTGGTTAACCTCAACATCGATCCTGAACTGAGCCACTTTAGCATCAGCTCTTTTATTGGCCTCGATTACCTCAGATATGGCCACTTCACGATCATTAGCCAAACCTGCTTTATCTGAAGTGGCCAAATCCAACCGATATTGAAGCTCTTTCATCTTCTCGATCAACCCCGAAGCATTTTCTTTCGCAGATCAAAGTTGGGCATCAGACAGCTCCAACTGAGCTTGAACGGCTTCCTTTTTCGAGGCAAGGATATCCATACTCTTTTTAAATTCTTCTGCCTCGACCACTAGCACATCTACCTGTGAGTTAAGCCGTCCAATATGCTCGATCCTTTGCCAAACCTGCAGAATCGGATCGTTAGTGGTTATCTCTTTTTCATCTTCACTATCATGGAACATTCAGAATACCTGATCAGCCATCTCCTCGTGCTCTTCCCGAGCTGCTGTCAAATCTGCTCGAAATATTTCACTAAGGAGCTTGTATGAGTCACTCTTCTCAGTGAGGCTCCGAACCTCGGCATCATGCTCCTCCCGAATTCGAAGAAATGCCTCGTGATGCAACACCGAAGCCTACAAACAGAAGGAGAAACATTAGAATTACCTACAATTCTAAGTGTAAAAGAAGCGGCAAAAACGCCATCAGAGTTACCCAATTCAAAGCATGTTGGGCCTCGTTGAAGAGACATGCAGGCCCCACCGCATTCATCACTGATTGATCTTCTTCGGTCACCAAGGACCGAAGGTAACTGGCAATCCTCATAGGGGGAGAAAAAATTTGGGTATCCTCAGGTATGGAGAGCACTATCTTCCGCCTACGGTCGGGATCGACACTCGGGACTGGGAATCGGTCCACCAGTTTGTGAACCGATGAAGGCTCGGTAGAACCCGATCATGATGCTTTTTTGGGTACCGGCATTCCACCAAAACTGGTAACCTCCTCCGAGGCACCTGACTCAAGCCCCTCCAGAAAACTATGGATATCGGCCGACTCCTGAATGCCCTCATAGGATCGATCCTCCAACATGCTGGCCTCTCGAATCATGGCATCTGAAATCTGAGGGGATCCGCTAATATCAACTATTCCGAACTCATCCCTTAAAATATCTTCTACTGCCCGAGAAGACCCACGCTCGGTATCCCCTTCAATCATCTTAGCTCGAGATAGGATAATCTCGGCTTCTTCTTGTTCTGGGATTATGGCCAGGGTTCCCTGATTTGCTTCCGCCAAATTGGAAGACTGTTGAATCACAACATTATCTCGTACACAGGCTAAATTCTCCTCTCCTTCTTCGGGCTTGTCCCTTAAATGGCGGACCACTTCCGAAGACATAACACTAAAGCCCCCCTTCGGCTTTCGAGATCTCTTAGCCGGTTTCTTCTTTTCCGAGCTCGGGGAGCTCGGTACGTCTTTTCTCTTCCTTTCTTTTACCTGCTTCAGGGAAGGAACTTCTTCACCACTAGATGGGGGCCTCATGACTACATCTTTCTCGATTCCTACAAAGGGGAAAAAGGGATATTTACCAGACAAATCGATAAAGAGATTTACCATGACTATGAGCCTCTCATCGACCCTTTGATAATTCGACCCAAGCACGCTCGGAGTACGGTCTCTGCAGCACCTGACCTTCGACCCATTGTTTGAGATCCGGAATCGGTTCCGGCATCTGAGCTACTACTGTGATAAGAAAAGAAAAGCGGATCAACAAAATGAAAGGCAATCACAAAATCAAAATGGGGCAAAGAGAAAGGTTTACTCACGGCTCATATTCCATTTCTCGCGAAATGGAAAGTCAACGGCAGAGATAAGGTCCGAGGTTTTGATTCGAACAAAACGACCCATCCCGAGTCTCATCTATGCTCGAGAACGACGCTTTGGTTGCTCGGCGAGCAAGCTTGATCAACCCTCCTCAACAAAGTCGGGGTCTATAAAGGCGCATAAGATGATCGAGGGTGAAGATACGTCCCTCGATCTTACTCGAAAAAAATCGAAAAAGAATCACTATCCTCCAAAAGGAAGGGTGGATCTGGCCGAGGGTCACATCGTACCTCTTACAAAAGCCAACGATAACGGGGTCTAGAGGACCCAATGTGAAAGGATAAGTATAAACACTTAAGAACCCTTCGACGTGGGTAATAATTGATTCATCAGGCGATGGGATTACTATGAGTTTATTATCCCAGTTGCATTCTTGTATGACTTACTCAAAAACTTTCTCGGTAATTGAACACTGGTACCTCGACATCGGCTCACACCGACCCGGTACCGAAAAAGGCTTTTCAATTTTAAAATCACCTACAGTCGAACACCCTACAAGAACGAATTCCTCATGGCGGGGCTCCTCCATATCCTCGCCACCGACAGGTTGAAATGAAGAATCGGTCTCTTTTTGCGGAACAGTTTTAGACGTTTTTGCCATCTAAAATTCAGTGAACTAAGAACGACAGTATTTGACGTTTTAAGAAGGAATTTGCAGTAAAAATCACAGATTTGCAGACGGAAAAACTCAGAAGATGCGAAAAGGAACTTAGGAGATTTGGAGATCTGAAAGAAAAAAATAGTGAAAAGAGGGATTATTTACTAGCAGCGACGGTTCAATATCAGCAGTGGCCGACCACCGCCTGACACGAATTAAATGCCTTGATAAACTGAACCTATGGGATAACTACCACGTACGTCATTGTCGGGCTCGATGCAAACGTCAGCGTATATCTGATCGAGCAGTTGGTAAATCATATCGTTTCTTGCCACATCCTTCGTGAGAAACGTGAGGACTATCTGTATACGGTCAAAACCGTTTTCAACCTTCGTACGAACTGCTCGAAATGGTAATATATTAGATCGAAGAGAGTCTTCATAATATCAGGTTGAGGTCCGAAGTCAGGTCATCAAGCTTCGAGCCCTAAGGACCGATCAATATCGAGCTCGAATCCAAATCAAACTATGATGCGAAGTGAAGTTATAAGGCGGAGATCGACCAACACTGATCCCGAATCAATACAAGGTTCCGAATCTTAATCGAACTCGAGACAAGATCAAGAGCTCGAGTCGATATCAAGCTCGAGTCAATATCGAGCTCATAGACAAGAGCCGTTGCAACCGCATTAGAGGAAAGAATCCTGGCAGGAGTTATAGAAAAACTGATTTACCATGGGTTTTTCATTATGTATTTTTTATTATATCAAAAGTAAGATCTCCCACTATAAAAAGGACGGTGATATTTCTGTAATCGGGGATGTTTTTTTGGGACAGACATGGTAACTGAGATATCACACATTTCATATTGAAGAACTATCCTTTCTAGCTTCATATCTTTCATCCTCACAGTCAAATATGAGATATTCTTATTTATCCATACGATTTGTGTCGAGTTATACCACATATCCTTAGAACTAAGTACAAATTTAACTCTATCCGTTTTTCAGATAAAAAGTACATATCCCTAAGGGTGGTTAACTGACCACCATTCGTCAAAAAATTACACTGTATATATAGGTGAATTATTAGATTTTAATGGTATATAAGATATATTGAACACTTTTTATCGAAGATTTTTTTTACTTATTTCAAATTTGCACATCTAAATGAAATTTTTGGATTCGCCGCCGTACATGCATGCGTACTAGCTAAGTTTGCAAGCGGTCCACATCTTGAAACGACGACAAGTTAATTGAAGGACAAAGACATATCCAGTTCCACAGTTGTATTTTCCTTTTTCTTTGACTTTTTTGTCTTTATTTTTTGGAGGGGACAGTCTGAACGTGTATTCGTGGCATTATCTTGAAAATGTGTAATTTGGTTAGGGGATCAAATGTCATGGGTTCGTATGCTGTGTATAAATGGCCTCTCTTTGTGCACATGGAGATAAAATAAGATTATTTCACCTTTTACATTTTGCTAGAGATCCATTCAATATGATGGTCATTCACCTTTCTTCAAAAGAAAGAATATTTAACAGTATCATTAGGAGTCGGGGACACTGGGACTCATCCACATTAAGAAATTTGTGACTATTATTAGGATTGTACTGTGTGCACTAATTTGTATTTTGTAGTAATGGATACTGACTTGTGTTTTTAAAATATATTTGAAATAGCAAAAGCCTGAACGTTAATATTGAATCTTTAGACAAAGAAGATGTTCTATAGCACACAAGATTGACAATTTAAGGAGTAATTAAAGCATTGCATTATACGTTTTTGAAATATTGCAGCATAACAATAATCAAGATAATTTCATTGGAATTAGAACTCAAGACATATTACAATTTCCATAATCACATCACATGTTTAATTAAACTGGTATTTCTTAATGCATGTATTTCGACTTCAACCGTCATAATAAACTATAAAAGGCAGGCATATAATGTACGTCTTAGTTAGCACTTATAGTTCCCTCGTCACTAATAATATACTGTATTTGATTTGTTTGCCTGAATCTTTTTTGTTCCCTTCTCTCTCAAAAGTTATAACTGAAAACTTCAAATGCAATACTTTAAATTAATACTATAAAGGGATTCTTTACTTACGACTAACCCAACCCAATAGCAACTAAAGGGTAAAAGAGTGAAATCACAATTCAAATAATTTCCGGTGCCAAACTTTGCGCAAATACAGTTGCCTTTTAAACCTTTTCGCAAAAAAGAGTTGTTAATACTTCCAGAAATTGAGAGAGAGAGAGAGCCCATACCGCCAAAGCAATCATTACATAAGACATAGTAATAAAGACTACTGGAGTACTACTTACCGCATTGAACCTCTGAAACTTTCTTTGAGTTTCAGAGATAGACAGAAAATCTTCTTTTAGTTTAATAACCACAATTGTAACATCGGTTCTTGTTTGAAGAATTTGTTGCATAAGCCGAAAAATTGAAGTGGAACTGTGTTATTCAAATGGGGGTATCGGAGAAGGATGCATGTAGAATGGAAGGGTGGTTATATCTGGTTCGCTCCAATCGGTTTGGACTTCAGTATTCTAGAAAACTCTACTTTGTTCTATACGATAACCTTCTCAAGAGCTATAAATCAGACCCTGTTTCAAACAACGAGGTTCATCACTCTCTCTCTCTCTCTCTGTTGTTGGCATAGTGCTAATTCTTGATAAACTATTTGGGCAAAATGGGCCAAATTTCTGGGTTCTAGATTTTTTGGCTGAAGTTTAATTGATATAAAGTTCTTGCCAACTTCTAATCTGATTTGCCTGTGTGTTATGTTATTTCTTTGTGCTGATATTAACCATCAGAGGCAAGTAACACTGCACCCAATTCTTTGTGACAATGTGTTCGGAATTAATATTAATTAATACACACCCACAAACATTTATTTATATGCATGCCGAGGCGGATCCTCGGTTCTGTATTTTAGCCCTTTTGAGTAACTACCTTCTAAGTTAATAATTTGTACATATTAAATAAATTTTTAAAGAAAAATAGTAGTCCAAAGCTAGTGGGTTCTGCCGAATCGATACCTTCAACTCAACATCCGCCCCTATATGCATGTAACGCCGAGTTCACAAGGGTGATTTTCTTTTTGATATAGTAGTAACTTAAAATTAATATGTAGGAAAAAAGTGCTAGTATAAGAAGGTAGTTTCCAACCTTTCAAAAGTTACCATATTTCTCTCTTTGTCCATAGAACCACATAATTAGTGCCAGGGATGCTATATCCCATACTTAGCGCCTTCGTTTCCTATGTCTGAATGCCAGCTGAACATGACATCCTTCATTATAACTGGCATTAACAATTGTTTGCCAAATAAGTTCAGCATTGTCCACCATAACTGACTCGATAAATGGCAGTGTACCAGTAAGTGATTCCAATCCTCTCCCCATAGTTTGCACTTTTAGCACCATCTGATCCGAGAAATCCTTTCTTCTCGTCCGCTTAGGAGGGTGTCAAAACCAGTGCGGATTATGGTTGACTATTTCAAGAATGTTTGACAAGTAAACAGAACCTGGCAACATTCAGGTATGGATATGGACTCATCGAAACACCGGTAATCATTCCGCTCCTTGGAGAAGTGATGGCCATTCTCAAGGTCAATACCGGAACTCCGCTCCTCTCTCTTTAATAGCCTATTGTAGAAACACTTCACTGAGAAAATACTCCTCTCCCTGCACCATTTCCGAAGGGGAGCTTTAGAGCAACAGTAAACTTGTCTCCGTGTAACCTATAGGTCACGGGTTCGAGCCGTGGAATCAGCCACTGTCGCTTATGTCAGGGTAGGTTGCTACATCGCATCCCATGGGGCGTGTCCCTTTCCCCGACCCTACGTGAACGCGGGATGCTTTGTGTACCGGGCTGCCCTCTCTGCACCATTTCCAGACATCCTGCTTCATCGGTGGATGTTTTGCCTATGGAGTGGCTCCATCAAGTTTTGGTGTTCATCAATCTCCCAATTCTGCAAGTTTTGTCTTCTGACTCAAAATGTAAGCACCTAATCAGACTTTCATCTTTGTACCACATATGCTTCTTATAGCTCTGTTCCCATGTGCGTTTTTGAATTTTATGTACCACTGAACTCCTCCCATCCTTTCATTATCTTCCTCCACAATCTGCAACCATACGGTATCATAGCGACCTCTAATCTCTAACCCCTTCTTTGGTGACATATATATGTTCTACCATTGTCCTCCATAGGGCTTTATCCTCATTGCCAAATCTCCATAACCACTTTCCCTGTAAAGCTTTCTTATGTCACCTAAAACGTTCACCTCGATCCCTCCAAGTTTTTCAAAGATGTCACTGTCTTCAAGTCCATTCGAAGCAAATTCATATCACCTCCTTTCTGTTCCATAGAAAATTCCTTTGGAGTCTCTTCAACTACTTGTGACCTCGGCAGGCCTTGCACGATGGACATGTAACATGTCATAGGTTTCTCTTGATCAAAATCTTCTTGCGCTCTTTTTATATGTACTTTTTCCAGCCGGTCATTTTCCTTCGACTATGGAAGATTAAATGCTAATCGCTTTGTTCGTTTAACTAAAAACACACAATTATTAATTTGATTCCAGAAGAATTCTGTGAAATTAGAGAAGACTTATAGCAAGGATGTCGATAATGACTTTTCACTTTGAAGTTTAAACCTCCAGCTGATTCTAAAATGTCTCCACAGTCCTCACAAATTCTAACGACTTAATGTTTTCGGTAGCATGCCCATCATTACATATTTTAATACTTATTCTTCAAGTTTTGCATAAAAATCATTGTTTCTCGAATATCTTGTTATTTTTTCTCATCTAAAGAATGCTAAACATCACAAGTAGCTACATTTTACTTCTTAATAAAAGAAAGAGGATCTAAGGAGAAGTTTCTATGCTGGTCCGTACTAATATTCTTGTAAGTCGGTTCTCTCTTCCCATACTTCATCCTTTAGTGTTGATTACCTCATTGTTTTGTTGTATTTAAGTGGAGGACTCGGTTTTTTATGGATTATAACTTGCTTACTGCTCTTCAATTTTCTCTAGAATGGTCAGGTATCAACGTTCATCTTCAAGTGGATGAAAATTTTATTTTTTCCATTTCTTCTGTCCTAGCTTTCTTTGGAATTATTCATTTGCCATATTATCAGGACTCAATGCAATATGTCATGTTGATTTTTCTGTAGGATCCTGTTAGAAGTGCTGTTATTAATTCCTGCATTAGGGTGACAGACAATGGGAGAGAGAGCATTCAAAGAAAAGTAAGATCTTTATCCCAGTCCCGATACATGGCAGAGATTGTTTGTTCAGACTAGGCTTTTCTCATTAATTGCATTGACTTCTTTATTAAGACTTTCTGGTTTTGTTACTTCTGCATTCTCCCAGGTCGTCTTCATATTCACTCTATACAGTGCCTCAAATCATAGTGATCAGTTGAAGGTGCGGAAATTAGACTTCTCCCTCTTTTAGCTTTTATTTTTTGAGACCAAGAGTGTCTAAAGAAAATTTAAGACAATAGTTAGGAGCAAACAGTCCTGAGGAAGCAGCAAGATGGATCCAGGCCCTTCAGGAAGCTGCTTTACAGGTATAAACTAGTAAATACCAAATATGAGCCGTTAAAGTCTCCCTTTGTTGGCAACTGATGATAATGAATAATTGTAGCATAAAGGAACTGCAGTTGATTGTCCAAGGGGCGACTCGCAGTCTTTGAGGTATATTGATTGGGTGTATCAATATCTTACTTTGCCAAGGATCTTGGAGATAGTTATTCTTTGTACTAATATCTGTTGCTTTTTTCTTGCTGATTTCTCCATTTTTTTTTTTTTTTTCGTTTTCCTTTTTGCCACTCAGGTTAAATAGTTCCAGCAAGTCTCATTGTCTGAATTCCATTAACTGGACTCTCTGTTCTTCCTCTGTGGCAGATGCTACGACATCTGATGTTGTTGCACCATCGTCCTGGACAATCTTTGGTGGTCAGAATGGTAGGTTCTAATGATTAATATGTTTGAGAAGCTGGAATTCCATGTATGATTTTCTCTTATGATGATTTAGTTCGTCCTTGAGGGTCTCATCAAGAGTTTCTGTTGCAATGTGTTTGATCATTTTCTTTAAAATTCTTGTAATTCCTAATTGGCTCTCCTGCGAGGAAGGAGACATGCTTTGCTTTATCTTGTGGTATTTTGATGCTCATTTCTCTGGCTTTCTTTGCTAAATGGTCGCCTCTTCTCCATTTGTTACTCCCTTTCCAATGGTTCTTAAATCACTTGGGCATGCAGGTCTTCGCCTATTTAAGGAAGCTAAAGATAGGGAATCTCAAGGGAAGGTAACCTAATAGTTTCCAGCTCCTATGGCAGTAAACTTAGAAGCTCATGTTACTGAACTTGTGCAGTGGGATGATCACCCTGCAATAATGGCTGTTGGTGTAGTCGATGGAACTTCAGAGGCCATTTTTCAAACACTCATGTCACTTGGTCCTTCAAGATCGGAGTGAGTTGCAAAGTCTTTAACTAAATTCTCTATACAAGCTTCAGTTGCAGAGACTTCACTGCTAGTAAAATTAGTATCTCTATACGGATAGAGTATAACTAAGACTTGAATAAGTTAATAGCAGAAAACATATGCCTTTCTAGGAAATAACACATATAGAACTTTTTAAGACCAAAAAGATACTTTACTTCAGCTTAAGTTCAAATGTATATTTTTGCTTACTTTTTGGTGCGACATGGCTGTGGAAAATGTTTTAGACCCCAACAATATGCTCGAGTTTCTTAGTTTATTGCACAGCATGTAATGCCCACACGTCTCTTTTGGATGTACTCATGCCCAGCTTTGCACTGACTCGCATCAATGAATCTTACCTTATCCAAAAGAAAAAAATATAATTCTCAGCACTATGAAAGTGTTTTTTTCCTGCAGTAGTTAAATCAGAATTTTACTAGAGAATTGAATTGTGAGTTTTGTGAATCATATTGATTCAAGATTTGACGCTTTTTGATTGGACAAAAATGGAAAGATTAGCATAAATAAAATGTTTATATGTGAATGCTTATAAAAAGAATGTTTACGCACCCGTAGGTGAGTCCATTTGTCATGGTATATGGCTGCTTAGATGTCAAGTAGATGACATATTGTAAAATTAATCTAAATGCAGTTTTCATTGCCTTTATCTGTGGGAGATTGGAAATACGAAATAATGGGTTACATTTGTCACCTGTTTGTTATTTTAAACTTAAAGTATATATTCGGTGTATCCTTATACTGTTATGTATTTTAATTTGCAGATGGGATTTCTGTTACTACAAGGGCAGTGTCATTGAACACCTTGATGGTCACACTGATATTGTTCACAAGCTTCTACGTCGGGATTGGCTACCTTGGTCTGGCACATGATATTCACTCTCCAAACTGTTTGTAGTTCGTCAAGGGTATATAATTGACATGAGTTATTGCAGGAGTATGAAGAGAAGAGATCTTCTTTTGCGGCGCTATTGGAGAAGGGAGGATGACGGAACATATGGTACCAATTTCTTTGTTTAAGTGGTCTTTGGCTGCTTTTAAAGCTGCTAGGTCTGAGTATGACCTATCTGTTTACTCGTGCAGTTATTCTGTACCATTCAGTGTTTCATCAGAAGTGTCCACGCCAGAAGGGCTATGTTCGTGCCTGCCTAAAAAGTAATATATGCCTACTACGTAGACCGAGTATAAAGTTCGATTTTTTCACAACTTGTGTATATGCAATTTTATCATGGATGATCTAAAACTGAGAAATTCTCATAGTGCATGGATGCCTAATTTTCTGCAGATTGTGCATGGTTGATAATTTGATAGTTACATCACATGAGTCATATGCTTCTGCCGCCCTTCTTTTTTTTGCACAAGACTACCTTTAGTTAAGCTGCACATGATGGATATAGTTTGCTAATCGTTGCAGGTGGAGGATATGTAATATCGCCTGTGAATCAAAGGAAGCAGTCAGTAGTCAAGCATATGCTTGCTATTGATTGGAGATTCTGGAAGTCTTACTTACGAACATCTTCAGCCAGATATATAACAATCCACATGCTAGAGAGACTCGCTGGTGTGTTTTCATAGATCTAGTTTCATGCACGTTTATTAGTAAATTTTATTCATATTTACACATTATGACTGCTCATGGGGGCACAACTAGTAATTTACTGCTGCATTTGTAGCATTAAGGGAGCTTTTTAGGGCAAAATTAGGAGATTGCTCTTCCTCATATTTCTTGGAGGAGCAGGTGAGAAACAAAAGACTGCATCAAATTGAAGAAGTTAAGGTTGAAGTACAAAACAGATTGGAAAGTAGGAAGAATGTGGCAGATATGGAGGAGGAAGAAATGGTTAATTCACCTTCTGAACATGCAAGCTTGATGGGATTAAATGATGCATCAGATGAGTTTTTTGATGTCTCAGAACCACTTGATTATGACGAATCAGAAAATGGCTGGCCTTCTGATTTTGGTCCAGAAACGTACTCTCAGGTATTACCTGTTTAAGCTATTATCTTTGGAAGCTACTATATGAGCCGGTAGCTTTCCAGGAATGCAGGAGGCTAGGCATGAATTTTATTATAAAAGCATGCCTGTCAATTGTTACAAGTAATTAAAGATGTGAAACTTTCTTTCAAATAACTTCTACTTGAATGGCACCTTATGTATGTTTATGTGGTCTGGATTATATCTTTTATCTGGTTTCAATGCATATAGACTTGAATCCAACAAATATGCAGTCTTTTATGACTTCCACATCTTAGGTATTGCTGACAATGTTAATACATTAAATTAATTTTCTTACCCCCTAACTCACGCCATCTCCCGAAGAAAAGCTTCATTTCTCTCTGAGTATTTATTGATTCCCTTCATTAAACCCTAATGTGCTAGTCTATTTTGGACCTTATCCCCTATTTCTCGTACTTGCCTTGACCCATCATCTTTTTGCAGATCAGTACATTTCCAGATGTTTCTTTTCTCTTGTATTTCCTTATGTCTTTCTCTTTCTTTGTGTTTTTTCCTTCTTTCTTTTTTTCAGGACATGCGGCATGCCAGATTATCATCTGCTGCTGTTTTTGTGAAAAAGTTGCATGATCTTGCTGGTGAGTTTGATGTGTGTTGCTATTTTGACAAACTCAATTAATGGAAATGTTGAAGTTCCGAGGATTGAGATTCTTTTCAACTGCAGTTCAAAAGCGGGGTTATGTAGATTTGCATGAGAAGGTGAAGGAAGGTACATTGTTGTGCTACTACGGGTCCACTCTTACAAAAGATCCAACTTGTAATTTGCCTTGCAGTTGGACCCAAACAGATCCGTCAACTTTTCTTATTCGGGGAGAGACTTATCTAGAAGATCGTAAGAAGGTGGGATTTCATAGTTGATTCTGT
Organism: Nicotiana tabacum; assembly: GCF_000715075.1. Classification (NCBI taxonomy): domain Eukaryota; kingdom Viridiplantae; phylum Streptophyta; class Magnoliopsida; order Solanales; family Solanaceae; genus Nicotiana; species Nicotiana tabacum. The sequence continues at coordinate 63,324,254 of NC_134101.1, forward strand.
TATAACTGTCTTGTTATTTCATAAGCATGTTCTGATTCAATTTGTGTGGTTCATCTGTCTCAACTGATCTTGAGAACTGGAAAAGCTTCCCCTTTAAAATTGATTTCTGTGGTTTGATTTTCCGGCAGTATAATGTTTAATTTTTTAACCTAACCTACTGATCATCGCTCGGCAAAAGCCAGAATATCTTTCTGTACTGTTAAAGAAAATGGACCTTGGGTCTGACTTAACCCCAAATGTTAGCTCATGAGGTGAGGATTGCCCAAGGCCATATATGGAGACAAATGGCCTCCCACACCCACCGATGTGGGACTCAACACCCCCCTCATGCCCAGGGCTGCAAACTAGAGTGTGGACAACATAAATAGGGGCCCAACATCGATAACAATAAATTGTGGTGGGCTTGGCTCTGATACCATGTTAAAGAAAATGGACCTTGGGTCTAACTTAACCCCAAAAGCTAGCTCATGAGGTGAGGATTGCCCAAGGCCATATAAGGAGACAAATGGCCTCCCACACCCACCGATGTGGGACTCAACATGTACCGCAGCTAAGTGTTAGTTAAATTGCTTTAAACAAACCCATTGTTTGTGATACCATGAGGTATTAAAACATATCTAAAATGGCATACCAGCAAGGAAACTTCACTCCAGAAAACCTGCAGGCGTCTTGGATAGTTATCTTCTACGCTAGTGTGCATGAGATACTATGGGGTTCTTGTCCTACTCATGTCAAATTTGTTTAGTTCACAATTATATTTCAAAGCTATGTGCTTTGTCCTTATTTGATGTCATTTGCTGGTTGTGTGCCTGTTACAGATCAAGGCAAAAGGCACATTGATGAAAATGGTTGCTGCAGATTGGCTGAAGTCTGACAAGCGAGAAGATGATCTTGGTGGTCGCCCAGGGGGCATTGTTCAGGTTGCTTCTCTTATTCTGTGAAGACAATGGCACTTAACATACACATGTAGTCTGTAAACCTGCTGCTTACCAATTTTTATATGCAGAAATATGCAGCTAAGGGTGGTCCAGAATTTTTCTTCATTGTGAATATACAGGTATTCTCTAGCTTCTTTTATATGCCTTTTCTTTTTTCCTTCAGAATTCCAGAGAAATCCGTCATTTAGCTGAATTTTCTTACATTCAGGTACCAGGTTCAACAACATACAGTCTTGGTCTCTACTATATGATGGACACTCCTATAGAAAATGCACCCTTGCTGGAGAGTTTCGTCAAAGGAGATGATGCTTATAGAAATTCAAGTTTCAAGCTCATACCATACATATCCAAGGTTTATTTTCTGACAATTGAGATTGAGCAGACTCTTTTTTTTTTTTTTACAAGTTTAATAATAATGCTTATTTTTATTTAAGTTGCTCAACGCATTAGCAAAAAGCTAGGGCATGCCATCATGTTGTATTTGCACTGGTCCATATCAATGTTCTTGATAATGGTTGGTGGTAGAACTTTTGCCCTGTACCTTCCGAGCTTGCAGCTATTAACTGCACAGCAGCAAGTTGCCCTCACAATCTTAAGAAAACTGAATGCCTCTTCCAGTTCCAATGACAGGCATGCACCTTTTCACTTCTCAGAGGTCAATTTTACAACTTCAAGTAATATTTCAACAATAAAAACAATCATAACGGAAGAAATTTTAATTTAATGGAGAAATCCATCCAGAGAGGGATATTGCATGCTCAAGTTATTTTCCCAGAATACATGTCATCCTAGAGTCCTGCATTGTAATTCTTTTGTGCTTTCTTGCTTGCTTTTTGGTTGGACTATGTGCTTTTATCAGCACTGCTAATAGCACTTTAACAATTTTTCAATCCTTTTAAAGATCAGGAATCTTGATATTTACTCTTATTTATTGTCAGGGACCATGGATAGTCAAGCAGAGTGTTGGGAAGAAAGCATGCATTGTAGGTCAAGCGCTGGAAATTAATTATTTTCGGGGAAAGAACTACTTGGAGGTAAATTTCAAGAGTATTTTGACAGGAGATGATGCTTTAATTTTGTTTGCATGTTTAGCTACTAATAGTTGGTGCAGTTAATATGGCCATTTCCAAGATGTGTGAATGAACTACTTCCACTATGGCAGAAGTTCAATATCTCCTCTCGGCAGAAGTAGAATACTTTTACCAAGTTAATAACATAGATACTCCTTGCTTGAGTCTTGAACCAATGTGGGACATCTAACAACCCATTTAACCCTCTTTGAAGATTTGAACTTCTCAGCAGAGGTGTGTAGTCATCAGTACTTTTCGGTTGCACTAATTTCATGTGGATGAGTTCATGGGTTTTGGGTTATTTTTTTTCATCTTCCTTTTAGTTGTTGGGTGCGACAAACAATGTTGTCAAAGGCGCGCTTAAAGCGTGCTTAAGCCCTAAAGCGAGGCTCAAAACATGTTGAGCGCTTCCCCTCGCTTTGCGGGCGCTTCGGTGTCGCATCAAGGCTCTAAGGCATACTTTCCTTGCCAATGAGTGTAATCCTGAAAATGCGACACTGAACAATTGATATTTCACTTTATCGTTATTTTTTCTTCAACTTTTTTTTGTCCATGTATTTGTTATTCATGCTTATAATTATTGGTCTTGGACTACATATACATATTTTTACTTTTTCCTCCCATTGCGCCTTTTTTCATTAAAGCTCACGCTTTATTTGCGCTTAAAGCCCCAACGGGCCTTAGAGCTTTTTTGCGCTTTTCGCCTTTGATAACACTGGCGACAAAGGATAAAAGATTACTGGGGACGGAGAGGGCTTTCAGTTGCTGTTTGATTCATGTGGCAATTTGAGGATTGCTGTTATATGTTGAAGCGTTGGTTTTACAAAGTTTTAGGTCAAAATTTAACTATCTTTAGAATAATAGGTGAAATAATACTCCTTGTATTGACATTCAAATACCTCCACAGTGAAACATCTTTTTTAACATGGAAATTTTTTTTTCCTCATAGCGGATTCTCAAAAAAATTTGTGATCTTTCAGCTTGATATCGATGTTGGCTCTTCTACTGTGGCAAGGGGCGTTGTAAGCCTTGTTGTTGGATATCTAAACAATCTTGTCATTGAAATGGCGTTTCTTGTCCAGGTAATGTTCATGTCCCATTCTCCATTTAAGCATATGGTTTTAAATTGTGGAAAGTGCCAATGTTGTCAAGTGCCTTGAATTTCAATGAGGTTGACAAGCATTGAGTGTCTTATTGGAACAACTATCTGATATCTCCTTGAAATATCTTTCTTCACAGGCCAACACAACAGAGGAGCTTCCTGAATATCTTCTCGGAACCTGCCGTCTTAATCATCTCGATGTCTCTAAAGCTGTTCAGGCGAAACCATGATCAGTGTATGTGTCTATATATATATATATATATATATATATATATATATATATATATATAGCTCACTCCAGATTTGCACAGGCAACATGGACGATACCCATATAGAACTGCAAAAGCTTTACGAAAGTGACTATTCGTTGATTCAATCAAATAGCACGCCAGCAGTCTGCTGCATTGGTGTCAGCTGTATAGTTTGCAGAAATACACTGTTTCTACTAACTGGTAAACTCAATTGTGAGAATATGCTTTTTTTCTTTAAGGAAAATATGCCTTTGTTTTTTGCTGACTGTTACATCTTAGTAATTTTGATGTTCTTAAATCATAGTGTGATTTTGTTTCCTGTTAATATCCGTTGAACTAATGCTGTGTTTGTCTGAGACTAAAGGTGAGAGATGAAGAGGATAGTAAAAGACCCTGAAAGAGGACGGTAAGTAAAAATCGAGGATATGTAATCGTTGTGAATTAGATAGAAGTAAATTAGTAATTGAGTTTCTTTTCGATTCATATTATACTCAAGTAATATGCATGGAACCGAGGGTCTATGAAAACAACCTCAGGAGTAAGGTGTTGCGTATACCCTACTCTCCCCAGACCTCCACTTGTGAGATCATTATCGTTGTTGTTGAAAGTAATATGCATGGAGGAGGAAAATACCTCCTTTAAGAAAAGTATTTCTCCTTATCTTCCATGGTTTTCTACTTTTCTTGAATCAAACGTGGTAAAATACAGGGTATTTGTATTACTCCTTTTTAAAGGAAAAGGTATAGGAACCCCCTTGAAGGATTTACTGTTACAACTATTATGAAGTGGAATAACTACACCATTGAAATCTTTGTTGGGTGGTGAAATACACGCGTTGTATTTTACCACTTAAATCATTTTTTTTTCTTCTCTGCTTTCATCGGCTTACTCTCTAGTTCTAGAGTTTTGTCATACGATCATGGGCTTCACATTATGATTCAATAGTTAATACTTTTAGTTGGATCTTTGTTGTTGCTATAAAAGGTATAAATTGCACGGGGTCGCCCTAATTTAATCTATAGCCACTTTTAAAAAAGTTTTAACTTGTACTCGCTTTTTAAACAATTTCAGGTCTCTATCTCCTCCTCCTTCGTTTTCTTCTTCTTCTTCTTCGGGTGACAATGATTTTATATGATGGTTGTGAACATATTTTAATGTAGTTTATGATGTTTTACAATGGTGAGCTGTTATGACACTTTATTTTTTGCTATTGCTTAGGGTTTCTTCTTCTTCTTCTTTTTCTTAATTGCAAAATGGATTCATTAGATTTATTGTTGTTTTGACAAATTGAGGTTATGTTTCAAATTTGAGCTCATTTGGAGTAGATTTAGGTATTAAATCGTAAATTGGATTGTTATAATTCGAATAACAAATTTCTGTTTTTGGGCAATTTGCACTTCAGGCCTATTTGGCCTTAAGTGCATAAAAATGTTGGTTGCACTTCAGACCTTTTGGCCTTAAGTGCATCTGAAGTGTAATTTTTCACTTCAGACTTATTGGCCTTAAGTGTAGCAAAATGTTTGTTGCACTTCACCTTTTGGCCTTAAGTGCACCTTTCACTTCAGAGTTATTGGCCTTAAGTGTAGCAAAACGTTTTGTTGCACTTCAGACCTTTTGGCCTTAAGTGCATCTGAAGTGCAATTTTTCACTTCAAACTTATTAGCCTTAAGTGCATGAAACCATTGGTTGCACTTCAGACCTATTTGACCTTAAATGCATTTGAAGTGCAATTTTTTCACTTCAAACTAATTTTTTTTTAACTTCAGACCCGATAAGTCTGAAGTTGATCGTAAAGTGGGTACGTTTGCAAACTTTTTTTGTAAAGTGGATATAAGTTCAATTGTGACCCCAAAACCAAAATCTGGTATAGATGCAAAAGCCTCCTGTAAAAGGGAGATGGAGGGGTGAAACTGAAAGTGAAGGAAGCTGAAAAATGTTGAGTGGACCTTATTTTTTCCGTCGACGAGTTTGCCGGAGCTCTTGCTGGACTCGTTTACGACAACGTGTAAACGAAGGGAAACTATAAAATTTCCAATTTAAAATGACATATGTACAACATTAACATAACCAGTGTAGTCCCACAAATGAGGTAGGAGGGGGCCAGTGTGTACGTAGATTTTATCCGAGGTTATTTTCAGTAGACAAAATGACACATGTATAAACTAATAAATTTTTGAATTGTTTTTATGCTCTCACATACCTCCAAAAAAGTGAGTACACTCAAGGGTATATTTATTTTACTTTATAATAGTTCGGGGTTAATAAGACTCGCAAAATATAGGTACATAACAGCAAATTTGAAACAAGTTCAAGGTTTTTTTTTATGCCTTTTCCCTAAATTTTAAGCAAGGACAAAAAGAATTAAATTAGAAATTGTTAATAAAATAATAATATTAGATACTTCACCTATGATCTTATACGTTAAAGAGGAGATAATTATAGAGACTTCCTTATAGGTTTACTTTCGTTACGTTTTTTTTTTTTTTTTTTTTTTTTTATAAAAATCTTAATATTATAAACTACTCATGTTAGAAGAGTTATTATACAGCTTGATTTGTTTAGGATTAGTAGGGTATGTTTGGTACGAAGGAAAATATTTTCATGAAAAATAAGTGGTTTTATCACTTATTTTCCCTTGTTTGATTGGTGAGTGAAAACTTTTTTTTAGAAAATATTTTCTAGTGATTGGTTAGAGAGTAAAATTTCTTTTTTAGAAAATATTTTTTTATGCTACTCTCCTTACCCCCATCCCCCTACCCACCCAAATACCCAACATTTGCATGACTCTATTTTCTTCCAAGAATTTAATTATTCTTCTAAAAATTCACACAAACCCAAAGGAACTAATGTGTTGCTTTACTTTCTTATACAAAAACAACGTTGAAATTTGTACTCCATAACTAAAAAAATACTCACTTTTTTTTGTTGAAAAAGAAAGTACTATTTCTACAACATGAAAATACTCTTTTTGTTGCAATAAAAGAAAATACTTTTTATTGCATCATTTTTGTTGAAATGAAAGAAAATATTTTTCATATATCATGAAAAGAAAATACTTTTTTTTGTTAAAATAAAAAAAAATAAAAATTATCGTGAAAAGAAAATACTCATTTATTGAAATAAAAAAAAATACTATTTATAACATGAAAATAAAGTACTATTAGGGTGGGGTCGGGGTGGGTAGGATAGTGGTGGGTGGGTGGGGTGATAGGGATTGGTGGTGATAGGGAATGGGGGAAAGTTGGAAAGAGTTTTAAAAAATATTTTTCCTTCTCTTAATAGGAAAAACATTTTGAGTTCACGAGAAAAATGTTTTCCAAAACATTTAAGCCAAACAAAAATAAAAAAATTAGAAAATACCAAACACACCCATAGTATCTAAACAATTATTTTCAAAGGAAGGTAAAGCAAAACAGAAAGTACATCATATTGAATTAAGCTATCAAAAAAGTCTAAATTGCTTCCATGTTTAGCATGTTCATCTGTTACCTAGCGTTCCCTAAAGTTGTGTTTTAGTTCTGACTTTCCTCTTAAGCATCAGCCGTCACTATTTTTACTGACTGATAGTAATTGTAATAATTTTCTCTCTCATGGTTTAAGGTATTACTTATATTGATTTCAAAGGATAAATTTGCTGTAATATTTCATAAATACCCCCGTTTATCCTCAACTGATTATTAGTTTCAACTTTTGTAGCACGAATTTTCCTTGAGAAATTGAAGAGGTTGCTATATTATACTTTCTACGTCACTTTTACTTGTCTACTATAATAAAAATTTATTTCACTTTTATTTGTCAATTTTAGCAAATCAACAGAAAAACCATCCCCCTCCCCCCCCCCCCCCCTTTTCCCTCTAATTTTCCCTTATCATTAACTACTTATTTCCCAAATAAATTTACAAGACTTTTTAAAATGCTATCATTATTTTGGGTAAATTTGTAAAATATATACCTCATTTTTTTTTTTTAAGAAGAATGTAAAGTCAAAAGTGGACAACAAAAAATGAACTCAGGGAGTAATATTTTGACTAATGCTTTGTGTCCTTCACATATCTTTTTTTTTTTGGTTTTCCACCCGATGTCCGGTACCTATATTGGAGCCTGACTATATCCGGATTCGCGCCGCGTACGGCCCCATTTAGGGAGAGGTGCTCCTTACCAAGGATTTTTCTATACCCAGGGCTCGAACACGAAACCTCTGGTAAAGGGAGGAGCAGCCTCATCCGTTACACTGTATAGGGTAAATTCGGTCCATATTAAATACTCGTATAATAGAGCGACATGTGGAACCGGAGACAGACGAAAAGTGAGACAGATGGAAACCAAGACAGGGGCAGCAACTTCGGTTGGCAAAGGGAAGCCCCCGAAAGGAATATTGCTAATGAAGACAAACGAATGCCTGTCACCCGATAACATTCAATGAAGAATATTCTACAGTATTAAATACACAATCCGTTAGAGAATTTTGGCATTCATAGCCTGTCGTTACACATTTTTTAATGACCCCCATAATTGTCATTTAAGAGGGGCTTGATCCTAGTACCTTGTTCCCTAGGTGCAACTATAAATAATGATTTCAACAGCCATTGTAAGGGGACGAATTTTCTGATAAATTTATGCTACATACTATTCAAGAACTCAATAATACTTTATTTCTTGTCTATTGATATTTGTATTACTCCCTTCGGAAGCTCTGCTCCCGGAACCAATTTGCTGCCTTATCTCAATTTCAATGCTAAGTCTTGCATTTTATTTAATTTATTTATCATTTTAGGATCAAATCGATTCGCTTGTCTATAAATCACGTTACAAATTCAACTATACCATTTTACGGGTAAATATTTTGGGACCCACTGTGAGGCTTAGACAATTGCATAATTGAGTTGGTCCTTGCAGCTATTACTAACATGTTTAATTCTTTGTTTCTTAGTGAAAAATTGTAAAAAAAAAAAAAAAAGGGCAGATAACGATGTCAATATCACGCACAATGGTGAGGCCCAAGGAAATCAGTCTCAACATGAAGATTCAATCAGCAATACCCGCAATGAGGGGATGAAGCCACGCCGGTCCATGGCGGGCAATATCCACGGCACGTTCGGAGGCAACTCCTGATGATGATGAAGACGAGCACGTTGCGAAAACAGTAAGAATCCTGAGGGAACAACAAAAGGCTATTATGGGCCATCTCTCGCGACAAGATGAGGTCATGACAGAGTTGAGGCAAGTGTTGTCGGGTGCTTCCAATAATGCAAATAGAAGAGGTGTGTGTGGGAGGGGGGGGGGGTGGACGACAGCGGGTCTGGTAACAATAACAAGAAAGATCCCTTTAAAACCAAACTCATGCAGTTTATGAGGAAAATAAATGCCCGAATGGACCAAATCCTTGGCGCACCGCCAGTGTTAAAAGGATCGGACTCAAAGAAATACACCCAATTGCCGTTGAAACTAATCGCGACACCGGAGTTGTTCACGAAGTGATTCAAAATGCTAGACGTGCCAAAATATGATGGGACCTCGGATCCTCAGGAGCACATCACCACCTATACATTGGCATTGAAAGGAAATGACTTAGCTCCGCACGAGATTGAGTCAGTCTTGTTGAAAAAGTTCGGGGAGACCCTCACAAAGGGAGCCCTGGCACGGTATTCACTTTTACTCGAGCACTCAATGGATTCTTTCGAGATGCTCGTGGATTCTTTTATCAAGGCCCATGCCGGGGCTAGGAAGGTGTAGGCTCGAAAGGCCAACATATTCAGAATTGCGCAAAAAGAGTCCAAGCTATTGCGAGCGTTCATGACTAGATTTCAAAAGGAAAGGATGTTGCTACTGGTCGTGCTAGATGAATGGGCAGCTGAGGCATTTACTAAGTGGCTGAACCCGAGAAGCTGTGACGTTTCCCGAAAACTGAAAGAAAGTCTTCTCGAGTTCCAGGCAATAACATGGGTGGATGTCCACAACTGCTACAAATCGAAGATAAGAATAGAGGATGACCAACTCGGTTTTCCGGCGTCAATCAAGGGTCGGGACCGAGAGAAGAATAAGGAAAAGTTGAAGGATGATTTCGATACATGTCGACGGTTTACTAAAGGTCGGTTTTTGCCCTATGAAAAGGACGAAGGATGCGGCAGAGGTTTTCGGTATGCGGACAGGTTTGCTACCGATAGGAGAGCCGATCGTGGTCAGAACAACAGATCATTGCAGGATAAAGAGACGTCAGGTTCCCGGGATTCCACCTACCCCAGACTGTCTGAGTAAAATTTCAACGTCAGTGTGGTGGAACTGGTATCGACGATGACATTAAGGAAGCATGGTTCCCGAGGCCGATGAGATCTGACCCCCTTCAGAAGGATCCTAACCTATGGTGTGAGTATCATGGGACCAACGACCACCGGATTGGGGACTGCTGACATCTTCGCGAGGAGGTGGCGACATTGTTGAAAAATGGCTATCTCAGAGAGTTCTTAAGCGACCGGGCTAAAAATAACTACGGTCACGACCGGGATAACGCGGAGCGCTCAAAGACGGGAGAAGACCCTCCTCGTCTAACGATCAACATGATTTTGGAGGAAACGAGATCAATGGTATAACCTTCTCAGCCGCAAAAGGATAAAGGTATCGGTAACCCATAGCTAAAGACTCTGGGAAGTTGCCGAGGACGATATCACCTTCATGGAAGAGGACACCGATGGACTCCTACTCCCACACAATGATGCGTTGGTAATTTTCTTAATGTTTTAGATTTTAAAATTAAACGTATTTTGGTAGACCTAGGGAGTTCAGCCAATATTATCCAATGGAGTGTGCCGGAACAAGCCAAGCTAACCGGAAGCATCATTCCGGCCACAGAGCTTCTCGTCGGGTTTAACTTAGCTAGCGTGACAACCCGGAGATTCTACTGCCCACGAATGACGAAGGGGTAATGATGACGACCCTATTTGAAGTAGTAGACAGTGATATGAGCTACAATATTATTCTTGGAAGACCATGGCTACACGAGATGAAAGTTGTGCCGTCAACATACCATCAACTTCTGAAATTTCCAACTCTAGAGGGAATTAAACAAATAAGAGGAGATCAACCGACGATAAGGGAGATGAACGCGATTTCGGTTTCTTGTAGCAAAGATAAGGAACATGCGGCATAGCAATTACAGGAACCGGTGCTTGCCCCTAAGCCAAATGAAGTTGACAAAGGAGGGGAGTCGTAGGAATCCTATCATGTACCAAGGTATTTCTAGGTACCAGAAGAAACGTATGAAACCAAATCCACAGCGGAAGAACTCGAACAAGTTGCATTGTTCGAGAAATTCTTGCAGAGCAAAATCCACTTGGAGATATGACTAAACCCCGAGCTCAGGTCAGGATTTATAGAATTTCTTAAATTTAATGTTGATTATTTTGCGTGATCGCATGCGGATATGACAGGTATCCCGCTAGAGGTGGTCGTGCATAAGTTAAGCCTGGATCCCAACATCCCTCCGGTAAGGCAGATGAAATGCCCTATTGCTCATAAACAAGTTTGTCAAAGAAGAGGTAACTCGATTGATTGGTATCGGTTCAATCCGGGAGGTAAAGTATCTTGACTGGATAGCTAATATAGTAGTAGTTACAAAAAAGAATAATAATTTTGCATGTGCTTAGATTATAAGGATCTGAATAAGGCGTGCCCAAAAGACTCGTTTCCATTGCCAAACATTGATCAAATGATTGATGCGACGACCGGGCACGAGTTGATGAATTTTCTCGATGCCTATTTCGGGTACAACCAAATCAAAATGAACCGGATGATCAGGAAAAAACTTTGTTCATAATGAACTTTGCCGCATATTGCTATAATGTGATGCCTTTCGAGCTTAAGAACGTCGAACCCACTTATCATAGGCTTGTGAACAAAATGTTTGAAAAGCAAATAGAGAAAACAATGGAAGTTTACATAGATGATATGCTGGTTAAGTCTTTGAACGCAGGCGATCTTCTTAAACATCTCTAAGAAACCTTTGACATCCTAAGGAAGCACAACATGAAGCTTAAAACCGAAAAGTTTACATTCGGAGTCAGCTCCGGTAAGTTCTTGGGGTTCTTGGTGTCACAAAGGGGGGATCGAAGTCAATCCCGATAAAATTAAAGCCATCGAGGACATTTTGAATCAACTATCAAATGCGAAAGTGGTTCAGAGGTTCACAAGGAGACTGACCGCTTTAAGCAGGTTCATTTCCTGGTCTTCAGGAAAATGCCATCACTTCTTTTCACTTCTGAAAAAGAAGAATAACTTTGAATGGACTACGGAATGCCAGCACGCTTTGAAAGATTTGAAAAGGTATTTATTAAGCTCTCCGTTATTATCTAAACCGGAGGAAGGCAAAAAGTTACTAATTTACTTAGCGGTCTCGGAGGTAGCGGTAAGTACCGTTTTAGTCCATAAAGACGAAGGTACGCCATCTCCAATTTCTTATGTTAGTAAAATTTTAACGGGAGCGAAAACTCGCTACCCACACCTCAAAAAATTGGCCTTAGCTCTCGTAATCGTCGCTCGAAAGCTTACGACTTATTTTCAATGCCACCTAATAGCCGTGGTGACAACCTTTCCCCTACAAAATATCCTTCACAAACCTAAACTTTCAGATCGGCTGGCCAAATGGGCAGCCGAAATGAGTGAATTTGACATAGAGTGTAAATCCAGGAATGTGATCAAGTCACAAGTTTTGGCAGACTTTGTGGCCGATTTCAGTCCTGGACTGCTGCCTTTGGCCACCAAAGAAGTGGTGATGGTATCAGAATCGACATCGGGAGTCTGGACCTTGTTTACGGACGGAGCTTCCAACATGAAAGGGTCCAGGTTCGGGTAATATTAATCACGCCATCGGGAGAAACCTCGAGGCAAGCTATAAAAATTGTTCCCTTGACTAACAATGAAGCCGAGTAAGATGCTTTGATTGCAGGACTTGAGCTGGCCCGGGGACTGGACTCCGAGATCATAGAAATCAAGTGCAATTCCCAATTGGTAATAAATAAGGTATATGGGATCTTTGATACCAAAGAGGAACGCATGCAATAATATGTAGTGAAATTCCAGACTCTGCTCGCACGGTTCAAGGAATGGTCAATCACCCACATCCCGGGAGAAGAAAATGCGGAAGCAGACGCACTGGCCAATCTGGGCTCGTCCACGAAAATGAAGGGATCAGAATCCGGTACGATCATGCAGCTTATCCATTTGGTATTGGATGTGGACGACTATTATGAAGTAAATGCGACCAATTTGTTCTGGGACTGGAGAAATTAGATCATTGACTATCTTGAGCACGACAAACTACCCGAAAATCCCAAGGCATCTGGGGCGCTACATACTAAAGCAGCCCGTTACTACTTCAGGGGAGGCCAATTGTATAGAAAGTCTTTCCAAGGCCCGTTGGCTCGATGTTTAGGAGCCTCCGAGGGTAATTACGTCATGAGAGAAGTTCACGAAGTAGTTTGTGGAAATCACTCAGGTACAGACTCGGTGGTATTAAAGCTAATTAGGGCAGGTTACTACTGGCCCCGGATGAAACAAGACGCTTAGACATTTGTTTATAAATGTGACAAGTGCCAACGCCACGCGCTATTGGTTCATCAACCAGCAGAACTATTGCATTCGGTATTGTCGCCCTATATATTCATGAAATGGGGAATGGACATAGTCGATCCGCTGCCCGACTCCCGGTAAGGTAAGATTTATTTTGATTTTAATTGACTATTTCTCTAATTGGATTGAAGCAGGTCCTTACCAGAAAATCGGCGAGCATGAAGTGGTCGATTTCCTGTGGGAGAACATAATTTGCAGGTTCGAGATACCAAAGGAGATAGCCTGCGACAACAAGCCACAATTTATAGATGCAAAGGTCGCCAAATTCCTTGAAGACTTGAAAATCAAAAGAATCACATCTTCGCCGTACCACCCGAGTGCAAACGGCCAAGTAGAATCGACAAATAAGGTGATCATTCAAAATCTCAAAAGAGATTAGAAGCAGCCAAAGGCAAATGGCCCAAAGAGTTACCGGGAGTGCTATGGGCATACCGGACAACGACCAAATCAAGCACGGGAGAGACACTTTTCTCTCTTGTATACGGAGCAGAAGCCCTGATCCCGGTGGAAGTGGGAGAACCTACCCGAGATACTTCCGGGTGGACTAAGAAGCAAACAACGAAGCGTTGCTGGTTAGATTGCAGCTGCTTGACGAACGCAGGGACTTGGCGCATATAAGGATGGCGGCCCGGAAATAAAGAATAGAAAGATACTATAATCGAAGAGCCAATCTCCGTTATTTTAAAGTGGGAGATTTGGTTTTAAGGAAAGTGACTCCAAACACCCGAGAGCTCAACACAAGGAAGCTGGGTCCGACGTGGGAAGGCCCCTATCGGGTTTCAGCTGTCACCGGAAAAGGATCATATGAACTGAAAAATCACAACGGAGTAAAATTACCGAGCAACTGAAATGTGGCACACCTCAAAAGATATTATTAATGATAAGTACCGCCTATACTAAAAGTATGTGCTGCACTCTTTTTCCTTCGTCCAGTTTTGTCCCAATTGGATTTTTCTGGCAGGTTTTTAACGAGGTAGCAACGGAAATCATTCTACGAAGGAAGCACCATGAGCAGAGATAAGACCTTTAAACGATAAGGCATGGAAACAATGAACCACTATGGGACGGTTAGATAATCTTTTGCTCGATAGAAAAGTTCTTAACGGGAAATAAAGCTTGCTATCGGTTCATATTAAATACTCGTATAATAGAGCAACACATGGAACCAGAGACAGACGAAAAACGAGATAGGTGAAAACCAAGACCGGGGTAGAAGCTTCGGTTGGCACCGGGAAGCCCCCGAAAGGAATATTGCTAATGAAGACAAACAAATGTGTGCCACCCGATAACATTCAATGAAGAATATTCTGTAATATTAAATACACAGTCCGTTATAGAGAATTTTGGCATTCATAGCCTATCGTTACACATTCTTTAATGACCCCCATAATTGTCATTTAAAAGGGGCTTGATCTTAGGACCTTGTTCCCTAGGTGCAACTATAAATAGTGATTTCAACAGTCATTGTACGTAAGGGAACAAATTTTGTGATACACTTATGTTATATACTATTCAAAAGCTCAATAATACTTTATTTCTTGTCGATTGGCATTTGTATTACTGCCTTCAGAAGCTCTCTTCCCGGAACTAAGTTATTTGATGCCTTATTTCGATTTCAACGCTAAGTTTTGCATTTTATTTAATTTATTTATCATTTTGGGATCAAATCGATTCATTTGTCTTTAAATCACGTTATAAATTCAACTGTATCGTTTTACGGGTAAACATGACCCCTCATCCTTTGGTGGTCGTGCCCTTCACATATCTACACAGCATTGAAATGAAAAAGTTACTGCAAACAAATGGTGTTTAGTTTATCTTTGAGACCAACTCAGTAAAAAGAAAAAAATCATTAGTTTACATGTGAGTTTTGTTAAGCACAATTTTACATAGTTTCAAGCATTTAATTTTTACACTAACTATATTGGAAACATCCTTTTTACTCCTCTGAATGAAGCAGGGGTACACATTATCTTGTGAAATTCCATGTTATACTAACCATAGGCAAGACTTGTTTTATTCCGAACAAGAATATTTTGCGTAAATGTACCTCCTTTGGCCCCCGTCTCCAGTTCAGCAATCAGATAACATTAGCACCTCCTTTGGGCCCACACCTCAAGAAATTCATGAGAACAATTGTCGCTCCCTCCAAAAATATCACATGCTCCGCCGACCATTTTAACTTCCCATGTTCCTCCTCTTCATCCTATGAGATGTAACGTTTTCTCTACCCATTTATTATTTCACCGAAAAGTACAATCCAAGACACAGATTTCAGGAAACAAAAGTAAAAGCTGTTCCCTCTATTTATCTTCTTACCCTATCTTTTCGTTTTCCTTTTCTCTGCAAAATCTCCAGAAAGTGCAGTGGCATGCTCAAGGGTTTAAGGGGTTTTTGTTCCATGGTAAGTATACATTTTTGGACATGCAAAAAAAGCCTCCCTTTTCTGAGTTTTCTCTTTACATATATACCGATGTCTGTAAAAGGTTCCAACTTTGTCACCTGTTTTTGTTACATTTTTAGCCTGAATTGTTCATCTGCATAATTCTGTTAGGGGGCTGAGGAAATTGGTGCTAATTTTTACTGATTGGGTCTCTGGCTCTCTGTTTGGTCGAAGTGGCAAGTTTGATGTTTTGGGTCTCTGATTTTTGTTAGAGGTTTTTCTCCTTTTTGGGAATTTCTTTTTAGAAAAAAAAATTCTAGAGGAAAAGTTTTGAGAAAACAATTGGGTTTCCTTTATAACGAATCATTGCTAAACTAAGGTTCGAACATGGTCTTCCTGTTTTTATGGCAACCGTTACTTTGCAAAATATTTCAAACTAATACGTATGCTTCAGACTAGTAATTAATGTTTGTAAAAATAAATGAATAAAAATAGTAAAATATTAAATATAATTTCACGTATTGAAAATAGAAGATGAAAGTTATATATTATAGAGAAATTTTGGACATAATAAAATGGATGCAAAAAAGGTACAAAAATGAAAGGAGAATAATTTAATAAAATAAGGATTAATGTGATAACATCTAAAAATTTGTGATTTATATTTTGGTAAATTAACATTTTTTGTTTGAGTTTGATCTGACATAACAAGTAGGAGCATTCATTTTTTTTTCCCAAAAATTATATTTAACTTTTTAGAAAACAATTTTGTTTTTATAACTGGCCGTACATATATATATTTTCTAGAAAACATTTCTAAAGCTAAATTTGGCAATATTTCCTAGGGCAATGTTTTGGGAAAGAATATATTATCGTGGTTTTTTATTATATCTTCACGATTTTGTCAGAATTATTGTTCCGAACAAAGATTTTCTTTCTGTTACAGCACCTACTTTATGTGCTAGGAATTACCTTGGAAAATTTCATTAATTAATAATATAATGAGTTGTAAGTATTTACCTTTCGCCTATCGTTTTTGTTTTTGGTAAATTTTGAGGATAAATGAGAAGATTCTCTGATACTTCGAATCTAAGTAGACTCCTACTTTTGGTAGGACAAATATACCATGGCAAAATACGCGTAAATTAAGTATAGTACTAGTGACTTTCTAACTTACCTACTAGGTTTTGCATACGCATAATACACGTATTCGTATAATATTTGATTACGGTAACATAATAAACCTACGCTGTATATAGCACTAACTTTTCCTTTTCTTTAATTTGAACTTAGCAGTCTTAGGTTTTCGTCCAATACTAAACCAGTGACAGAGATAGTCAAGGAAAAGGTGAGATATATACATGCATGGGTTATGACTTATGTGTATGAATGATGTGCTTGAGTCCTTGTTCCAGCGGAACCATTGTATAGTTATACTGTATATACAAGGTCAAAATTATTTTTTATTTATATATAATAAATGTTGAATCTCCTCGGTTCTTGGTGTATTTACTTATTTATATTTTGAATTCCCTTGGTGAAAATTTTGGCTCCATTACATAATGGCTACGTAACGCGTTTTCCATTTGCTTTGACCTATTCTTGTTTACAATATTGGTGTGGGTATGAGTATCTTTTGTCATGGTATATAGTTCTAATTCTTCTTGGGTATATCTCAGAATATTAATATGGTTGAACAAAATTGTTGGGATGGCATTCCCATGGGGCCTATTGTTGATGAAGACTTTGAAAGCTTACTCAATAGTTTGGACTTCCCCTTGGAAAGTTTGGAAGATTGGGATCCTAGCCTCTACCAATTACTCGGGCCAATCCCTCCGGATGCACTTATGGCGTTACCTCCAGTGTCCCGTGGCGATAATGCCAATGGCTGTTTGAATGCAGCTGTGAGTTTTAACTCATATATGCTCTTTTTTTTATTAATTAGTTATTAATTCTTTCTTTGGTTTTCAAATATGTGTTTTGCTATACACTTTGCTATAGGGAAGCATCCCTTTCTCTAATAGAACAATTTGATTTGATTTTTGCTAAGTAAGAAGGGGGAGTTGCTTTACCCGTCCCTAAAAGAGTTTATTTTCTTTCTATCTTTTTTGTTTTTGAATTTAAAAGACTAAACCGGAAAAATATTGCTTTTATTTTAACTAAGCTAAATAATAAGGGAGAGTTTGCTTTACCAGGCTCATCTTTCTATCTTTTTGGTGTTTGAATGTAGAAGACTAAACCAGAAAAAGAAAAATGTAGAAGACTAAAACTACAACAAAAGGACAGAGTATTAAAGCTTGAAACTTTCATAAATATATGTTCTATGATCCCTGCCTCTTGACAAGTGATGTTAGCTTACTTGCACATGTCCTTTACCTTAATGGCTCCCACTCAGCCTCCACAATATTTCAATTTTTGATACAAATGGAGGTAATGGCATTCTTTCCTGGAAATCCAAAGCTAAACAACAGCCATGCAATCTTGGTATTATGTCCTTACTTGATAGCGAAATCAGTCCTATCGTAGTTGTGAGAGTCCTATCGTAGTTGGTAAATCAGTCCTATCGTAGTTGTGATGACACTAAATTTGTTTCATTTTCATAAATTGTAGTGCTTTAGCATTATAGGAGGAAAATGGACTTGAAATTGTTTCCCACACGTAGAGGTTTTAAATGTTGAGTTTAATATCTTGCTGAATGATATATAATATTCTATAATAGTCATCCCTGCTTTTTTAGTGAAAGTAGACTGATTATGTAGCTTGGTGAGTTTTGCGTGTTGACCTGTTGGTGTCTAATTCTCTCTCCCTCTTATCTTCTTGCTGGTCTTAAGTGTATCTCTAGGTCTGAAGTTTTGGAATTAATCACAATCCCCGACCTAATGATCACGAAGCTCTTCTTTAACCTTAGTATTATGCAGTTGTTCAATTTCAAATTTTTTCTCTTCATTGTTGAAATGCTTATATGGACATGCAAACCATCACAACGTGTTCAAAACTTTTTAGTGACCTGTGGCACATTTGGTTGGCTTGTTGTTTGTCACCTATATTATCAATGCTATATGAGAAAGTATTGAAAACTGAACTCTCAAACTTCCTTAGGTCTTTTGTCTCTCGTTTTCTTTTTGTTGAAATCTTGTAGTCAACTCTTAGAGAAGTAGCATTCCTGGGCAGAAAAAGCTTTTGCTTATGCCGACGAAATTTCTAACTCGATGCTATTCTATCAGAATGAATTTCCTGAGGCCCAAGGGACTGTTCTATTCCAGACACAAAGCCCAATTTCTGTTCTTGAACACAACAGCTCCTGCTCTGGTGGAAAGAGTACATCCTTCAAATTTGGCACTAAAGGCCGTCGCTCTAAGCGTGCACGAGCATCAACTTTGAATCCATGGATTTTGATGGCTTGTACAGCTTTTGCAGCCAAGAAGACTTCTGATGCCAAAAAGGGAAAGGAAAAGAAGAGGAGAAAATTGTCACAGCAATCTAGTGTCATGGAGTCTATTTTATTTAAAAAGTGCACACATTGTGAAGTAACAAAGACACCACAATGGAGGGAGGGACCATTGGGTCCAAAGACACTATGCAATGCCTGTGGAGTTCGATATCGTTCTGGCCGACTACTCCCAGAGTATCGGCCTGCTGCTAGTCCCACATTTGTTCCATCTTTGCATTCAAACTCTCACATGAAAGTCATAGAAATGAGAAGAAATGCAGTTGAGGAGTCTCAAGGTGATCTACTGGAAACGAAGAGAAGTTTTACCTAACCTTCCAATGTGACTGAACCAAAAATTTGTTCCTCTGAATATCTATTTGTTTGATACATATAGAAGAGATGGCTATCCTTTTAGTTAGGTGCTTAATTTACTTTAATTGTTTTATTCTCCACTGGTAGGTTTTGTGGTATGGTGAGTAGTCAGGATAAAAGTTCATGTACAGAAATGGGAGTTCTAGGTTAACATAATTGGTAAGTGGTAGAAGGCAAAGCCCAATTGAAGGCTGATGATGCAGTTCTCTAATGTAAAAACTAAAGTAGATGAATAGATGGTTAGGTACTTCATCTTTTGTTTGTTGGGACTATCTTCAATATTTTCTTTTGGTAGAGGTCTCCGTGAGAACATGGTCCGTGGGAATTCGTATTGCTGATCCCGACTTGTTGTTGGAGTGGTTTCTATGGACTTAATGGCTTCAAGATAAGGACTTATTATCTTTGAGAGGCCTAAATATTTGAGAACCAATTGTTAATTAGATTTAACATGGTGGGACTTTTTCACGAATGTTACTCACAATCTCACACTATAATTAACTAAAAGAAGCTAGAGTAAGACTAACAAGCTCCAATTGTGATATAGCAGGTACTATGAATATTAATACATATTCACACCTCAATTTACTAATCATAGTATACTAATATAATTTAGTGTAAATATTAGGTATGAATACTTTTCCAATTTACATTTATGAGCGAGGATTTTTCTACCTAGACTCTAACAACTTAGGGAAGAATGATGAGTCTCTAACAAGGCTCTAACAACTTAGGGAAGAATGATGAGTCTCTAACAAGGCCCCTAAATGACCGCCACAGCTTAGGGAAGAATGATAGATCTCTAACGAGCTTAGGGAAGAATGATAAATCTCTAACAAAGCCTCTAAATGACTGTCAGAAGGTTTACTTACTTTTTTCTTCGAGCCTTTTTGGCCAAGCTTCCAAAAACTGCTTATTTTGAGAAGTATTTTTGTTTAAAAGTCACTTGTGGAGAGTAGCCGTTTGTGTTTGGCCATTCATTTGAGAAGCGACT
This sequence comes from Nicotiana tabacum, assembly GCF_000715075.1. NCBI lineage: Eukaryota > Viridiplantae > Streptophyta > Magnoliopsida > Solanales > Solanaceae > Nicotiana > Nicotiana tabacum. The sequence continues at coordinate 63,344,412 of NC_134101.1, forward strand.
TTTGCAATATTTGATAAAAAAATTGTGGTTGGCCAATCCTTCCAAAAAGTACTTTTGGGTGTCAAATTATAAAAAAGAACATTATCAATATTCAATTTATGTTCTACTCCTATTATTTAAAAGAGAGAAATAAATGCAAATATTTATTGTAAAAGAATTTAGTTATTTTTTATATTTATTTAAATAAATATTAAAAAAATATTATCTATTATTAAGAAATATACATTCTTCAACTATGATATATGCATGCACGCCACAAAAAAATAAAAATGAAACTAAAAACTGGAGATCATATAATATTGGTATACTACAAAAAAGAAAAAATAAATTATATATATATAAGAGAGTATTTGAATCTGGTAATTAGCATTGTACTTTATTTCAAAGAAGTATGGGAGAGGAAGAAAAGAAGAAACGACAGAATTAAAAAAAATATTTATAGTAGAGAGACTATTCCAAAGAGGATAGGAGAAGGAAAATATAAATACACTAAATAAAAAAGAGAATAAAGGATGGTAGAAACATAAAAAGAAAAAGGAAAAGAAAAAATTTAAATTAATGAAGATAATTTAGGAAATAAAAATTTACAATAAGCATATTTTTGTCTTGAAAATATTAATTTTCTACTTCTTGGATGAAGCTAAAATTTGTAGTTTCTTTCCAAAAGCAACAAAAAAAGTAATTCTCAATATCGGCCAAACACCTAAAATTTTAAAAAAAATACTTTTCCTGACAAAATCTTGGCCAAACAGGCTTTTAATCTGTCACTTGCTCGTTCCTCTCCCATGAAAATAGTCTCTCCTCTCCCGGTAGCCCAAACTCATGTCTATAAAGAGTTTCATGTATTTGTCCATATTTTCTTATGTCACACAAATTCTAATTGTTCAACTCGGTTATATCATATATGCTTGCATTTAAACTATTCTTTTAAAAGAAGAAAAAAAAACTAAGAGGGTATTTGGCTAAGCTTATAAGCTGGTCAAACTGACTTATAAGCACATTTTAACTTATTTACGTGTTTGATAAATATCCAAATCCTTATAAGTCAAGTGCTTATAAGCTAAAATAATCCATAAGTACTTTTATCTTATAAGCACTTTTAGTTTGACCAAGGCATTTACTAGTTTATCCTAAATAATATTTTTTAATTCACAAAATATTTATTCCAAAATAAATTTTCTAACTTTCTCTTCATTCCGTATTCGTTTTCATCCTTTTCTTTAAAAAGAATTTTTTTAATTTATAATGTTTTGTAAAGTTTTGAGGATATTTTAATCATTTTAACAAAAGAATAGCTTATTAGTACTATTCTACCAAACACATCAACTGCTTATTATCAGTTTCAACACGTCCGTCCAAACACGTAAATGCTTATTAAAAATATCAGTTTCAGCACTTAAAAATGCTTTTCAGCACTTCAAGCTTATCAGTTTTGTTACCCTTAAAAATGAGTAACAATTAAATTTGTATGCGGTTTAAGGGATACATGATTTAATTTAATATGAATGATCTAAGAACGACGAATAATTAAATTAGAGAGAGAATAAACGATCAAACCAATCGCGATGAAACAATCAAGCCTGATTTTAAGTTGAATACAGAAAACTGGCTCTAATCGAGCCCTCGATATAAGCTCGGTTGAAGTTAAAGAAGAGAGCAACTAACGAACACTTTGAATAATAGTTAGAAGATAAAAAAGAACTTTTATTGCTTTGATGCGCGTGTCAATAATGGTTTAAAATAAAAAAAGTTCTGCCCTTTATATAGTAGGGGAATTTCAATCCTAGTACAAGTCTAAATAAGGTAAAAATCTTTTTTCTGGGTAAATGTCGATCTACAGTTGATATCAGATGGGATTTGCATCATAATATCAGGTTGAGGGCGAATATTACGGCTCCCTTCTCGTCACGCTCAAATGTTTCTCTTTTTCCTTGGTCTCGAAACTTTACTCGGTTCGGATCCGTTGTTTAGATGTGCCCGATCCTAGATGCACAGTCCATTCCCCCGAGCTCCGAGACGAGGGACCCTTCGGCTTCGCTTGAGGTTACGTCAGATCATGCTTCCCTCTCGTTTCTTTACTAGGGAATCGGGGGTAACATTATCTTTGATTTTACCCATGCACACATAATCTCGTCACTTTTCGAAGAGCAGATTTATCGAAGCGACGAGAAGTGATTGATTGACCCCGGTTCCTTCTTCCATATGTATAATAAGGTCGACGGGTTAGTGAAACGTTCAATCAATCGAATCGTTCTGACTTCGGACACGTGTCTGCCGCCGGTTGACCGTCCTCGAATGCGAAACATCACGCATTAATTACCTCTTCTCTATAAAAGCTTCAGTCTTTTTTTCACTTTTTACTTTCCGATTCCAGAACTTCTTAATTTACTCCCGAACTTTTCGCTTGCTTTTTACCCCTTCAAATCTTCGTACATTGTTCTTCATATCCTCATATCTTCATCATCCCATCTTCAAATCTTCTTACTTCATCCTTGAACCATTAAGTTCGACCTTCAAATCTTCATACCCCGCCTTCATACATTCATATTTTCCAGAACTCAATAGCGAAGCCTTCGAAATCTATGCCCCAACAGACCGTCCATTCAACTTCTAACCCAGCCACAAATGCTGTTGTGGCCGTACCGGAAGTGGCACTTGAACCTCCTCTAAATAATTTCATCCCCGGAGGTTTCTCCATAAAAAATGACTTCAAGGTCGAAAAGGCTTTCACGCAAGGGGATCGAGGCGAGGAGATGTGGAGGTACATATGCTCCATCACGAAGGACATGCTCCCTACGGTTCGGGAGGACTGCAAGTGGGAGGGCAAAGAAGTGGTCATCCCTGATCCTGATGAGGACATCACCACACACGTGGAAGGGTATCTAAGTGTTTATGCATACCCCTTCACACTTGGCCGGGTGGATACCACAATCCTCGATTTCTGCAAAAAGTACGAAGTCTTTTGGGTAGATTCATTCGTCCTTTTGGAGGATCGCGATCCTCCTCCTCCACTTTGTCAATAACACTGAGGCACCTCGATTTACCATTGACCATCTGCTTCATCTCTACAGTCCCCGAATCTTCCAAGAGGGATTAATCAAGCGCGATTGTCGGGCAAAGAAAGCTTCATTCTCGAGCATTGATGAAGATAGGGATCGAGGCTTGCAGGGGAGATTCGTTCGGGTGAAAACCGAGAATCTTATTCCCCCCGAGTTCCTGTCGTTCCCTGAAAAATGGAACCTAGCCTGTAAGTTCCTCTCCTTTTTGAGTATTTAAAATTTCTTTTGGACTTTTGTTCTTTATTTACCATCGTGCACCGGTTGCCCGAGTCCCCAACGCAGTTCCCCGCTTCAAAGTGTGGGTCGAGGGGATCTGCAAACAGCTATCGTACTTAGAGTGCGAATGGCGCATCCCGACCACAAAATAATGGTCGTGTTTATGATCCCGACAGATACCCGGGTGCTATTTGGACCTGTGGTGTGGCCAGCTATCTTCGCTGCTTGGTGACCAAAGAGGATCGGGCGAAGATGAACGAAGTGAGTGCATCGAGCCTCTTCAACGAGGCATAACAGGCGTTGAACCATGTATGCTTCTCTTTCTTTGTGTCATTCGTGTAACTCATTTAACCTTAGCGTATCTTCATCATCTCATCAATTTGTTTTTCAGGCCTCGGTGCTTCATCATGAAAGCTTCCATCGGTCTCGTATTGAAGTGAGTCAGCTCGAGTTCGAGCTCAAGGAGCAGGTCCGGCAGAAGGATATGTACAAGGCTCTCAGCGAGCAAAGAGACGGGGACCTCAAGGGCCTCCCTATTCTCCAAGCTGAGCTAGAAAATGCTCAAAATGAGGCCTTGTAGGTGAAATGGGAGCATGTTGTACTGGTCGAGAAGGTAAGGATATTTGAGATTAAAAACGAGAGGTTAAGCGTAGTAGCTAACGCAGCAACCTCGCTGTTCCAATAGAAGATAGACCTGATCGACCAGCTCCGAGCCGAGATGAACGAGCTCAAAGCTTCGGCCAAGACATTGAGGAGCAGCATGGACCTTCTGGCCGCAGAAAAGGAGGCTACCAAAGAGGAGTTGGCATCGGTTAAGGACCAGCTCAGGGTGATGAAGGATAAGGCCGACAAGTGGTCTCGGTTGAATGATGAGCTCGGAGCACAACTGGATTCGACCATTTCGGAACGAGACGACCTCGACCAGGATTATACCGTGTTGAAGTCCAAGTTAGAGGTGGCTTCGACCGATTCCTCCGAGTTCCAGGATATGCTGACCCAATACAAAAACGACGTGGAAATAGCCAAGGCCTACTTAATAATAAAGGCCGAATATATAAAGTGGCTATCTCAGAGGGAGACCCTCGAGGAGATTCATGCCCGGGGGTTCGATCTATCGGCTGAGATTGAAGAGGCCAAGAGGCTCGAGGCTGAGGCTAAAGAGATATATGAGCCTGAGGGTTCTGGCAGTGAATCGGGCTCTGGTGAAGACTAGGCGGAGATGCCTTAGTTTATTTTTTGTTTTCTTTCGTACACATTTTTTGTTTGTTTATTTTGAGGCCGTTTTACCATGTCTTTGTAAATATTTTTGGAATATATATAAAAAAGTTCCTTTGGCTATACTGTGCCTTTTTATTTTCAGTATCCGTTTGCAACTCTTTATTTAAAGAATGTCATTAATGCCTTAGCTTTAAATTGGACATAGTCTAGAGTGCTTGTTCCTCCAAAGCCCGAATGAGACCTGGTTCGATAACAATTCTGAGTTGCTTGGGCTTCGGAATACCCGATAATAAATGAAGACTTTAAGATACTTGAATGTTTCAATCGGACACGATGGTGTTTTGCCGAGGGTGACCTTTTTTAATAGGTTTTAATCATATGTAAGGACCTTACTTTCTGAGTACAGACTTAGACGTCTCCGGGCCGTTTTGAGTTGGTCGTAGCCTTTCATGTTTGGGCCCTGTCTAATAGGCTCGGTACCTCCGGGATTCGATAGCCCGAGCTGTCAGATCTTATTATCGGACAACAGTCCCTGACACGGGGAGGCCCGTGGGCTCTAGGATTTAGGATCCGTTATTTGTTCTAAATAACTCAACGAATATATCGATGGTGCGAATGCAAAGTGATAAAATATAGAGGGCAAATTTCTTTCATTACTTTGCATGTAGAGTACATGATCGGAGGCGCATAAGCTTTCTGCCATGGCAAGAACGAGCTACACTGGTACGATTCGTTTGATTGTTTGACCCTTACAATAAATTCTAATACTCAAGCTTGACTTTTAATATCAAATAAGAATGGTTTCTAAGGATCCTAACTTAGGGCACAATGGCTCCCCCAGTACTTGAGATTGAGCTTGTGAGGGCTCGAATACTATCGGTCCAGTACGGGTGGTAAGCAATTTCGACCTCAGGCTGGTCTTCAAAACTAAGGTAGCACATTTTACTATTGCCTCGTTAAAAACCTTGCCGTAAAACCCGCTTCGGAAAAGACCAGTCCAAGGGAAAATGAGAACAACACGTACTTTCAGACCTAATTGTCAAATTTATCCTCGACCGAATACCTGCATGAGTTAGTCCAAAGCATAATAAATTTTAAAGGAAATTGTCTTCGTACCTTAGCAGTAGTACCGCTTTAAGTCAGTTGCTCAGTAGTTGTACACCGTTCCCTAACTCAAGCTTATATGAACCTTTTCCGGTTATACCGATAACTCTATAAGGACCTTCCCAATTCGGGCCTTGTTTCCCATCATTTGGGTTCTTGGTGTGTAACGTAACTTTCTTTAATACCAAGTACCCTACTTGGAAATGTCTAAGGTTAGCCATTCCATTGTAGTACCTCCACATTTGCTGCTTTTGTGCAGCTAACAGGACCAGGGCAGCTTCTCGCCTTTCTTCTGATAAGTCCAAGCTCGTGGCCATGGCCTCGCCATTTGACATCTCGGTAGCGTACTGGAACCTTACGCTTGGTTCCCCCACTTCGACCAGAGTTAGAGATTCCGCGTTGTAGACTAAAGAGAATGGGGTCACACCGGTGCTTGACTTTGAAGTTGTTCGATATGCCCACAAGACTTAGGGCAATATTTCTTTCTACTTTCCCTTCGAATCGGTCAATCTCTTCTTCAAGTTTTGGAGTATAGTTTTCTTTGTTGACTTCGCTTGATCATTCCCACTAGGGTGGTAAGGTGTTGATAAGATTTTTTTTAATTTTGTTATCTTCGAGAAACTTACTTACCTTGCTACTGACAAACTACTTCCTGTTGTCGCACACGATCTCGGCCGGTATCCTGAACCGACATATTATATGATCCCAGACGAAGTCGGTGACCTCTTTCTCCTAAACCTTCTCGAACGCCTGAGCTTCGGCCCACTTGGATAAATAATCGGTCATAAGTAGTATGTATTGGGCTTTACCGAGCGCCTATGGCAGGGGACCGACAATGTCCATCCCCCATTTCATAAACGGCCACGGTAATAAGAACGGGTGAAGCATTTCCCCTGGTTGATAAATTATCGGGGCGTGTCTTTGGCACTCATTACATTTTTGAACGAAGTCTTTTGCATCCTTCTCCATCTCGTTTAAGTAATAACCGGCTCTGATCAGTTTTTGAACCAGGGATTCCGCTCCCGAATGGTTTCCACAAGTGCCCTAGTTACTTATCTCATAGCATAGTCGGTCTCCCCCCGACCCAAGCACCTAGATAATGGCCCAAAAGGATCTTCTGTACATTTTTCCCTCGACCAAGCTGAACCTGGCAGCTTTAGTACGTAGGGCCCTTGACTCTTTGGGATCCAATGGCAATTTTCCTTTCTCTAGGTAGTCTATGTATTTGTTTCTCCAGTCCTAAGTCAAGCTTGTCGAGTTCATCTTGACATGACCTTCTTCTACCACTGAGTTCATCAACTGTACTACTGCTCCAGAGTCGAATGCATCAGAGTCGACTGACGATCCCAAATTGGCCAATGGATCGGCCTCGTTATTTTGATCCCGGGGTACGTGATGGAGAGTCCATTCCTTGAATTGATGTAATGCCACCTACAACTTATCCATGTATCCCTGCATCCATTTCTCTTTTACTTCAAATGTCCTGTTGACTTGGTTGACGACAAGGAGGGAGTCACATTTGACCTCGATCACTTTGGCCCCCAGGCTCTTAGCTAGTTCTAGACCTGCAATCATAGCCTCATATTCAGCTACGTTGTTAGTCAATTTTATAGTTCTAATAGACTACCTTATTACATTGCTTGTAAGTGGTTTTAATACGATGCCCAGCCCGAACCCCTTCGCATTGGAAGCATCGTCCATGAGTAGAGTCCAGATCCCCAAGATAATCCCCGAAGTGAGCAATAATTCCTTCTCAACCCCAGATATCAAGGCCGACGTAAAGTCAGACACGAAGTCCGCCAAAATTTGAGATTTTATGACAGTCCGGGGCTTGTACTCGATATCATACACGCTAATTTCTACGCCCCATTTGGCCAACCGGCCAGAGAGATCGGGTTTGTGCATAACATTCCTTAGTGGGTACGAGGTCATGACACATATGGGGTGACATTGAAAGTACGGTTTTAATTTTCTAGAAGCGCTTAATAAGGCGAGCACTAATTTTTCTAAGTGTGGATACCTTGTTTCGGCATCTCCTGGGGTCCTACTAACATAGTAAATAAGACATTGCTTACCTTCTTCTTCCCGGACCAGGACACCACTTACCGACACCTCGGAAACCGCCAAGTAGCGATACAGTTGTTCATTCGCCTTCGGAGTGTACATCAAGGAAGGAATCGATAGGTATCGCTTGAGTTCTTCTAAAGCTCGCTGGTACTCCAGGGTCCAAGAGAAGTCGTTCTTATTTTTCAATAATGAGAAAAACCGGTGGCTCTTATCTGATGATCTCGAAATAAACCGGCCTAACGCGTCCACCCAGTCAGTATTTGTACTGCCCTAACGTTGTCAACTATGGTGATATCTTCTATAGATTTTATCTTGTCAGGTTTGATCTTTATTCCCCGATTAGATACGATGAACCCGAGGAACTTGTCGGAGCTGACCCCGAAGGCACACTTCTCCGGGTTTAGCTTCATGTTGTACTTACTCAATATGTCGAAGGTTTCCTATAAATATTTAAAATGGTCCTCTGCTCACAGGGACTTAACCAACATATTGTCAATATAAACCTCCATTGATTTTCCTATTTGTTCTTCGAACATCCGGTTTACTAGGCGTTGGTACGTGGCACCGACATTCTTGAGCCCAAATGGCATCACGTTATAACAGTAGGTGCCGAATTTGATTATGCGGCAGCTGTGTGTGGACTGGTTTTCAGCTCATTTTTTGGGCTATTTTCAGCTCATTTTTGAGCTATTTTGAGGGAGTTTTGGGGCTGGATTTGCAACTCATTTTCTTTGCTGGTTCCTCCCTCTTTTTTGTGTGTTATGTGTGTGTTTTATAGCTGAAAATGGGGTATGAGATTTGTGATAGGAGAAAAGCATGGGGGACAAGGAGTGGGGAATAATGGAGAGAGTAGGGAGCAAAGTGTGGGGGGTCAAGCATGAGGGACAAGGAGTGGGGAACAATGGAGAGTGGAGTAGGGAGCAAAGTGTGGGGGAGACAAAGCATGGTCTTTTCTTGATCGCCCGGGTCCATCTGAATTTGGTTGTACCCAGAATAAGCATCGAGAAAACTCAATATCTCGTGTCCTATAGTCGCGTCGATCATTCGATCGATGTTAGGCAAAGAGAATGAGTCCTTTGTACACGCCTTGTTTAGATCCTTATAATCTATACACATTCTAAGTTTGTTCCCTTTTTAGGTATGACTACTACGTTAACTAACCAATCCGGGTACTTAACTTCTCGGATGGAACCTATTTTCTAAAGTTTAGATACCTCGTCTTTAATGAACGGGTGTTTGATCTCGGACTGCAGCCTTCTCTTTTGTTTGACCGGATAGAAATTTGGATCTAGGCTCAATTTGTGAGTTGTTACCTCCGGTGGGATCCCTATCATATCTAAATGGGACCAGGCGAAACAATCGGCATTAGCTTTAAGAAAATTAATAAGTTTTTTCTTGAGCTCGGGAGTTAGTCTTATGCTCAGGTATACCTTTCGATCCGGTAGGTACTCGATCAGTATAACCTGTTCTAATTACTCGATTGTTGACTCAGTGGCATCGGTGTCATCGGGTTCTATAAAAGATCTCGGGACGCCGTAATCATCTTCTCGTTCACTATATGCTCATCTTGTTTTTTCGACCTGATTGAGGTCGGGATCATTGATTGCTATTTGGTTTCCTTTTTTTCGGCCAGTTCCTTGGTTTTTGATGCCAAAAACGCGGGCACCGGGATTACTTCATCGACAGCGAACTTCTCTTTTACGGTAGGATATTCCCCGTAGATTATTTTGACTCCTCCCGGAGTGGGAAATTTCAATGTCTGATGTAAGGTTGAAGGCACCGCTCTCATGCTGTGAACCAATGGCCTTCCGAACAAGGCATTGTACCGCATATCCCCCTCAATCACGTAGAACTTTGTTTCTTATGTGGTCCCGGTAGTGTTTACCGGTAAAGTTATCTCACATTTCGTTGTCTCGCATACCATGTTGAATCCGTTCAACACCCGGGCCGCCAGTACAATTTGGTCCAACAATCCAGTTGTTCTACGACTCTCTATCGGATGATGTTGGCCAAGCTACCTGGATCAATCAACACACGTTTAACTCGATATTTATTGATAAGTACGGATATTACCAGTATATCGTTATGAGGCTGGATGATGCATTTGGCGTCTTCATCGCTGAACGAGATGGACCCTTCCTGGACATATCCCGGGTGCATTTTTCCCTTGTGATACAAACTTTGGTGCGTTTTATCATTGGCCCTTAGGGGGACATCCACTCCCCCAGTGATCATGTTGATCACGTGCTGGGGCTCCTCTTGTTCGACCTATTTGTTGGCGTCCCTGTTTCTGAAATGATTTTTGGCCCGTTCTCTTAGGAATTCTCGAAGGTGCCCATTGCTGAATAATCGAGCTACTTATTCCCTTAGTTGTCGAAAATCTTCGATCCTATGAACGTGAGTACCGTGGTACTTACACACCAAGACGTGATCTCTTTGGGCAGGATCGGACTGCAGTGGTCTAGGCCACTTGGTCTCTTTGATGCGTCCTATGACCAACACTATACTTGGAGCATCCACGTTGAAATTGTACTCCGATAATCTCGGCGTTTCCCTGCCCCCGAGCGACCTGTCAAAACTGTTTTTTCTCATTATGCCTCGATTGCTCGGCCTTTGTTCATTTCTCTTGTCGTTCCTAGTCGGGTGGCACCCGGATCCATTTCCTCTCTGATCAGAGCCGTGTGGCTGATATCGATCTCGGACCGGCCTTGGCTCCTAGTCGATGGTTCTCTTAGACCTGTCATTCACTATGATCTTTGATTGATACTTGTTATAAATGTTGGCCCAAGTGACCGTCGGGTACTTCACCAAGTTGAGAAGCCACGAAACTTCGGGTGTTGAGCCCTTGAGTAAACGCCTGAATGGCCCAATCATCCGCGATGGGGGCAAGTCCATTTGTTCCATTTGGAACCTCGACACGAACTCCTTAAGTATCTCGTTATCCCGTTGCTTGACTTTGAAAGGTCCGACTTCCTCATCTCGACCTTGATGGCGTCAGCGTGGGACTTTGCGAAAGCATCCGTAAGCATAACAAATAAATCAATAAATTTCGGAGGCAAGTTGTGGTACCATATTATCGCTACTTTGGACAAGGTTTCCCCAAATTTCTTCAACAACACCGACTCAATCTCATCATCTTCCGGGTCGTTCCCCTTGATTGCACATGTATAGGAGGTTACATGCTCGTTTGGATCTATAGTCCCATTATACTTGAGAATATCGGGCATTCGAAACCTCTTCGGGATCTGCTTCGGTGCCGCGCTCGGGGGGAAAGGTGTCTGAATGAATTTTATGGAATCCGGCCCCTTTAATATTGGAAGTGCTCCCGAGATCTGATCGACCCTAGAATTATAAGTTTCCACCTTCTTGTTATTGGCCTCTATCTTTTTCTCACCATACTTCACCCGCTTTTTCAATGCTTCGATCATCTTCATCACTTCGGAAGTTTCCCCGGACTTGAATTCATTCGGTTACACGGCAACTTGTTCATCCCTTCGAGTGTTTTTCCTGATCCGCTCGGGCTCGATCCTGTTAGGGACGTGACTTTGGGTCTGCAACTACGCTATTGCCGCTTGCTGAGCTTGCAACATTTTAAAAATCAACCACAAGCTAACCCCATCACCTTCCCATCCGGGTGCTTCTTGAGCCGATGGGTGCCCCGCAAATGCTATTTTCGGGATCAGTTGGCAGATTGATGTCGATGACAACCTGTGAGTTAGCGTCGACTCGGTGCGCAACTGGAATATCATTGGGATCAACATAGGGCACGTCATTGCTAGGTACCACGTTATTGTTTTTACCGTGGTGGCCTGACTCGGCGTCAATGTTCAAGTGAGCAAATTGAGAATTTGACATTCTTAGGTTAACCTGAAATCAAACTTCAATGAACAAGTGTAAAATAGGGTGTGTTATGGAGATTCCTATTAAATCACCACTATTATCCTTAGCCCCATGGTGGGCGCCAAACTGTTTACCCTTAAAAATGAGTAATAATTAAATTTGTACGCGATTTAAAAGATATGTGATTTAATTTAATACAAATGATCTAAGAACCGCGAATAATTAAATTAGAGAGAGAATAAACGATCAACCCAATCACGATGGAACAATCAAGCTTGATTTTAAGTTGATCACATAAAACTGGCTCCGATTGAGCCCTCGATATGACCTCGGTTGAAATTAAAGAAGAAAGTAACTGAAGAACACTTTGAATAATAGCTAGAAGACAAAAATAAACTTTTATTGCTTTGATGCTCGTGTCATTAATGGTTTAAAATGAAAAAGTCCTCCCCTTTATATAGTAGGAGAATTTTAATCATAGTACAAGTCTAAATAAGGTAAAATTCTTTTTTGGTAAATGTCGATTCGTAGTTGAATCGGACGGGAATTGCGCCATAATATCCGATTGAGGGCGAATATTACGGCTCCTTGTTCATCAAGCTCAATCGTTTCTCTTTTTTCTTGGTCTCAAAACTTTACTCGGTTCTGATATGTTATTTAGCCATGCCCGATCCCAGATGCACCATTCGTTCCCCCGAGCTCCGAGACGAGGGACCTTTCGGCTTCGCTCAAGGTTGCGTCAGATCATGCTTCACTCTCATTTTTTTACTGGGGAATCGGGGATAACATTATCCCCGATTTTACTCGTACACAAGTTATTTACAATCAACTAATTTAAACGGGCTCTAACATCTAACATTGGATTAGATTCGATCTTAGTTTAGTTGATTTTAGAAAAAAAAATCATTGAACGCTTCAGTCCAAGACGTAGCCAAATACGGTTGTGTACAAAAGAGAATTTTGTTTTACTCGGGGTAAATTCTCCAAGTCAATTTACTTCTCTACAGAGTAAAAAGACATTGGCCATTATCTCGCGATATTTTTAACAAAATAACTCCTTCCCCGCGAGACGATAGATTTTTAACAATCCTATAACTATACTATCTCTGTGTCTGTTCTCTTTTCCCTCTTTATCTCACATTTGTTCAGATCCGAAGAGATGGTATAATTTTGCTCTATAGAAGGTTTAGGTTAAAGATTGGTTGCGGCGGCGGCGGTGGTAACGGTGATGAAGAAGAAGAGAGAGAAAATGGAGTTACAAATTTAAGTAAGAAGCGAGTGTACTCCGGCAAGTAACTTCGACTAATCGGTTATTTTCCTTTTCATACGAACAATCATCATGTACGGACATTGACATTGACGCCATGAATTTGTTGTCAACAGACACACTAGTAACGTGGAATTGAAGTGAATTTGGAACAGAACGACTTGTTGAAACTGAAAAGGCTGTAAATGCAAGTGCTTTTAAGCGAGACTGCGAGTCATTAATGTGTCACAGAGTAGGCTTTTTTTGGTTATAGGATTTGATTGAAGAGGAGGGGATTGATGAAGCTGTGTTATAATTACACTCTCTGTCTAAATGAAGGCACAGTCTGCAGTTGTTGAGGCTTTAATTGTTTGCTTCCGAATTAATTGTCCGATCAACTTGCGTACAAGACATGCTTTGGATCAGCTTTTTCTCGTTTTAATTTCTCTCTTTGTAAATTTAAGTAATACATTTGCTTCTTCTGTGGTTTCCATTTTTACTTTCCGTAAATGAGGTTGTGTTCTTATCCAGTTTTTCTTCATTACCGCATTTAAATAGTGATAGGCGCACAGGAATCAAATCTGAAACTGCGATTCTCTGATCATCAAAAAATACAAAGAGGATTTGCACCTAACAAATTAATTTTATTGTAAAAAAAAGGTTGTAGTAATGTGTTCTTTTATTGTTGAAATGTCTAAAAGTTTATATAAAAAGCACATTAGATGTATTTACTAGTTGGGTGTAAACATTGAGCCAGAATACCTTTTGGTGTAGGTTTATTTGTAGTATTGTTTCAGTAATTATCTTCTTTTGCTTGAATTTGTTCCTGACATGTTTTATTTTTGGTACGCAGAACCTGCTGAAGAAGTAGGAGGTGTTTCAAAATTGTCATTTGTAGTTATTACCAAAGGAAACCATCTATAAGAAGAAAGGAAGTAGCTTTTGCAGGACAGGTAAAATGAAGGAGGCGATAGAGAAGTGTGTGGACTCTCAGCTATGGCACGCCTGTGCAGGAAGCATGGTGCAAATTCCTCCATTAAACTCCAACATCTTCTATTTCCCACAAGGCCATGCTGAGCATACATCTACAGATGTTGATTTCACTGCTCTGCCGAGAATTTCTGCTATGATTCTATGCAGGGTCAATGCTGTAAAATTCTTAGCTGACCCTGAAACTGATGAGATTTATGCCAAGATTATGCTTATTCCGGTTGAAAACAAGAACCATGACTTTGAAAATGACACTGTTTTAGGAAGCAGTGCGGTTGAAACAACTGAGAAGCCTAGTTCGTTCGCCAAGACGTTGACTCAATCGGATGCAAATAACGGGGGTGGTTTTTCAGTTCCTAGGTACTGTGCAGAGACAATTTTCCCGAGGTTGGATTTTACAGCTGAGCCTCCTGTCCAGACTGTGATCGCGAAGGATGTTCATGGTGCAATCTGGAAGTTCAGGCACATCTATAGGGGCACGCCACGGAGGCATTTGTTGACAACTGGTTGGAGTTCATTTGTGAATCAGAAGAAGCTGGTTGCAGGGGACTCTGTTGTGTTTCTGAGGGCAGAAAATGGTGATCTTTGTGTTGGAATTCGCAGGGTAAAGCGGGGTGGTATTGGTGGGATGGAACTGAATTCTTCTGGTGGGAGATTTAGAGATAAGGGACAAGTGAGCCCTGAATCAGTTGTTAAGGCTGCATATCTCGCTGCTAGTGGCCAGCGTTTTGAAATTGTTTATTACCCTCGTGCAAGCTCTCCTGAATTTTGTGTTAGGGCGTCTTCTGTGAATGCTGCAATGAACGTTCAATGGTGCTCAGGGATGAGGTTCAAAATGGCTTTTGAAACCGAGGATTCTTCTCGGATCAGCTGGTTCATGGGAAGTATATCATCGGTTCAGGTTGCTGACCCCATCCGCTGGCCTCATTCACCTTGGCGGTTTCTTCAGGTAATGCAGCCACTTTCAGTTTTCTATTTGGACCAATACATAACTGTTTATTAATGTCAATTTGCCATTATTCTATATTAATATTCCTATTTAACAATGGGATGAAAGAAGTACTTTTGTGTGTATAATGGTTAAGCCGTTAAGCAACCAATGAAAACATAATGGTTATGCGAAGATGGTTCTTTATGCTGAGCAGTACTATTAAAGCATTCCGTTCCCTGCTAGGTGTTATCTTTAGTTCCTTTGAGAATTGCGTTAGATGAAAAGAAAGCTGAGAGCCAAGTGTATTAGGCCTATTTTCAAGCCTGCTATGAAGTCATATAGTAGCAGCACGCGAAAATTGACAGAAGTGTTCTATTTGCGAACTATGACATGTAAAAGTGGTTGCTGCATTCCTTTCATCTCTTAGTAGTGAGTTCCAGGTTTATCATATTCTATTGGGACTACTTTAGATGTATAAAATTATTTCTGTAATTGCATTGAATATTTTTGGCTTACTGCTACTATGATGTATTCGAATTTGAAGTGCTAACAATGCTGCCTCATCATCAGCACCTTTAATGTCATGCTTGGTTTATAAATTTCTTTGTTATATACTGCAGGTGACATGGGATGAACCAGATTTACTGCAAAATGTAAAACATGTCAGCCCATGGCTTGTCGAATTGGTCTCTAATATGCCCGTCATTCACTTATCACACTTCTCACCACCAAGGAAAAAGTTGTGTTTACCGCAAGATTTTGCACTTGACAGTCAATTTCCATTACCTTCATTTTTGGGCAACCCCCTCAGGTCCAGCAGTCCTTTTTGTTGTCTATCTGACAACATCACTGCAGGCATACAGGGAGCCAGGCATGCTCAGTTTGGAGTACCTTTATTGGATCTCCAACTTAGCAAAAAAATTCAGTTGGGACTGCTACCACCCGTTTCCCAACCACTCGATGCTGATTCTAGAATTCCTAATGGCATCAGTAAGGTCCAAAAAGAGAGCAACGAAAACATATCTTGCTTGCTTACCATGGGTAGTTCTAGTCAGATGTTGGATAAAGCTGATAATTTGAAAACACCTCGGTTTTTACTCTTTGGCCAACCAATTCTCACTGAGCAGCAAATGTCAAGTGGCCGCTCTACTAATGTTCCTCCACAAGTCCAAACAAAAAGAGACTCCTCCGGTGAGGCACAAATGGAAACTGAAAGAATTTCTCTTGGCTGGAAAGGCCTTTCAGAAAGTCTATCAAACGCTACATTACTTTGGAATAAAGGTTATCACGCAGCTGAACTTGGCATGAGTACTGGTCACTGCAAAGTATTCCTAGATTCGGAGGATGTAGGACATGCCCTTGATATCTCAGTTTTAAGATCATATGAAGAGGTGTATAAAAAACTTGCAGACATTTTTGGATTAGAAAGATTAGATATGATGACACGTGTACTCTATATAGATGCAACAGGTGCATCTAGACAAATTGGAGATGCACCATTCAGGTGCATACATTGCTTCCAGTACTTTCTATTCTTGAATTCATTCATGTCAAAAAATATTTCTAGTAAAAAGTTCTTATCAATGCCCTCGGACTTGTAATGCAGTGACTTTGTGAAGACTGCAAAAAGACTGACAATTCTGAAGAATCCTGACAACAGTGCTGCAAGGTAATTATTAGTAATTGAATACTTCCTTTAGTGACTGTTGTCTTTGTATCAAACCATCAGAACTAAACCATTCTACCTTGAAAGGTCTGTAGATAATCTCGAGAATAATAGTTCCGACATATTCCAAATTGTGCTGTTTTACTATACCTTCTCTACTAGGGGGAATTGGTATATTGTGATTAATGCCTAAAATCGTGTATTTCAGGAAATGGCTCACCGATCTGCCAACTGCTGAAGGTTGTCTAGATTCTTCAAACCAGGCAGGATCCCTTAGCATCTTTGCGTAAATTAGCTTTTATTACCTCTGGTTGTTTCTAAGAAATCATAGACTGCCATTTGTAGTGTGAAAGGACACTACTAATGGAACATGGATATGTTTTAAGGATGTCTCCGTTTTCTTTATGTTGGGAATAATGTGACGGTTGTTCTGTTTACCACATCTTGCTAAGCTGTAGCCACATGTTTGTTAGTGGTATTATCAAAGACAACAAAATTTATTCATGTGAAGACATGTTTATGTATTTCTTCCATATCAGTATTCTTGTCTTCTGCAAATTCTTGATTATATGCTTGGCATTACGAAGTTTAAATAAGATACAGACGCTGGGACTCCAAATTTCCTGTCATTGTTGAGAGAACTTTCCTCTGCTTTTCATGATGCTGATCGGTGAGTTGTGTCATTTTATCCGGATGGTCAAATGTGGTTGCAAACATGCCACAAGAATTCAACGGCAATGCTTAATGTGTCGTGTACTATGTATTCTTGCAGCAATATTCCAGTGGAACTACAATCCATATATATAAAACTCGAAATTGTGTTGTCCCCAAACCTCAATATTTGCATTGTGATCTTCTGTTGATTATAGTAAACTGCCAAGCAAGTTCTAGTTAGGTTCCTTGCGTCAAATTGGCCAGTAAGGCGAAAACATAAAGGAAATGGATTGACATACAGGATTATTCGCCTCTGATCCATTTTGGGGCAACGTCTCTGGAAATACTCCCCGGTCTCAAATTATCTTGTCGTAGTTTCTAAAAATTCTTGTCTCAAATTATTTGTCATTTTAAAAGTTCAAGACAAAATTAATTATTTTCTTCTCATTTTACCCTTAGTAGTAATTGTTCTCGAAGATGGAGATAGCAAATAAATAGAATAAATATTCAAAGAAAGATAAATTATATCTTATGACATAAGTAAGGGTAAAATAGTCAAAAATTTAATCTAATTAATATTTCTTAAGGGTCTTGTAAAGAAGAGGAGTTTTGGTATAACTGGTAAAGTTGTTGTCATGTAACCAGGAGGCCACGGGTTTGAGCCGTGAAAATAGTCTAATTAATATTGTACGCAGCGTAAGACTGGACTTGTGGTCCGGCTCTTCCAGGCCCCGCGCATAGCCGGAACTTAGTGCGCCGGAACAAATAATTAGGGATGGAGGGAGTATATTTTAGCAATTTAATTTTGTGAGGCCAGCAGCATCCAGCAAGAAAAAAAATTTTCCACTCTGTTTTGTTTTTTGGTAGAGAAGCTCGACATGGTCGGCGAGTTAAGTAATTTAAACTTGAAGCTTTCCTTGTAGTTTGTGTTTTATATATTATTATTTGTTCTAGCATGAATAGAGAAGCTTATTGCGTGGTAAAATGGAGAAAGTACCAAATATAAAAAGAAGGAAGTTCGAAAGGATAGTGAATGAAGTTTACGAGCGAGACAATGGAACAGATCCCCAACAAAGAAGAAAGAAACAGAAAGGTCGTGACAGAGTGTGGTTTTGTCTCATGTGAGTTTGAAAACATGTTGATTATGCCCAATACCTAATTACCAAAAAAAGTCATAGGATTTGTTCAAGTACTTTTCTAAGTATGAGTATATTTTGTCACGATCAACTATCAATCAAAATGACAATTGTCGAGGCACACGTGCGCCTGCCAACCAAATAGGTTTGGTTTTCATCAATTTGATGTGATTTAATTAATTTGTACTCTAAAATGAGTGGTTCAATTCATTAAGCTCTCGGTAGTTACTCTAGTGGTGAGCACCCTCCACTTCCAACTAAGAAGGTTGTGAGTTCAAGTCACCCCAAGAGAAAGGTAGGGAGTTCTTGGAGGGAAGGAGCCGAGGGTCTATCGGAAACAGCCTCTCTACCCCAGGGTAGGGGTAAGGTCTGCGTACACACTACCTTCCCCAGACCCCACTAGTGGGATTATACTGTGTTGTTGTTGTTGTTGTTGTAATTTTATTTTGCATTTATTTTAAAAAATTATTTCCATGATTTAAATCACCAACTTTATGGGGGGGGGGGGGAATTCAAAAATAGCCAAATTTATAAGTAGTAATTGAAAAATAATCACAATTTCAAAAGTAATCGAAATTTAGCCACTTTTCATGTAAAGATAAATCTGAACGAAAACACTGTTCAAAATCCGAAAAATATTCCAGCATAATATACTGGAGTTCCAATATAATACACTGGAACTCCAGCATATTATACTGGAGTTTCAGTATAATATACCGGTCCAGTATAATATTCTAAAGTTCATACACAGGTGCTCGAATTTTCAGTATATCATGTTGGAACTTTACGCGTGTTGGAGTTCCAGCATAATATGCTGGAAGTTCATACACATGTGCATCAATCTCCAGTATATTATGCTGGACCGATTCGTGTTGCAGCAAAATAATGGTTATTTTTCAATGACTTTGCAAACGATGGCTATTTTTCAATTATCAATCCGAAAACTAGATAGCCCGTACTATTTGTTACACAACGACAATTCTTATATTTATGCCAATTCCTTTGCCATGAAGATGAATTGGGAAAAAAAAAGGTTCTCATGCAAATATTAATGCTGGTTTGAGAGCAGGGCAGATTTAGGGGCGAGTGTTCACCCGAACCCCCTTCGTCGAAAAATTACATTATATATATACGGTAAAATCTGATTTTTACCTCTTTATATTATATTTTGAATCCCCTTTCATACAGTCCAAAAACATGACTTAGTGGTCAAGAGGGTTCAAAACCATTATGAGGTTCATTGGTTCCATTCCCACTGGCCAATCTCTTTAAAAATTTTAAGTTATTCCTTTTTTGAACCCTTAGCAGAAGTCCTCCCTCCACCACTGTTTGAGAGGGTGCTAGGGGGTGGGGGATTAACCTTTTCTAAATGTGGATTCTAGTGGTGCATTATTAGACTAAGTGACACAATAATTATTTCTTTTATTTTTCTTTTCTTCTGTCTGAACTTACAATTAATGGCCATTTTGACTAACACCACTTGATAAGTATTAGTTTATCCGCTGAAAATTATAGTCCCTAATGCAGCCTTAATAATTCAAGCTCTGAAAATAATGCATTATCAACTAGTCTAATAATTTCAACCATCCCACTAGTTTAAACATGATAAAGTGGAATCAGCATCGGAATGACTTGTTTTCTGTAGAAATGAAACAACCTTTGCCCAAATAAATAAATACTGTAAACAAACACGTTTGCAGAAAACAGGAAAATGATCATAAGTATTGCTAAGTTAATTCATGGTATAAGATATGCATAAACCTACTACTGTGAGATTATTTCTTTGTAACTAGCTATGCTCGTCAAATAGAGATAGTATTAGGAGACTAATAGCCTATTTCCGTGCTTTTAAAATCCGTTTATTTTTGGGGGAAATTTCTTAAAATTAAATTTTCAAATAAATATTTTTGGTAAGAAGCAGTTTATGCTACAAAGTCATTTAGAACAACAATTAGTGTTTGATCAAACTTTTAAAAAGTATTTCTAAGTATGTTTTCTCAAAAGTGCAAATCAAAAAAAAATTGTAAGGGAGAAGCTACTTTTACTTTTTTTTTTCTTCTCAAAAACTACTTTTACTGAAAACACTTTTTTCTTCTAAAAACTTCGTCAAACACCTTAATTTTAAAAAATATATTATTTTTTTTTACCAAAAATAAATATGACCAAATAGGCTACAAGGGGCAAAGGTTGGGTCAAAGGATTGGAAAAAGAACATGAATTAAAGCAACAGTTTGATCATCCCAAAGTTTCTCCTTTGTATTCAGTTCCGAAAGCGCCTTAGCTTCTGGACGTTGGGATAAACGAGCATAATTATTTTTTTCAGTTGAATTTCTTGGTTTCCATAAGAAAGATCCTACAAGCACGATGAATGATCAAACTCCTCATTTTCTGCTTCAATGTTTCATAAAATTCAGTTCACCACAACATTGTGTGTTTCAAGGTACGACTTATTGTCGTTGGATCAAATTAAAGTTGTGTTGTCTCCTAGGCCACATGGAGGCAGTTGTTATAAGAAATATTTGTTGAAAACAATTCATTATTTCAGGGTCATTTCCCAGAGTTTCAAGTACCTTGGGTCGGTTATCCAGGGGATAGAAGATCGACGAGGATATCACATACTGTATAGGGGTGGGATAGATGAAATAGAGGTTAGCATCTGAAGTCATGTGTGACAAGAAAGTGTCATCGCTACTCAAAGGTAAGTTTTATAGAGCGATAGTTAGATCAGCCATATTGCATGGGGCGGAGTGTTGGCCAGTTAAGAACTCACATATCCATAAGATGAAAGTAGCAGAAATGAGGATGTTGCGGTGGATGTGCGGGCACACTAGGACGGATAAGATTAGGAATGAAGATATTCGGGAGAAGGTGGGCATGGCTCCCATTGATGACAAGATGCGGGAAGCGAGGCTCAGATAGTTCGGGCACGTACAGAGGAGAAGCTTGGATGCCCCGGTAAGGAGATGTGAGCGGTTGGCATTGATGGGTACGAGGAGAGGTAGATGGCGGCCTAAGAAGTATTGGGGAGAGGTGATCATGCGGGATATGGCGAGACTTCAGATCTCCGAGGACATGGCACTCGATAGGAAACTGTGGAGGTCGAGCATTAAGGTTGTAGGTTAGGAGATAGTTGAGCATATTTAGTCTACCAGTGTGAGGCTAGGCTGATAGGTTTTAGTCTTAGACTGCTAGTGGTCAATATTGTGTCTACACTACTCTTTCATTTTTATAATGTCGGGCCTTATTTACTGGTTATTATTTCTATTTTCCATCTATTCATTGGTTCTTGTGATGTTGTTATTATTCCTATGGTTTTTTTTTTTTTACGGTACTGATATATCGTCTCTTTTCTCTTTTCGTCTTCTTGAGCCGAGAGTCTATCGGAAATAGTCTCCCTACTCCTCAGGGTAGAGGTAAGATCTGCGTACATACTAACCTGCTCAAACCTCACTTATGAAATTTTACTGAATTATTATTGTTGTTGTTGTTGTTGTAATTCATTATTTCAGCAGAAAAACTCCATTTCCCAAAAAATGTGAACCAAACGTCAACCTTACGAAGAAAACTACATTGCATCTCAGCCGCTAAGCACTGAGCCGAGGCTCGGCTGGCTTGTATTACTTTGGCACAACAAGGCTGATTAAAGCTTGGCTGGGCGCAGTCTTAGCAAAATTAAATTCAACTCAACTTGGTCAGAGTCGAGCTGGATTTGAGCTTGATTTGAATAAGCACAAACTCCGTTATACTGTGGGTGATTGACATGAATAGACCTATAAGAGATTTGGTCTTTAAATATTATTCATGCTTTTTATATATTTAGAAAATAACCTCCGGCAATACACACACTTAATTTCTCAACCAGATTAGTAGATTTTATACTATATTTATTGTATTTTCATTCATAAAACTCTACCCAGTTAGCATTATTGGGATTAAAAGATTGGTGAATGAAAAATGGAGAAGAAAGTACTGGAAAAATGGCCATTTTGCTTTGGAAAGAGCAAGTGTCCCTCATTGGTGGTGAAAAGAAAAGTGAACGTGCTTATATTGAGAAAACACTTTTCTTGGTGTTAAATGGGTTGGAAATAAAGTAAACCTCGCGTCGCCGCCGTCGCTCGGCTTCGGCTTCGGCCAACGATTGATTGATTAATCTTTTGGGACATAATTTCTTTAAATTATTTAATTAATTAACAGACCCACGCGACGAGATGCGACGGGACCCGTTTCTTTCCCAGATTATTTTAAATCTCTTTTCCTGAAATATTTCAAACGAAAAATGTTCTCACCTAGTCCAACAGCCATGGGTGTTACTGAAAGGTTACAACCCTTTTCAGAAATAGTGCCAGAAAATAAATATACCTTGATCACAGAATCTTTCCTTATGAAAATTTTCTTATCTTGTTCTTCTTTTGCACAAAATTTTCTAGTGTGTTTTACAACCATTGAGTGGTTCAAAGTTCATCAGAGTTTTTGGTACCAATACACTAATGAGTTAAATCGTTCTATCTTGGGAGGATAATATTTCAGCACCTCGGGTATTTGATGGGAATAATTTTCTTAAGGACACACTGTGCATTCAGTGGGCTCAATTTATTCCGAAATTATTTTCAGATATTATTTCGACATTCTGTTACTGCTAACTTTCTGTTTCTGTTTTCTGTTTCAGAAAATATACTGTTTCATTATTCATTATAGTAATACATATTGGCTAACAATCTTAAGGAAATTATTTTAATATTATAATCTGTATTCTATTTTTGGAGATTAAAACCTGTGTGATTTTCTACTCCTTCTGAATTTTTCTATTCTGATTTGAAGATATAAAAATTTCATCGGAGTATTAAAATTCAGAAACGATTTGAAGAACATAAAAATCTTCATCGTTTTCTGTGAAACAGTATATAAAAACTTCGGTTTTTATTTATTAAACGTACTGTTTATCATTAATTACAGTACTATTTATTGTACTATTTTTTTTTTCCATTAATTGAACTCTTATGTTATTGACAGTGAGAAATGACAATTGATAATGAAAATTCTTCTGCGACTATTGCGGCAACGACGATAGTCTCGTCAAGCCGAACAGATGTGCCACCGACCGAGAAACCGGGGAAATATTCTGGATCCAACTTCAAAGAATGGCAGCAAAGGGTGTTCTTCTGTCTTATCACACTTGGTATGCAGAAACTCACCAGTAAAGAATCTCCATTGCTTGCCGCGGACATGCCAGACAACAAGAAATTTATGATTGTTGAGGTGTGAAAACAGGCAGATTTTCTTTGCAAAGGTTACATTCTAAGTGCTTTGGAGGATGACTTGTACAATGTCTACAGTGCTATGAAAATTTCGAAAGAATTATGGGACTGTCACGACTCAAAATCCTAACTTGTCGTGATGGCGTCTAACGTGGTACTAGGCAAGCCAACTTCTCATAAATATATTTCCAACACTTTTAACAAGAATGAATTAAAACAGATTTAATAGCAAAAGTTCTCATACACGGGATAGGAAAGCCCAAAACATAACGTGGAATTTCCAACTATCGGGGTGTCACAGAGTACATGAGTATCTATACATCATAGTCTGAAAAATATGGTCTATAATAGTCTGAGACCAAATACAGTAAACAAGAAGAAAGGGAATGAGAGACAAGGTCTGCGAAACACCGACAGCTACCTCGAAATCTCCAAAAAATTAACTGTACGAAGGAATCAACACCCACTGTGTCCGGGAACACCTGAATCTACAAACGAAGGGCAGGGTGTAGTATGAATACAACCAACTCAATAAGTAACAATACTAAATAAAGAACTGAAGATAGTGACGAGCTTCACAGCTAAGTCCAAATACAGTAATTTCCAACATAAGAAGGTAGGTATTCTTTCAAGTTCAACATTTAAAACTCAAACAATAATTTCATATCAAATTCGACTGAAACAGAAGATAATGCCTTTCACAAAATTCGAAAACAATGATATATGACAGCTGAAGTGCAAAAATAATGAAATCAATGCATAATGTCAGAGCAACAATCACTCAGTCCTCCCATTCACTGCAACCTCACAATCACTCTTTCCTCACAGTCACTTATTCCTCTCAATCACTCAATACTCAGCACTCGGCACTCGCACTCAGTAGGTACATGCGCTCACTGGGGGGTGTGTACAGACTCCGGAGGGGATTCTTCAGCCCAAGCGCTATAACAAGCCAATTATAGCATAAATCAATAAAACACGTTGCGGCGTGCAACCCGATCCCATAAATATCCTCACAATTAGGCCCTCGGTCCCACTCAGTCATCAACCTCTTCAGTCTCTTGGGCTCTCAGAAATCATGATAAGCAGCCCACCAACAATGTAATGATGCACTAATAATGAACAAGAGAGACTGAGATGTAATATGCAAGTAAAACCGTGATATAGTACAAAATAGTAATTTAACAGATAATTCAACACGTACACGACCTCTGTGGATCCCAACAGTGTCAACACATGGTTTAAACTTGATTTATAGTTCGATTTCTCTAATATGTGGAAAACTATACGAGTAAAAATAATTTATTCAACTACACAGATCCATGGAATTTATCAAGTCACAATTTTTACGGTGCATGCCCACACGCCCGTCACCTAGCATGTGCGTCACCTCAAAACCAATCACATAACACATAATCCGGGGTTCCATACCCTCAGGATGAAATTTAGAACTGTTACTTATCTCAAACCGTAAAATTCTTTATTCTGCAATGCCTATCTGCCTCCAAATGCCTCGAATCTAGCCACAATAATTTGATTCAGTCAAAACAAATTATAGGAATAAATTTCAAATGAAAATACTAATTTTTCGATAAAAACTGAAATTTAACCCAAAATTTCTCGGAACCCGACAAAAGTTATAAAAATCCCAAAGCTCATTCAACCATGAGTCTAACCATAACAATTTCACCAAATTCTGACATCAACTCGACCATCTAATCTTCAAATTAAACCAAGGGGTTTTCTAAAATAATTTCAACTTAATTCACCCATTAAAAGTTAAGAACAACGATGGATTAGGGTAATTTGACCATAATTGAGTTAAGAACACTTATCCCGTTATTTTCCTTGAAAATCTCCCAAACATCGCCTCTTCCCGAGCTCCAATTCGTCAGTCCCATTTTCAGAAGTTAAACATTTTGTCCAGGCATTCCTTCTTCGCGAACGCGGCCACTGCCTCGCGTTCGCGAAGCACAATTTTTGTCCCGCCGAGTTTTCCTTCTTCGCGAAGGCGGCATGTCCCTCGCGTTCGCGATGCACAAGTTCTTCTGCCCCAAAATCCCTCTACGCACTTCCTTTGCCTGACCCTTCGCGAACGCATGCGGCACTACGCGATCTCGTAGGCTAATTGCCTGAAGAACCAACATACCGCTCTTTTACGCGAACGCGAGGACCCTATCGCGAACGCGTAGACCTAAGACCTCAATGCTTCGTGAACGCGGGACTTATATCGCGAACGCGAGGGAAAAAATCCAGAAGTGCTCAAGTTCCTCTATGCGAACGCGAGAGCACTATCGCGAACGCGTAGAAGAAAACCAGACACGAGCACATCTAAAGCTTGAGCCATTCTCCAAAACAAATTTCCAAATCCGTTAACCACCCGAAACTCACCCGAGGCCCCCGAGACCTCAACCAAATACACCAACAAGTCCTAAAACATCATACGAACTTATTCAAAACCTCAAATCATATCAAACAACGCTAAAACCACGAATCATACCCCAATTCAAGCCTAATGAAACTAAGAATTTTCAACTTTTACATTCAACGTCGAAGCCTATCAGATCAAGTCTGATTGACCTCAAATTTTGCACACAAGTCATAAATGACATAACGAACCTATTCAAATTTCCAGAATCGGATTCTGACTCCGATATCAAAAAGTCAACTCCCTGGTCAAACTTCCAAACTTAAATTTTTATTTTAACCATTTCAAGCCTAATTTAACTACGGACTTCCAAGTAATTTTCCGGACATGCTCCTAAGTCCAAAATCACCATACGGAGCTATTGGAATCATCAAAACTCTATTCCGGGGTCGTTTACACATAAGTCGATATTCGGTCACTATTTTAACTTAAGCTTTAAACCTTGGAACTAAGTATTCCAATTCATTCCAAAACCTCACCGGACCCGAACCAATTACACAGGGAAGTCACATAACAACTGTAAAGCACAAATTGAGCAGTAAATAGGGGAACGGGGTTGAAATACTCAAAATAATCGGTCGGGTCATTACATTCTCCCCCACTTAAACATATGTTCGTCCTCGAACGTGCCAAGAGTTATTTCCAAGACTTCACATCACTATTCCATCTTACCACGCACATACCCGGAGGTGATCCCATGCCACCCAATTCCATATGGGCCTGACAATACCATGTAATTGAAGATCATTACTTCAACCTTAACCCGTAAACCTTGGAATTCAATTTCCAACATTCAGAATTTCTTTTCAAGACCCGAATATCACACTTATACACTGTATAATTCTGAACAAATTGTATCAAGCCATAGCCATAACTCCGGATATAATCGCATAACATACTACACAACTTGCATACTTGCAGTACCATTCTCGATCATAGTAACTACTCAAAACCAACCCGGTACTGGTATTAAACCCTATATCAAATAAAATCTCGTTCTAAAACCTTTGTACACTGATGATAATGAAAGAAACACGCGGAATCTCATAACCCTTTATCATATCAACAAGTCATGGAGCTTTCTCGCCCCAACCAGAACCATAATCACCTTCTAAGACGACTTTCAATATTATCCTCCCAATATACCGTAATAAAATCTAATAGTACTCATTCTAGGTCCAATGACCATATATTATTAAACACAACTATCCCACTGACATGCCACACCAATACAACTCAAGCCACAATCGCGCAACCTTGTACCCAAAAATGGAATGTGTCTCAAAGTAGAGAACCGTATTGCAAGTTCAATAAGCACCACCACAACTGCAATACTATAAGCTCATTATATATAGTAGAACCAAGACACACGAATTTAATAACAGTAACCAGCTCTTCTAAAGCTCAGATTAACATCACTCGCATGGACAACTCACGTGCTATAGTATTAATATCTTGACCCGCACAGACAACTCACGTGCCAATGTCACCGGCTTCCAGGCCAAGCATATCATACAAGAGCAATCAAATAAGTGCACATATATATGATAAATGAATTAAGATTCCCATGCTCCTGGACCGGTATAAATAACACGCCATAGAATAGGCAGGTGCAAAGTGTGCTATCTCCACTCAAATCGGCAAGTTAACACAGAAATAGTAACTACCCAATTTATTTAGGGAATTAGCCTCTTTGTAACCTCAAGTGTAGTCCAGATAGTTCTCGACAAAGGTACGAATACGAAAAACGTTATAACTTTACGCTTAACAGTCAACTCTAGGCATATCTTTGCCTAAGCATTCTTCCGAGTATGAATACTTGCCCCGATGCCTGCACATGGCTTTAACCTCCTATATGTATGCACTCGTGGCGCGCAACTATCACAAGTAATTAACGCAATTACTGCCTCCACTGAGTTTAAATAAAATACTCACCTCAACCAGGTCGCAACCCTGAAACAATTAGTTTCTGATAACTCCCAGTCCCCCAAATTCATAGAACAAATGAACCACCGTAGCTGATCATAACTCCAGCACTCGAATGACTATCACATCCTTCATGCACGATCATCCCACTAGGAATACTTCCATAATTCTTTCGTGCCGCATAGCGATAATTGGAACATCAATAGTCTATCACCCAGGTGAGTGCCGCAATACCGATGAACATCCGTAAGTCAAAACACAATGCGCCTTCTGAAATACGCACCCTTCTCAGGGATTACCGAGCAGTTATAACATTGATCTAAATATCTTAAACTGACCCTATGTGGACTTAAAATTGTTCCTCCTTACACTGAAATGTAGAATCCATAGTCATACAGAATTACCGCAAGTCCTGGCACCATCCAGTGTAAATAACTGATTCTTGTGATATACAAAATTCCGAAAATTTTCAATTGACACATACATTTTGAATCCATTAGAACCCTTTCGAAAGTCACCCGCTATGCTCAAATCTAAATTGTACCGCCCAAACGGGTTGAAAGACACAAGCCTCATTAGCACAACAGCCCCCAAAGAAGTAACCCTGCCTTAACACCATCAATCAAATTTATACTTCGTGCGTACTACATCCTTCAAAATAACAATTTAATCATTTTATGATTTTTCATATTTTCATAAAGTGCAATATAACCCACATTCAAGAAATTTTCTTACTCGAGTCATCCTCGATCTCCACTTCTGTAAGTCATAACTAATCAACAAGTATGCCTCGGACCAAAACCAGTACCGCACATAATCATTCAATCAAATCGTAGATAGCATACTCTCACACTTGGCTCAAAGCCATATAACAAAACATATGATAACTCACCATACCCATACTCTACTATTGTCAAAATCCCGCAGTCAATTCCACGAAAATTCTTCACAAGCTCAGGTAACACAAACCATAAAATACCTCAAATCATCTAATAAGCTCGCCTTCATCCCCATGACGGTCAAGTCAACTTTCTCAACTAATCCAAACTCAAATCTCAACACATATACCCTGCTGGGAGAAAAGAAACCTTTCACTCAACATTATAAGGAACACACATACATAGATTACTCCGCAGGATATAACCCACCTGCTTAGCCTCAAATTGGCATCTTACTATACCCTTTCGCAGCCACAATTACTACAGAATCACTTAAAATTTCTGAGTTTGAACTCATCAACACGACATGAAAATCTACTTCGCTCTACAATTAAATAGCATGACAGACAGAGGCGGATCGAGGATTTAAAGTTTATAGTTCCTATAGCGACCTTAAATAAATATACAATAAGTAAATGGGTTCATAATCAAATATTTATGGATATTTAGTGAATTTTGTAATATATATATACAGGGTATCTACAAAAGCTACTGAGTTCCCGGGAACCCACGTATAATAGGCTGGATCCGCCCCTGATGACAGATCCCTCAACGCACTCACAACTCAAGATCGTACGTCACATCAAAAAAGGAATCAAGTACCTAATAGCAAACTCTGTCCCATTCAACCCATCTGCACACATCCTGCATTCACATCATACTCATCATATAGTTATTCAACAGCTCATCGATCCACAAATTCCACTCATAGGGATACTACCAAACGCGCAAGTTCTCACAATCGAAACTATCGAGCTTAAGCTGCAGTCTAACCCCGATCTCAAGTCCTCCAGACTGGACCATCACCAAAACACAGAATACTCATCTTGAACCTCATTCATGGAATCACAAGCCGGCGATGCACAGATGATACCGAGCGCACACGAATGCGTGGAAGGAATTCAAAGAGTTATGTTTCAAGCTGAATCAATGTCACACGATAAAATACAAGAAAGTGAAATTTCCTAAGGGTTCGGCAGCCTCTCAAATATAAGTACAGACGTTTCCGTACCGATCCGCAAGACTCTACTAAACCTGCTCGTGACTCGTGAGACCTATGTAACCTAAGCTCTGATACCAACTTGTCACGACCCAAAATCCTAACCTGTCATGATGGCACCTAACATGGTACTGGGCAAGCCAACTTCCTACAAACATATTTCCAACACTTTTAACAAGAATGAATTAAAACAGATTTAATAGCAAAAGTTCTCATAAACGGGATAGGAAAGCCCAAAACATAACGCGGAATTCCCAAATATCGGGTTGTCACAAAGTACATGAGCATCTATACATCATAGTATGGAAAATATGGTCTATAATAGCTTGAGACCAAATACAATAAACAAGAAGAAAGGGGAGGAGAGATAATGTGTGCGAAACACCGACAGCTACCTCGAAATCTCCGAAAAATCAACTTTACGAAGGAATCAACACCCAGTGTGTCCTGGAACACCGGGATTTGCACACGAAGTGCAGGGCGTAGTATGAGTACAACCAACTCACTATGTAACAATATTAAATAATGAACTGAAGATAGTGATGAGCTTCACACCTAAGTCCAAATATAGTAATTTCCAACATAAGAAGGCAGGTGTGCTTTCAAGTTCAACATTTAAAACTCAAACAATAATTTCATATGCAATTCGACTGAAACAGAAGATAATGTCTTTCAGAAATTTCCAAAACAGTGATATATGACAGCTGAAGTGCAAAAATAATAAAATCAATGCATCTTGTCAGAGCAACAGTCACTTAGTATTCATGCCCACTCCAACCTTACAATCACTTTTTCCTCACAGTCACTCATTTCTCTCAATCACTCAGCACTCAGCACTTGGCACCCGGCACTCGACACTCGCACTGAGTAAGTACCTACGCTCACTAGGGGTGTGTACAAACTCCGGAGGGGTTCCTTCAGCCCAAGTGCTATAACAAGCCAATCATGGCATAAATTAATGAAACATGTCACAGCGTGTAGCCCGATCCCATAAATATCCTCACAGTTAGGCCCTCGGCCTCACTCAGTCATCAATCTCTCCAGTCTCTCGAGCTTTCGTAAATCATGATAAGCATCCCAACAATAATGATATGATACATCAATAATGAACATGAGAGACTGAGATGTAATATGCAAGTAAAACTGTGACTGAGTACAAAATAGTAATTTAATAAATAATTCAACATGTACACGACCTCTGTGGATTCCAACAGTGTCAACACATGGTTTAAACATGATTTATAGTTCGATTTCTCTAATACGTGGAAAAATGTACGGGTAACAACAATTTATTCAACTACACGGATCCATGGAATTGATCAAGTCACAATTCCTATGGTGCACGCCCACACACCCGTCACCTAGCATGTGCGTCACCTCAAAACCAATCACATAACACATAATACGGAGTTTCATACCCTCGGGACCAAATTTAGAAATGTTACTTACCTCAAACCATATAATTCTTTATTCTGCAATACCTTTGCCTCGCGAATTAGCCTTCAAATACCTCAAATCTAGCCACAATAATTTGATTCAGTCAAAACAAATTATAGGAATAAATTCCATATGAAAATACTAATTTTTCGATAAAAATCCGAAATTTCACCCAAAACTCGCATGTGGGGACCAGGCCTTGGAACTCAGCAAAAGTTACAAAAATCCGAAAGCGCATTCAATCACGAGTCTAACCATACTAATTTTACCAAATTCCGACATCAACTCGACCCTCAAATCTTCAAATTAAACCAAGAGGATTTTCTATATTTTTTTCAACTTAATTTATCCATTAAATGTTAAAAATAATTATGGATTCGGGTAATTTGACCAATATTGAGTTAAGAATACTTACCCCGTTGCTTTCCTTGAAAATCTCCCAAAAATCGCCACTTCTCGAGCTCCAATCCGTCAAAAATGGAAAATGGAACGAAATACCATTTTCAGAACTTAAACATTCTGTCCAGGCATTCCTTCTTCGCGAATGCAGCCACTGCCTCGCATTCGCGAAGCACAATTTCTGTCCCGCCCAGTTTTCCTTCTTCGCGAACGCGGCATGTCCCTCGCGTTCGCGAAGCACAAGTGCTTCTGCCCCAAAATCCTTCTACGTGAACGCGAGGTCCTACTCGCGAACGCAAAAATTTCTTTGCCTGACCCTTCGCGAATGCGTGCGGTACTACGCAATCGCGTAGTCTAATTTCCTGAAGACCCAACGGACCGCTCTTTTACGCGAACGCGGGAGCACCATCGCGAATGCATAGAAGGAAACCAGATACTAGCACATCTAAAGCTTCAGCCATTCTCCAAAATAAATTTCCAAATCCGTTAATAACCCAAAACTCACTCAAGGCCGCCGGGACCTCAACCAAATACACTAGCAAGTCCTAAAATATCATACGAACTTAGTCGAAATCTCAAATCACATCAAACAATGCTAAAACCATGAATCATACCCCAATTCAAGCCTAATAAAACTAAGAATTTTTAACTTCTACATTCAACGCCGAAACCTATCAGATCAAGTCTGATTGACCTCGAATTTTGCACACGTCATAAATGACATAACGGACCTATTTTAATTTCCGGTCAAACTTCCAAACTTAAATTTCTATTTTAGCCATTTCAAGCCTAATTTAACTACGGACTTCCAAGTAATTTTTCGGACATGCTCCTAAGTTCAAAATAACCATACAGAGCTATTGGAATCATCAAAACTCTATTCCTGGATTGTTTACACATAAAGCACAAATTAAGCAGTAAATGGGGGAAGGGGCTGAAATACTCAAAACGACCGGCCGGGTCGTTACAGGGACGCACTTGAGAAGAAGTACAAGACTGAAGATACATGCTTGAAAAATTTTATGGTTGCCAAGTTTCTAGACTATAATGATAGACATCAAAAATGTTAGAACCCAAGTTCAAGAGCTTCAACTTATTTTTCACGACCTTATTGCTGAAGGTATGGTAGTGAATGAAGCATTTCAAGTGGATGCAATGATTGAAAGATTGCCTCCTTCGTGGAGAGATTTCAAAAACTATCTAAAGCACAAGCGCAAAGAAATGAAGTTGGAAGATCTTATGATTCGTCTCAAGATTGAGGAAGACAACAAAAAAGCCGAGAAGAAGTCTCGTGGAAATTCAACGATTATAGGAGCTAATATCGTTGAGGAGACTGATCCAAAAAGTAAGAAGGGGAAGAGGTCTTCTAGATAGACTAATGAGCAGAACAAAAAAAATCAGATGAAATTGCTACAATTGCGGAAAAGCTGGTCACAAAGCCCTTGATTATCGTCTCCCGAAAAAGGATAAGAAAAAGGGGCAGGCCAACATAGTGGAGAAGAATGATGATATTGATGATCTGTGTGTAATTCTTTCAGAATGCAACCTAGTTGGAAATCCGAAGGAGTGGTGGATTGACTTTGAAGCTACTTGACGTGTCTGTGCTGTCAAAGAAGCATTTGCGACTTACTCTACTACTGGTCCCGAAGAATAGCTTTCCATGGAAAATACTGGAACATCCAAGATTGAGGGTTATGGGAAGATATTCCTGAAGATGACTTCCGGAAAGATGTTAACGCTCAACAACATTCTTCATGTTCCTACTATTATGAAGAATTTAGTTTCAACTTCTTTACTTGTTAAGAATGGATTCAAATATGTATTTGTATCTGACAAAGTTGTTGTAAGCAAGAATGAAATATTTGTTGAAAAGGGCTACCTCACAGAGGGCCTTATCAAACTCAATGTAATGGTTGTTGACAGTATTAATAAAAATTCAGCTTCTTCTTATTTACTGGAGTCAGATGATTTATGCCATATTCGTTTAGGACATGTCAATTACAAAACCTTGCGGAAGTTGATTAATTTAGAAGTATTGACTAAATTCGAGCGTAATAAATCAAAATATCAAATATGTGTTGAATCTAAGTTTGTAAAACAACCTTATAAGTCTATTGAAAGGAATTCAAATCCTTTAGACTTAATTCATACTGACATTTGTGATATGAAGTTGACACCATCTCGAGGTGGAAAAAATTATTTTATAACTTTTATTGACGATTGCACTCGATATTGTTATGTTTATTTGCTTAATAGTAAGGATGAAGCAATTGAAGCATTTAAGCAGTACAAAAATGAAGTGGAGAATCAATTGAATAAAAAGATCAAAATGATTAGAAGTGATAGGGGTGGAGAATATGAATCTCCATTTGCAGAAATATGTTCGGAATAAGGAATTATCCATCAAACTACTGCCCCATACACACCTCAATCCAATGAAATTGTGAAAAGAAAAAATCGGACATTAAAGAAAATGATGAATTATTTATAAATAAGTTCCGGATTATCACAGAGTTTGTGGGGGGAAGCTATCCTTACAGCTAACTGAATACTCAACAGAGTACCCCACAGCAAAATGCAATCTATTCCATATGAAAAATGGAAAAGAAGAAAACCCAACTTGAAATATTTCAAAGTGTAGGGGTGTCTAGCTAAGGTACAAGTACCTTTAACCAAAAGGGTAAGAATCGGACCAAAAACTATGGATTGTGTTTTCATTGGATATGCTACAAACAGTAAAGCATGCCGGTTTTTGGTGCATAAATCTGATAATCCCGAAATTCATGTTAATACGGTAATTGAATCAGATAATGTTGAATTCTTTGAAAGCATCTATCCGTATAAAACTGAATGCGAGTCATTAAGTGAAAGGCCTAAACGACCACGGGAAGAACCAAAGGAAAATACTCCAAGTGAAAAAGATCCAAGGCGTATCAAACGTCAAAGAAAATCTACTTCCTTTGGACCAGATTTTGTGACATTCTTGATTGAAAATGAGCCTCAAACTTTCAATGCAGCTATGTCATCTTTTGATTCAGTATTTTGGAAAGAGGCAGTCAATAGTAAGATTCAATCAATTTTGGATAACCATACATGGAAATTGGTTGATCTTCCTCCAGAAAATAAGCCTTTAGGTTCGAAATAGATCTTTAAAAGGAAAATGCAAGTTGATGGCACTATTGACAAATATATAAGGCAAGACTTGTTGTCAAAGTTTATAGACAAAAGGAAGGC
Source organism: Nicotiana tabacum (assembly GCF_000715075.1). Lineage (NCBI taxonomy): Eukaryota > Viridiplantae > Streptophyta > Magnoliopsida > Solanales > Solanaceae > Nicotiana > Nicotiana tabacum. The sequence goes on from NC_134101.1 coordinate 63,379,156, forward strand.
CTTGATTACTTTGACACTTACTCGCCAGTAACGAGGATAACATTTATTAGGGTGTTAGTGGCACTGGCGGCCATGTATGGTCTTGAAATCCATCAAATGGATGTTAAAACAACTTTCTTAAATGGAGAATTGGAGGAAGAGATTTACATGGAACAACCTGAGGGTTTTGTAGTTCCGGGTAAAGAAAAGAAAGTGTGCAAACTGGTTAAGTCGCTTTATGGACTTAAACAAACACCCAAAAAATGGCATGCCAAATATGACCAAATAATATTGGCAAGTGGGTTTAAAATCAACGAATGTGACAAATGTGTTTACATTAAAAACACTCCAGATCATGAAGTCATTGTTTGTTTATATGTTGATGACATGCTGATAATGAGCAAAAATATGGCAGATATAAATTCCACTAAGCGCATATTGGCTAGCAAATTCGACATGAAAGACTTAGGAGTTGCTGATGTAATCTTAGGAATCAGAATTCACAAGACTCCACAAGGTCTAGCATTATCACAGTCTCACTACATTGAAAAAGTACTTGACAATTCAAGTATTTGGATTTCAAGATTGCCAAAACTCCAATTGACGTGAGTTATGCACTTCAAAAGAATGAAGGTGAAAGTGACTCACAACTAGACTATGAAAGAGTATTGGGAAGTTTGATGTATATCATGAATTGTACGTGATCAGATATAGCATGTGCTATTATCAATTTGAGTCGGTTTACAAGTAATCCCAATCAAATACATTGGATGGAAATGAAACGAGTTTTGGGGTATGTGAAACATACCCAAGATTATGCTCTGTATTATAACAAATATCCCTCCGTGATCGAGGGATATAGTGATACAAATTGGATCACCAGATCATCTGAAGTTAAATCCACGAGTAGATATATTTTCACAATTGGGGTGGAGCAGTTTCTTGGAAATTATCCAAACAAAAGTGCATCGCCCGTTCTACAATGGAATCTGAATTCATAGCTTTAGATAAGGCCGGTGAAGAAGCTGAATGAATCCGTAATTTTTTGAAAGATATTCCATTTTGGCCCAAACCTTTGGCACCTATATGTATACACTATGATAGTCAAGCGGCAATAGGTAGGGCAGGGAGCGTTATGTAGAACGGAAAATCTCATCACATACGACGAAGATACAATACCGTTAAACAACTTCTCTCTAGTGGTGTTATCACGATTGACTACGTAAAGTCAAGAGATAACGTGTCGAATCCACTTACAAAGGGCCTATCTAGATAGACAGTTCAAAGATCATCGAAGGGAATGGGATTAAGGCCTAGGACAAGTCATCATGGCGGTAACTCTATCTAGCAGACTGGAGATCCCAAGAGTTAGGTTCAAATAACTCAACCCATTCTCGTGATGAAGACAATGTTCAGAAATTAGGGTAAAGCATTAAGGCTTTTTGATGAGTCAATAAAGCTTAAAGCTTTTTAATGTTTTGCTAAGTCTGGCAGGAAATGACGAGATAGTGTGTCTATAGGATTACACGTTTGGAAATCACCTATGTGAGTGTGAAGTGTAAGCCGCTTCAAGGAGAATGAAAGTAAAGGCCCATTCTCTAAACACTCATGAAACCAGGCGGTGTTCATGGCTAAAATGAACGCAATTATGAGAATCATAGATGGTTAAGGGTTGATTGTGTGACTTATGTTGTCTAGGTATACAACAAAGCTTCGACGGTTCAAATATATCAAATCTACCGATTGACCGAGTATATCCGATATAAGTTCACTACGGAAAGTTCAAAGGGAAACCTACTTATCCAGATGTAATTAATCCTTGCATGTAAATCACGCACTCGTCTGTGCATTCCTTTGTCTTATAGTCATTCCCCATTCATGTGGAGAATTATTGGGATTAAAAGATTGGTGAATGGGAAATGGAGAGAAGAAAGTGGAGGAAAAATGAGCTCCATTTTTGCTTTGGAAAGAGCAAGTATCCCTCATTGGTGGTGGAAAGAAAAGTAAATGTGCTTATATTGAGAAAGCACTTCTCTTGGTGTTAAATGGGTTGGAAAGAAAGTAAACCTCGCATCGTCGTCGGCGTCGGCGTCGCTCGCTCGCTCGACTCAGCTTCGGCTTCGGCTTCGGCTTCGGATCCGGTCAAAGATTGATTGATTAATCTTTTTGGACAAAATTTTTTTAATTAATTAATTAACAGACCCGCTTCGCGATGCGACCCCGTTCGTTTCTTTTTCGGATTATTTTAAATCTTTTTTCCCGGAATATTTCAAACGGAAAATATTCCCGCCTATTCTGAAAGCCATGGTTGTTTCTGAAAGGTTGCAACCTTTTCAAAAACAATGCCGGAAAATGGCTATAAATATGTCTTGATCCCAGAATCTTTCCTTCCGAAAATTTTCTGATCTTCTTCTTCTGCACAAAATTTTCCAGTGTGTTTTACAACCATTGAGTGGTTCGAAGTTCATCAGAGTTTTTGGTACCAATACACTAGTGAGTTAAATCGTTCTATCGTGGGAGGATAATATTCTAGCACCTCGGGTACTTGAGGAGAATAATTTCCTTAAGGACACACTGTGCATTCAGTGGGCTCGATTTATTCCAAAATTATTTTCAGATATTATTTCGACATTCTGTTGCTGCTAACTTTCTGTTTCTGTTTTCTATTTCAGAAAGTTTACTGTTTTATTATTCATTATAGTAATACAGATTGGCTAACATGCATATCTTTGTAATTATTCAATTGTTCACCAAACCCTTTCATATTGGCATGACTTTGTGTTATTTGTATTCGGCTTATTTGTTAAATTGTTCATAAATTATACCCTTATTGACATGATTTTGTGCTTGCTCAACTATTCACCAAACTTTATTAGATTTGCATGACTTCGTGTTATCCATAATCAACTTATCTGCCAAATTGTTCATCAAAGTCAACACAATCGGATCAATATCGAAAAGGCAGGCCCATCCAACCCTTCCCCTCCCCCCAAACCAACCGCCTATATACTCGATTATCATAATTTATTTTTATTGTTCAACAAAGTGTTTTTCAAAATTGAAATTTAAACTTTGATCAAACCACCTCTTATCTGACAAAACCTCAAATACCAATACAAACGATCTTCAATCACCAATTTAGCGAATAACACCAAATCAAGAAGATCTATTTTTTCTTCTCCAATAGTACTTTTTAAGGATCAACTATGAAATTTTGAGATTTTAAAAACAATCACTAAATCAACGCTTGAAGAAAAAAATTTAAGCACAAATTATCAGCATTCAAACAATTTTAACAATAATCAATCAGACAAGAATTTCAAGCTTCCAGTATTAAAGAACTATAGTATTCTGATGATGAGAAATATTTTTATTTTCACTACAAAATAAAAGGGGGAAACACTATTTAAAACTCAATCCTTTAGGAGGATAATCAGTGCAATTTTGTAGTTATACTGTAGCAAAGTTCAATTAAACTCGACTTAAATCAAAACTATATCAATTCAGTTGAGCTCGGCTCAAAATCATTATAATAAACTTAGTTGGATTTATCTCAAAATGTCCTTTATCTAATTACATCATTTTTTTTTATTTTTTTTTGGGGTAAAACAAATGAAAATTTACCAACCATGAGACGACATAGATTTGGTGACAGGCAGGCGTGGCTCAATTCATGCGGTGGAACCCTCCACAAAAAGGTCTTATTCTGAAGTGTGGGGCCCACATGGTTAGACAACTCTTACGTGTACGCCTCTTATTAGTTATTATTCATTTGTCCCCTTCCTTATAGTATAGACCGAAAATTTCTGCTCTTTCGAAAAAGTTAACCTCTCCTTCTTTTGCCAAACGCTAACTTCTCCCGATAAATTGAGCTCTCGAGATATACGTACATTATCATTTCACCGACAGAATGGTAAATTCTTGTATTATTACCGTGGTAACTCGTAACTGGTATATCACGTTTTTGTGCAAGTTTAAATTTTAAAACACAAAAACGTAGTTACGAACGATGTTTGGCCAAACTTCTAAAATTAGTTTATTTTAAAAAATACTCCCTTCTTTCATTTTTAGTTGTCAAGTATTTTAAAAATAAAATTTTATGTTTACTTGTCACTTTTCGCATATCAAAAGAAATATAATTTATTTTTTCTGTTTTGCCCTTAATATTAGTTACTCATTCCAAATTATTTTTCAAATCTATTAAGACTATACACCAAATAATATGGGTATCATGGTAAATTATGCACTTTATTTATTACTTCCTCCGGTTCACAATAAGTGACCAATTTACCTTTGACAAACCCATTAAGAAAATACGAACTCCTAGAGAAAAAAGATGTATTTACTAAATTAACCTTAATTAATTATTACCTTGACACATTGGAATATGTAAATAAGGGCAAATTTTGAAAAAATAAAATTAATTCCTTCTTGATTATGTAAATGGACACTTATTTTGGACCAAAATAAAAAGGTAAAATTGTCACTTATTGTGGACCGGGGGAGTATTTCTTAAGAGGTGTGCAAAGTCAATAGTGGACAAGTAAAAGTGAACGGATGGAGTATATTTTTCAGAAGTATTTTTTTGAAAAGCAATTTGTATTTGACTACTTAAATTTAAAAAGCATTTTGAGCAGTAATTAGTGTTTAACTAATTATTTTAAAAATGTATATTTTTCTCAAAAGTACTTTTTGGGAGACTAGGCCAAACATGCTATAAGTTGGTTGTTTCCGTTTACTCAAAAATATATTTTTTTCTTTTAAATACTTGGCTAAACACTTTAATTTTTAAAAAAAAATACTTTTGGCCAAGAAACTGAGTCATACAGGCTATAAGCTGATATACGAACAAGTAGGATATTTAGACATTTCGACTCGGTATTTTTGGTATTCGGTTTCTTAAAAGGTTATACCAATACCGTACCTAATTAAATTCGGTATGGTTCGGTTTTTCTCCTTTTGGTTTCGGTTTATTCGGTTCGGTAACTTCGGTTTATTTGGTTTGAATACTAACTAGTGCGTAGAGTCATATATTATAATATTCTTAATTGAAGTACTCAAAAGTACAAAATTAAAAACGTTTGTTGACAAAAGTTTTGTCCAAAACCATCAATTATCAACCTAGAGAGAGAAAATTAATTGTACATAAAAGAATAAATTTGATCATTAGAAATGTCTTGTTACTTGCTTAAAGTTAATTGATTAACTTAGAGAATAAAGGAAAGAAAAATTTTAGATTTTTCATATTTATGTTATAATTAATAATATGTGTATTGTGCAATATAATATATATTTCGGTACGGTATCGATATTTCGGTATTTCATTTTAAAATATCAAATACCATACCAAATACCAAAAAATTTTAAAAAAATTAATCAAATACCATACCGAATACTAATATATCGAATATCAAATACCAAAGTTTTCGGTTTCGGTACGATTTCAGTATTTACCAAATTATGCACAGCCCTACGAGCAAGCTCTAGGCTGATTTCTTTTTCTTTTTTTCTTTCTTTTCTCGAAAGGCTACGTAAATTATTAATTTTTATCTAGGTAAATCATTGAGTGAGAATTGAGACGCATAAGTCTATCATGTATGGCTGTTTGGTCCAGTCACAAGTTTTGCAAAGATTAATAACACAAGAATTGTAATAGCATATATTATAGACCCTTAAATTTGCCACGATTGCTCGTTTTAGCACTTCATTTCTCCAAGTACTTATTAGGTAGATAGTGATTAAACATCTCATGTTGTGCAAACTTGCCATGATTTGTTTTAAGGCTTCATCAAAGACTCGGAATCCAAACAATAAGTTAAAGGCAGGCCAAAAAACCAAACCTGTAGATGTCAAGTTGTCAACAAGCTTTAACGATTACAGTCCTTTCCTCTATGCTACCAATAGCTAAAACAAATGTAAACCTTAGTCATATATAAATAGTATACCATTTTTGAATGCGGATTTTATCGGTGATCAAGTTTGGATAATCTTTTAGGAATGGAATATATACAAGTGAGACCAAGACTGCGTTTGTACATATGAGTATTTAAGAACATTCTGGAACATGCTTTCAATTGCTGTGGTCTCTTTTAAGTTTTTGGAATGTTCAATTTGTATGGTATCAAATTCTTGATTAATTATTATAATCTTTTAGTAATTAGAAAAAATTCTCTATTCATTAGACTATTTTATTCTACAACAGAATTTTGAGGGGAAACAAAAAAGAAGAGAAATAGTGCATGCGCTAATATTTCTCGGTCCCTGGAAGAACGACATGATTTGAAGTAGTAATTAGAATAAAATAAATTTGAATTCCTAATGAGGGAGTATATCAATTAAACTTTCAAAGGTTTGTTTGGATGATTGTTACATAATGTATTGTTACTTTAAATACAATAATTATTTTAATTGTTATTTTAATTTTATTGTATCATATTGTTAAATTCGATGTTATATAACGATAAAAATACCCCTTTTTATGTAAGAATTTGGTGTGATCGCGTTGTTACCTTATTCTTTTCTCGTCTTGCCATTACAATAATTTCATCTCTCCACCTACCTTTTTAATAATTACTTTACCTTATACTCCAATTTTTCTAATATTATATGCCTATTCTTCAAATATTTTTCAAACTGTTGATATATGACAAAATGACAGAAGAAATAATATAACATATCCAAACATTATATACACCTAAGTAATGTAATACAATATAATAAGATACATTAAGAAACTATCAAATATATTATCTTCTTAGTGCATTCGCTAATATTTTAACCCCGCTAATATTTTAACCCAATAGCTAGAACTATGAATAGTTCACGCATGTTTTATCTAATACCTTGCTTCTATTCATAACCTGTTTAGCCAAGCTTTTCAAGCCAAAAGCATTTTTTTTATAAAAAGTTACTTTTTTCCGAAATTAAAGTGTTTGGTCAGGTTTTTAGAGAGAAAAAAAATATTTTTGAGTTGAAGAAGAAGCAGTTTTGGAGAAGCAGAAAAAATAACTTCTCCAAAAATACTTTTTTAAAAAGTAATTTTTAAATGCTTGGCAAACACTAATTGTTGCTTGAAAGTGCTTTTCAAATAAATTTGTCAACCAAATTATTTCTCACCAAAAGTACTTTTAAAAAACGCACTTACGAGGAAAAAAATATTTTTCAGAATAAGCATAAGCTGATTTTTGCAGGCTGAAGATAGAACTATTTCATCCAATCTTTGCATGGAAAACAGTGAGACAATCAAGCATCCCACAAGTGTGCCTTACACTGAACAGTCAGTGAGGAAGAAGATATGTATAATTATTCATGACGGAGATTACTCCAGAATCCATACAAGACTCCCAAAACTAAATGAATATGCGATAAAAACCAAAATTTTAACTTAATAAAAAGAAAACCTGAACATTAAACATAAGTGTAACAATAAATAATCACTAACAACCAATATGTTATCCTTTTGTTTCAAAAAGTACACTGTACATATCTGTATAACCTCACCAACTGAAAATGGGTATCCTGCCCATCAGCTCTGAATTCCATATTCAGATAAAGATCAACAGAATTCCACAGTTACTCCAGTACCGCGACTTCTTGGTCGACTCTCCAATAGTTAGCATCGTTGAACTCTTTTACCCCTGACCCGCCCTCATCTGTACTATCTTTTTCTGGCATCTTAGGAACTAAGCTCCTCTTCAATGGAGCTGCTTCCCCAACAATCCCCTCCTTAAGAGCATGTTCCATTGCCTTTTCAGTACCCTCTAATTCTACACCAACAAATTCAACATCCTCTTCAAACAAAGAAGGCACAGCGGCTGCTTTCTGACTAGTTTCAGAAATTGATGAACTTTTGCTAGACTCGGGAAATGTTGATACACCATTTAGAATAGACTCTCCACCATTACAAGTGGAACTAATTGGGGGATGAGCTGATGCCTCCCCTGAGTTCACGAGGTTGCCATTACAGTCACCATTATCTTCAAAAGGATTCAGAGATCCACCCATTGAGCCATCCCCCCATGAAACCCATTCAGGTATAGGCCTGTCTCCAAATGGGTCATCATTGCCTGACCTCTCAAAATGGAAGAAACCCACATCACCTGACACACCTGCTTTCTCATTCTGTTGATTGAAATCTCCAACATTAGCAGAATTGGCTCCACCAAATCCATTAAAGGCATTTGAACTAGAACTGGCTGTTCCATCTGTAGAACTTTTGCTTTCAACCAATTCATCCAGCTCTCCAACTACCACCTCTTCATCACAACTCATGTTACCGCCGTTTGCTGTTCCATTAGGGTTGATATCTTCCATGACCTCAGTAGGTGAGGTGCTCTTGGGATCTCCAGTTCTATCATTTCGGAAAGCAAACCAATCTGAATTTGTGAACAAATTGCTGCAAAAGGTTGTTTATTCTTTTTTTAAAAAGTGTTATACAAGATAATAGGTTCAGATACCAAGAAACTGATAGATGCGAACAACTCTGAAGCCTACAAGAAGTACCATAGTACCATATTCTTCGCATTCAATTTAAAACAAATTCAACACAAGACCATATACAAGTTGACGTCTTGTTTAAGATACATTATTCAGCATAGGTATATGTATCATTTACATAAAATGTATGGTCCTCCCATCCCCTAGAAGTACTAAAATTCTAGTTAGCTGGGACTAGTTTGCATCATAGAGTTACCAGTTTTACCAATGAAAGAGATGCCACAGAAACAAAACAGAGCGCATTCCTCCGGTCATACAATTGGAAGTAGACACATGTTTCCTCTGAGGCCTCAGCTACCCTACTCCTTTTAAAATACGTTTAAATGTTTTAGATTTTCCTTTGGTGGGCTAAGAAATTAATATCATTTGCATATGGCTAATTATAGTACATACATCAACGGTACTGAAAGTAAATATGCTCAAGTGTCCCTTGACACAAGTTCCTTCAGAAAAGACAACCAGAACTCACCTCCCTTGGTCATCTCCCAATCTCAGGACAACTTCAGCAGACTCCTCATCTAAGTAAACATCCTACAAAGGCATGGGCATGAATGTAACATCATGATGAACACTAAGGCATATAATAAAAAACAATAATTGAATCTCACACAAGTTAGTTATCAATTCACTATGCAATTTCTAACTACTCCATTTCTCATCCAAAAGAAAAACAAGTTAATCTTTAAAAAATCATTAGTACCTCATCATCCCGATCAAGAGCTCCATGACCCTGTTAACATGCAAGAAAACCCAGGGATGAATAAATCTAGACTGAAATTCAATCCCAACCACAACACAAAAGTTGTGTTGAGATTGCAGAGCACTTGTCCCTGAGTTCTTTGGATTCCTTTCCTCCTCTACCTACAGAACAACACCCCTCCCCTAACCTCAAACTTCTTTTCCGCAATAAGAAAAAGATATGTTGGAATAGTAAGCATGACTAGAAGGTATCAGACAAACCAATTACCTCTGCGGCGCCATTATTATCATATATGGTGTATTGGAATGCTTGGCTCAGATTATTTGCTAAAGCTGCTACGTCATAATCTCTGCTATGAACATCTTCCTCGTCGCTGTCCCTTGTCCTATCTTGAAATGCAGTTGGCCGGCTAATTATATAAAAAAAGGAAGATAATTATGAATTTATTCCACTACTTGCTTCAGGAACTGAGGACAGTGAGGATGTGAGAAAACATCAGCAGATCTTTCATTCTCTTTTCAAGTATATTTCCAAGTTTGTACTTCCCTTCTTGCTTACAAGAGTTTCAGTCGAAATCCATCTCATCCATTTTGTAAGATATCCAGGCAGTATATAATCTCATCAAAGGACACATACATGTTAGCTTGTGACCGACAAAAGCACATCCTTGTTCCCTACCTACTCACTACCCCACCCATTTCTTCTCTGCCCCCATTTTTTACTTACTTCCTCCTAATATTTGAAAATTCGAATATTGAGCTAGAAAGTACTACAAAGAGACGTGGCTCGTTATGACACCAAAATATGTTTTAAGAGAATCGACATGAGTGAATTATTCAAAGTAGTTGCATTATTTAAAGATCTTTGTTTTTGTTTTCTACATGCCCTGAACATCTCTTCATTGCTTTTCTCAATTATGTCCTTCCTCTGTATGGCACGGATTATTGGTTACACCCTTAAACTATTTGTAGTCTTAACTTGGCTATTCGATAGTTGTTACCCCGTTGGACAATCTCATCTCAAGAAAGTGGCATGCACGCACATGTCACATGGATTTTCGCATTTTTTAATAATAAAATACATTTTTCACCTTTTTAAATGTATTAATCTTTTAGATCATCTTTTTCGGATAAAATTTGTAATGAGATTTGGCCAGAACTCCATTATTTAGGCTAAACTTTTATTTGGCTAAAAATGATGAAGTTTCAGTTAAATTTTTCAAAATTTGACCTGAAAAAGAGATACAATGTTGAAACAAATAGCCATAGCATCTAAAAAGATATACAAAATGGGTAAAATCATTTTGATCCCCCAACTTCGTCTTAAAAATCAAACTCCTCCTCCAACATTAAACAATAGACATTATGCTCCTCCTAACTCAATTGTATTTTTAAAATGCTTATTTTACCCTCAGTCTTATCAACCTTGATCTTTTTGTTAAACCTATTTAATATCACGATAATTTTCTTAATCTATGTTATGAATTTACCTATAGTGAAAATATTTTTTTATATTTTTAAAAAAGTGAAAACTATAATCAATCATATAGAATTTACTGAAATTGAATGATGAAAGAAATGGGCGCAATTGAAATATTAGAATAAAAGATCTTATTAATATCAATTAAAATAATAATTAAAAATAGAGGTAAATTTTATAATAAATTCCTAAAAGATTACGTATTTATACCTTAGATGTTCTTTAAATTATAATTCAGAAAATATTTCGTTAACGAAAATAAAAATTCATATATATATATATCAGTGTTTAAAAAAGCGATCGCTTCGTCGCTTTAAGCGAGAAGCGAAGCGACAACTCGTCGCTTTTCTGAAGCTGAGGCGACTCGACCATCAAAAGCGATCGCTTCAACACCTGAAGCGAGAAGCGAAAAAGCGATCGCTTCAATCAAAAGGGGTCAATTTTTAAAAAAAAAAAAAAGATTGGGTCTTTTTTATATTATACAAAACATAGACCTCAAAGTGAAGACATTTCTTCTCTTCTTCTATTCCATCGAGCATCGCTTCTGCTGCTAGGGTTCTAGAAGTCCGTCCAGCCTCCAAGTAATTTCTTCTCCTTTTTTCTTCTCCTTTTTTTCTCTCTTCTTTCTTACTCTTCCCGTCGACTGCTGCTAAGTGCTAGGGCAGGCAGCGGTCCTTTTTTTTTCTTTTATTCTTCTTATTTAGCCTTTATTTATTAATTTTTATGTGTATTTCAGTTTATAAACTTAATTATTATATTTTGAAATGTTGCTGCTTTGCTGATTTTAGTATATTAAACATAATTATAAAAAAAATCCATTTTTTTCCTTTTTATTTGAAATGTTACTGATTTCAGTTGTTAAATTTAATTTAATTAAGGTGTTGCTGATTTCAGTTATATATATATGTTATATTTTCAGTTTATTTCATTATGTTTGTCTCTTTGCAAGGTTTACTTTATGTTCTTTAAGAATTGCGCTTCACTTCAATGAAGTGTGCGCTTCGCTTCGCGCTTCGCTTTTGAAGCGAGGCGAGCCCCTGTCGCTTTTTTGCGCTTCTCGCTCTCAAAAATATATATATATACACACACACAGAGAGAAACACACAATAAAGAATAAAAGAGAAAGTAAAACTTAATTGTATACTTAATATTAAAGTAACAACAAAAAAGAGTAACAATAAATTTTGTTACAAATTAATAAAAGTAATATATTAGTTAATTTTTATTAAGCTTTAGTTACCAAATTTATAATAAGATATTTAAATTGGCAAAACACTTAACACTTAGCTAAAGATAATATATATATATATATATATATATATATATATATATATATAGAGAGAGAGAGAGAGAGAGATAAATATAATATAAAAAATTATATGCACAAAGGAGGAATTGAAAATGTCAAGGGTAAAATAGAAAATTCGTATGATGAGCAGAATGTTTATTGTTTAATGTTGGAGGAATAGTTTGATTTTTAAGGCAAAGTTGGGGGATCAAAATGATTTTCACCCTATAAAAAATACATAGTTTAAGCTTCATTATTTAAACTAAAACTTTTTATTTAGCTAAAATTAAGGAGCTCTAAGCTAGTATCCTTTTTTACAAAATTAATCCTAAAAAGAAAAAATGCACAGTTAAAATAAATAGCCATAGCATCTAAGGAATAAATAAAAAAAAACACAATTGCAGGTTCATCATTTTTGGCTATACTTTTTCTATTTGGTTAAAAAATAATGAAGCTGTAGTCTTCTTTTTTTTTAACTGATTTAACTCGAAAATAAAAATACACATTCGAAATAAATAGCCATTGTATCTAAAAAAAAAATAACAAGAAATACACAGTTCGTATTCCGCCTTTATCATTTAAGATATGTCTCATATTACAGGATTTAAAAACTAAGATTACAAAAACTCAAGTTACCGAAATAGAAAAGGCAAAAACTTACCCACAAGCCCATCGATAGACATTTTCGATTGTATTACGCTCCTGTAAGACGTTAGTGTGCCAATCACTCCATTCCATATTTTTCTGGAGTAAAGAAAACACGTTAGCATAAGCAGAGTTGGAACTTGTGCACGAAATCAGATGCCAAATAATAGTTATTGAAGGGAACGTTATGTAACAGCATCTTGCACCAAACCTACACAATTATCGTCAAAAGCACACAGTAGCAACAAAAAGAGAGAAAAGTAACTAGATGTAGCATATAATATTTACATACAGCACCACAAAAATATATTTTATTAGAACACCATCACAAAAAAATACAGCCATTAAAATAAAAATAAGGGTGGATTTTAGTTTAGTAGAATGAATATTTAACACATGAAGTATAAAATTCCATGCAACTACATTCCTCCCCAAGAACTCAGATACAAACCAAGCTTCAATTCTTAAATATTTTTTTCTATTTTGGAGCATTGGGGTGGGTAGGTATTTGAATATTCAGAATTATCTGTCCACATCCATCATGAAGTTCTCTTGACAACAAAATAGTAAGTTCGAACATTAAAGCTTAAAAACCTTTTAGCAATTAGATTCAGAGAACTTCATAATTCAACTTTTGTGATATGTATCAAGTAACAAGTTTTAAAGCTATTACTCACCTCAAGATGTACTCGAATGCGATTGTCATTGCTTTCCAACTGAGCAAGTTTGTTAGAAATCCGTGTTATATGTCCTATGTTACCCACTCGGGGTGCTCGCTTACCGGTAGCAGGAAATGTGGGCTGCAGCAATTAAAAACAAATTAAATATTTTATGTTATTGATTGCAATGAGAATACAAGGTTACTGTTGAATATATTCAAATTCCATAGGGAAGTTGGGATAACTATAAAGGGAAAAAAGCACATAAATTTGCGAGCTAAAAACTTCACAGAAAGGAAGTCAGTTACTTCACTAAGATCAACCTGACTTCCATCACCAGAAACTATGGGCTGTTGATCTGTTTGAAGAATTTTTCCAAGCAAATTACACTCTTCAAAAAGATGATCAACAAGGATATTGTTTCTGCTTTCCAGGCATGAGTTTATTATACTCTCTACATGATGATGCAATGCATTGTTATATGGGTACCTATACAGCATTTATGCAACTTGTTAGAACATCGAAGAAGAAAATAGCAAGAAAGTCAGCAATACAAGATCAATGATTTTTGTGCACCCAATAAGTTCGAGAGTCCAGGAGCATAAAGAAACTTACTCAAAAAAGAGATCCAGGACTCTCTCAATTGTCCCAGAGCTGATCAATTCTTCCTCTGCAGCTTCATTGCCGGTTTTTAGTAGAACAGAGATAAATTCCACAATCTACAAAAAAGAAGTAAACCAGTCTAAGATACAGAGTAGGAGACAGAGCCGAGATTATCAGCCTAACAAACTAGCAGTACTAAATGAATGTAGACATGCATTACATGTAATTTCATGTCAGTACCTTGTCTAAGCTACTAGAAGCTGGAAAATGTATGACAGCAAATCCAGTAAATTTAACAAGCAGACTTTTATAACTGCTTGTGACAAAACAGTTGATCCTTGAAAACTATGAAGGAAAACCATAATAAGGAACATCTAGCTTGCCATATCCTTCTCGGGGATCCCTATCAAATTGGAAATGGATACAAAGGCGTTCATCTCTTTTTCTATAAGAATGTAAACGAGCAAACCTTTAACCGATGCTTCCCTAGAGGCGGCCTGAGTTCACCATACGTTGTAGGAAGAATCTTGCCATCAGATGATATGTTCAACAGCTTTAGCAAGTTGCCTGTGTCATATATGGCATATTACATATTACAACTTTCACAATGAGAGGCAGTGACAGAAAAATCAGCAGCAACAATCACTGATATAACATTATGTGTGACCTGTGGCCTGTTCTCTGATGGCTCATTTTCTATGATTTTTTTACCACCCTTTTTTAGACAATGTTAATTTGATTTCCAAAGGGTAGAAGGACATTTAAACAAGTATGCAGCAATTAAAATTTGATTACACATTTCCAAACAGGAAAATTACCGAGTTTGGGAAGCATTGCACTGATAGTCTCAGGATTGACATGCACGGATGACTCATAAACATACTGGCAGCGGTAAGAATACATCATCGGAGATGGAATTGATCTTTTAGGATCCAACAAAGATATGCATACAGATAATGAATGGACAAGGGCGGACTTCGAATGCGAGTCTTCAAGGGCATGACCAAATATCCTTGCTACAAAACTACACCCAAAGAAAGTTGTAGAACTTAATCAATTATAAATTACTTTCAGCACAAATACAAATGATAATACAGATGCGTATTTACTATTAGCATCAAGAGAAGCCTCACAAACCTTGGGCTTGATAGTTTAGTAGCAAGAGGAGATGGTGCATTTCGGGTTATTGTGCATAGACTCTCTGCTGCATTAGCATGTTCTTCTGGAGAACTCTGAACAATAGAACACTACATCAGAAATGTTCTCAGCTAGTGTACAAGAAGTACTTCAGGAAAAGACTAGATTGTTCAATTGCATTAAGCAATCCTGGAATCAAGACTGTGAATCTATGAACATCACGAAAAGGATGTAAAAAAATAAAGCCGGTTTAAATGAGCTAAGTGTAGTCAAAGGAACACAAAACTAAAATAAAAAGGATTTTGTGTCTAAATTGAGTGCCTTAGGAATAGGTAATTCTCATCAACTATAGTAAAAGGAATTTTGGGTCCAAGTTAGCGCCTTAGGAGTAGGTAATTCCTAACAAGTATCAACTATACATCCTAGCTCCTCTTGCTCCCGAGTCTCATATAACATTTTGTTTATTGTTCAGTAAGCAACAAACCAACATTAAGAACTAGCAAATCATGGAGCAATGATCACCAGCAAAGGCACTGCCAAGGAATAATATAACCAAGCAGACATAACAAAATACAATTAACAAACCATGCCAACAAAGCTGTCAGTAAATAATGCCGAAACAAGCCAAGTACATAGACAATCTATATGACTTCAACCGTAGTATATTGATTATCACCAGTACCAAAGAAAATGATCACATAATCAGGTAGCTACATATTTTTGGACTTACACAGGGGCTCAATTTATCCACAATCATTTCTAATAAATTGCTGTCAGCCAACCATTGCATGACATCCTTAGTATTGGGGTAAATATCAGCGCCTACAAGTCGCACCAAAACCTATAAGAAAAAGCTGATCAGAGAAAAAAGTTTTTCCTTCCCAAGTAAAATTATTAGTCTATCTATATGTACATATACGATAAATCAAGTAGCATAAACAAAAAAGATTGTGGTAGACGGTAAACTGAAAACTAGGCTACAACCTCCATAATGGATGTAATACCAATCAAATCCACCATCTGACGGAAAACATCATGATGGGCCTGCAAATAAATAAAAAAAGAACCAATGTAAATACCGATTTTATTAGAGGGAAAAAAGGAGAGAAAGGGAAAAAAAAAAAAAAAAAAAACCACCTAGCATCTGTGTTATGAATCCATATGGCCATACCCTTAGACATTAAATCAATTACCTTTTTACGTCAGAATTCTAAGGACTTTGACTTGGTCACCTTATAAAAAGGACTTTTATATGGTCTCCAATATATATCCCATAATCAAGCTGCCTGAAGCCAATTAATTCCAATAGGGGCTTCAAATATTTGCAGCATAAAAGTTTTAAGCAAGCATTGAATTCATGACGTTCATAGCTCCCCCCTTACCACGTATGAGAAATCTGAGGACAACACTGACCATGTCTATGAAGGTGAGACAAGAGCATAAAACAAGTTATACACTTATACTACAACTTTAATTCTCCACGAGATCCCACCCTAAAATTGCACCCATGAAAAGTTCAACGATTTTGCAACTTTTAGTATCAAATGAGGCGGGCTTTTAAAACCTACTTACTTAGGATGGTTAATAAGTAAGAGGATAGCAGAGCGACTCTGAAGATACTAACATGGAAAACATAAGCAAGACAGCATGGAGAAAACTATTAGAAGTAGGAGCGGAAATTTTTGTTTTCCTTTTTGGTTTCAACTTCCAAATCTGAAAGGTTAGGAAGGAAGATATATACATTGTGGTTCTATACATAGTGAAAACGAGTCAGGGAGAGCATTGGAGAAATAAGGAGCAGAGATTTTGCAAAAGTAAGTCACATGGGGAGAGGAAAAGCAGGAATAACTGGATGTTCGAAAAAGAATAAGGATCCAACAGCACAATTGTGATGGTATGCTAAGAAAGTCGAATAACTAGAAATATCAACTGCATGTACTAAGTACCAACTAAATAGAATTTATCAGGCCCACCTGAACATAATTCATTAGTGGAATTGTCTTCCGCAACATGAGGCACACTACAACCTGCGTGCATCAAAACTACGTAAAGCTTCAGCCAAATAACATTCCAACAATAAAGGACAAAGGAGTTCTCTATACACGAAGGATGTGGATGAATCAGGTCGTACCTTGCTAAAATACCCAGCAAGCAATGCGCTATGAGGACGGTTGGGCTCCAAGAAAGAAAAGAGCAAATCCATTAGCTGTGCCACAATAGAAAAATGACCAAATTATCAGGGCAGACTAACTGCATTGTTGATACAAACTTTTTTTTGGGATAAAGTATTGATACAAACTATTACAACTGCATCTTAAGAATACAGTACCTCTTCCTCATCCACTAGAGTTTTAAGAATGACATCAATTTCACAAGTGAATATCTCACATGCGATGAAAGGAAACCTACAGAATGAAACAGCATTCAGAAGTACTGCTAAATTTTCAAAGATATAGGCATGTACATTTTATAAAATATTGATATGACAATTGAAGCTCGGTCATGTCATAACTTACTTAAATTTGCAATTGCTATCAGCATCCTCAGAAGGCTCTTCAACGATGTATCGCAGCAACTGCTCAACCTGAGCTCTATCTCTCAAACTGAAATCAAAATCATAGTCTCCCAATGAACTTTGAAATTATTGATGGAAATAATACTTGGTTAAGACATTAGTGTCTTCCCTGAAAGCAGTATGTCAGACTGTCAAACTGAAACTATCAACTGTACTACATAATTCAAATTTATAAGCTAAAACTGGGAGGATGTTTACAAATTTATCAGACGGCTATTCAAAGCTTTGCATTCTTGGATTATTTCTTCTTCGTCGAGAAGCTCTTCCAATGTGAAGTTTTCCTTGTCTAACACTGCTTCAACCTACTCATCAAAAAACACGGTTTCAACCTAAACTTCCACGCAAAATATATTTGAACAATTAGAGCATCGAGTTTGAACGAAATCAAACGTCAGAGCAAATGAATAAATATCACAGCTTTTTGTTTTGATCGGCAAAGGTAAAAGCCAGTCAGCAAGCTTTCAGAATTGCATATGTTTGACATATATAGTAGATATACCAAAGTAAAGCACATTCATATAGCATAGTATAACTTCTACACCAAATTAACCCCCCCCCCCCCAATCTATAAGCAGGGAATTCAACTCTAACTCAAGTAATACACTCAACCACCAGATTAACACATTGACTTAATCCAACACCAATAAAATGCTTAAAAGAAGGAAAATTTGTTCGTACACTTGAAATACAACGAGGAAAGCATTAGAAGAAGATAAATCCACTACATACCGGCGAACAAGAGAGATTAGTGAGCTTCCAAAACATATTGAATGATAACAGATCTGTAAGACCTAAACTGAATCAAGGCAGGATTTTTTGATGTTTTGGAGCGAAATAGCGTCAGCAGTCAGCAAAAACCCCAGCTTTTGAAGATCATACGATACAGATTTTAAAGCCGAAAAGATCGAGAGGAAAGAGAGCAGAGAGGGAGCTCTGCGGGTGTGTGAGAGAGAGAGAGGAGCTTCCTATAAAATTGCAGAGGAGCAACAAGGGTTAATGTTTGTTGTTGATGGAGAAATGAGGGCAGAAAAGTTAACTATAACAAACTGGAGGGGTCCGAATTCACAAAACTCAAACTATAAAAAAAAAAATGTAAACTACTATTTCCTCATCACCATTATTTCATAGAGTCCGGAACCAAAATGTGATTCTTTTGGACTCAAACAACCAAAATATGTGGAAAACAAATCGATGACCATAATATATATAATGCCCTTTTATAAGGTGTTATACCTTAACGGTCGTTTGCCCAATTAAGTATAGCGCCCTTTTTTAAGGCGTTATATTTGAACTCAAACGGGCGGGAAGATATAGCGTCCTCATTTAAGGTGCTATAGTATAACGCCCTTACCTAAGGCGCTATACTTACATAAATAATCGTCCCTTCCCCTTCAGCTTTTTCAGGTCGACAAGACAATACACATAACGTGGTATTTCACCGCGCTATGTTTTACGCTATAATGATTCTTTCGGGTATAAAACAGCTTCTTAAACTAAACCAAGTCATTTGTATTTCAAATACCTTTTGAATAAATATTATAACATCCATTTAAAAAATACCACTAATATTTAACAAGTAATTCAAAAAGGAGGAAAAAGGGTGAAGATAGTTCAACAGATCCCTATGGAATACGTCTTATCACTATCGATCCATACCTTGAAAAAAATATGCTAGGTTGCTACACTGACTTGGTTGATGACAAGTGGTATGGTGTTCTGCGTACCTTGAAAAATAAGCATATTAATATACACAATGATCTGAAAGTTGCAGGGCACATTATTGAGGGCGAAGCGCATTCTACAAAGCCTGAAGGTATGCGAATTTGGGGCGAAAAACTATAATGGGTTCCCCTTTACTCAAAACGGTGTGATTACGAACTACTATGTCGCTGGCATGGGCTTGTTGTGCCACAAGCACTGTCTGCAACCTTCCAAATAAACAAACACAAAGATGAACCATAAGTGATTCGACATTTGAAGAAGGAGATTCTAGAGATGAAAAAGGCACCAGTTGTTCATCATGTAATGGATGATCTTAACTTCCTGGGAGGAACGGAGGCTCGGTACTGGGATTTATTAGAAAATGATAAAATGCATAGAAACAATGATTATCCTGTTTTCCCAACAGTTGTCGAGTGGGAGGGACTACCTAAGTTTCTACCACAGACGTTGGACGTATGAGTCTCATATTGTTGTAAAAATCAAGCAAGTGGTCTTCTTGATGATAACGATGAAATGCGAGAAATGTGTGTCAACTGGGGCCTAGATTACGATGCCCTCGGTCCCGAAGGGTACGTACACGATGTTGACGTAGAAGATGAAGACAGTGACAATAAAATAGTGCCAGACAGCGACGATAATGGCGAATGACAATTATTATTTTTTTCTTGGGGTGTATGTTAAATTGTTGTACTGAAGTATTAATGCTAAATATCAATAAGACTTATCACCAATGGAAACATAATTTTATTTTATACATTCTGCAAGATGAACATATACATACACTTATTACAACAAATTATTGAAATACAATACTACGGGTATCCTTGATAATTGGGCACATTGCATGAACTTTCACCGGGAGCTGAATTACTACCGCTACCCAAACCAGCTGAAGGATATTTACGGCGGTCGTGTCCTGTTTGCAAGTATATGCCACATTTACGCGCATAAACGATATCACCAACATCCATTTAGTTCCATACGCGTTCTTTTTTGCACTTGTCGTTGATGCAAATACTCCTTATTACACACCATTTTAAATGATTTCGACGGCCAATAATGCTCAGCACCCACTGGCTGTAACTATCCACTATATGTGTTTAATTATGCAGCAATACTATATTCTTTATCAAAGTAGCTGGTTCCCGCGAAACCTGTATGTTGAAAGCACTTCATTGCATGTGAGCACGGCATGTGGTAGATGGACTATTTCCCACAAGAGCATAACCTTCTAGCTTTATTTACGGTGTGTGTATTATTCCCCCGGTTTTGATGGATAGTGGTGCGAACTTCAAAAATATTTCGCTCGTTGCAATACTGTAAATATGAAGGCCAATGTGCTCGCCTCTTGTATTTCTCAAATCTTTTTATTAGTATTGGCATAAATTCAACACCCCTTTCCATCAATGACGATACACTTCTAGCCCTTTCAACAAACCTGTCTACCATCTGCTTGAATGACATCCACACCATGGCAGTGATAGGCAATCCACATGTTCAATAACCCGTTGAAAGACTCTGATATATTTGTAGTCAGAATTCCCCATCTTCTGCCACCATCCGCATGCAAAGTCCATTTGTCAAGCTCATGTCGCATCAACCAACGATAGGCTCCTTGGTCTTCCTGCCTGATCGATTCCATGCGCCTCTTGAATTTACAATCTTGGTGATCTGTTGCAGCCATCCATATTAAATCATGCAAATCCTTATTGGGATGTGCCTTTTGGAAATTGGCCTTCAGGTGCCTCACACAGTAACGGTGGTAGGCATACGGTTCCTTCCATGCTGGCAAATTCTGTACAGAACTTAAAATACTGCCATGCCGATCAGATATTAGACAAATACCTAAACGTTGTGTGACAACGTGCTCCTTCAAGTGGTTCAAAAATAGTGTCCACGTCTCTTGGCTTTCATTAGTACAGATAGTAAAAGCTAGGGGAAATATACTTACATTAGCATCTACTGCAACGGCGATCAACAACTTAATATCATACTTTCCATAGACACGAGTGTCGTATATGGATATTACCGATCGGCAATGCACAAAACCATCAATTGCTCGTTTAAATGCCCAGAACACATATCTAAATATATGTTCTTGTATTCCCGAACTCCGCTCAAGCTTCCATTCAACAACAGTCCCAGGGTTAAAGTGTTGCAATGCGGCCATGTACCTGGGTAGAGATGCAAAGGACTTATCCCAGCTACCATAAATAATTTCAAACGCACATTTGCGCCCGAGAAATGCCTTTCTTTTGGTAATGGAACACCCATATTCCTGGAGGACAGATGTTATACACTCTTTGATCTTGTACCTTATGGACACTTCAATGTGTGGAATCAAGACAAGAGAAATCAAGTCAACAATCAAGTTAAAATGATTTCCACTGAATGTGTCCATTTCACAATTGTGGGTGCCAATGTATTTACCCACAACCCACATATTTGTTTTCTTCTTCCTCGCACGCAGCATCCAATTACAACTCGTAAATCATCTATGGCAAATAACCTTGTATACATCTGGAGATGACTCTACTACTGTGATCTCACGACACTCTTTTACATTGTACATTCGCATCGCCCTTCTTAGGCGCCCTTTATCAGGAAAAAGCATGCCCTTTGACATCATCGTTGCTCTAGATTCATCCCACATTGCTATCTGAATTTCGTCAATATCCCTTGTGAGGGCATCCACATCCGACATACTTGGAAAATGATCAAGGTAGGGAATCTCCCTTGAATGAAATGGCACGTGGGGATCGTACACTCTTGGCCTAACGGTAAGTGGAGCATGCTCCCTCGTCAAATCAGGTTCAACATTCTCTTCCTCCTCAACATCACCCTCATTAGGGAAAGGTGTGTCATTTCTAGACTCATCGACATTGTTGTCATAATCACTATTCTGTGTTCCTGACTCTGCGCATCTTCCAGATTCCGATTAAATATGTCGTCTTCGGGCAATTGAGTAAGGACAAAACCTTCAAGTTGCTCGTTTTCACTACACAACCAACAAAATAATGAGTTACTCAAATTGATCCAAACTTTACATATAGCTTTATCACTTCACTTATAAATCATAATGTGTTAATATCCCATGATGGACATTATCTTGTTGGTGATGACTCCCGGATGGACCACCATGATCCAACACACCAAAATTAGGCATATTCTAACTGGGCGTTGGTTCATAACTTGTAAAATTCATATCTAGCTGGTACCCATTGTGGAATATATGAATGTTAATACAAATTCAATACATCAAAAATAAACATCGTAACACAAAGGAAAATTAAAGTTTACCACTCGGCTTGTGGATTATGTAAACTAGGGGAGAAATTATTTCCTTGCTCTTCATTCGCCCGTAGAGATAAGTTTAGATCAGGCCAAACTCTTTCACCCGGAACTTGTTTGGCTAAAACTGCTCCAAAATAACTACCCGATGACTGAGGAATATCCCTTCTTTGCGCAACCTCATTATTGCGAACGTCTTTAGCCTTGACGTACATTTCCAACATTTTTAGCATAAGAAATTTCCGGTATTCATCCGAAGTCCTTAAAAAATCTCTCAGAGTTTCATCGTCTTCGATGTTAAACTCAGCATAACAAGCAATCCCTTGCGGAGTGACAGAATACGGATATCTTCCGGTTACTTTAATATTCATCGAACGTTTGCTCACACTCATTTTTTTACATAACAACAATACCAATGTATCGTACTCTATTTGGTAGTGGCTGCAACCTAGGGCTCCGGCTCCTGCTCGAATGTGGATGTTATACGTGTTCTTGCCATCTGCGACAAAACAAGAATAGAATACTTTAAAATTCAGCGATAGAATAAAGTTGCATGATAGAGAAAGAAATAAGTGAAATTTTCCTAAAGCCTTATAGCCTTTTGAAGATAAGTACATACGTCTCCGTACCGATCCTCCAAACTCTACTAAGCTTGCTCAGGACTCATGAGACCAGGTAACTTGGGGCCCTGATACCAATTTATCATGACCAAAAATCCTATGATGACCCAAAAGGTCATCTTGTGTTTTAGAACTCGAATCTGCGCTCTTAAGTCTTAAAATTTTCATTTTTACCCTCCTCGATTTGCGTGCACAGTCCAGGCAGATTTCTGAAAAGCTTTTATGTTGAAAACTAATAGAAATAAGAATTTTTGCCTTAAAAGTTAATTTTAGTTGATTTTGGTTAACATTTTTGGTAAATGGGCCCAGATCCGTACGTTGACCATCCCGGTAGGTCCGTATCGAATTATGGGACCTAGGCGTATGCCCGGAATTGAATTTGGAGGTCCCTAACTCGAGTTATGAATTTTTGATAAAAATTAAAAGTTTGGAAATTATTTATTTTTAAGAATTGATTGATATTTGGCATTGTTAGTATCGGGTCTGTATTTTGGTTCCGGAGCCCGGTACAGGTTTGGTAACTTAACATGACATTGTGGAGATAAACTATAGCTTACTGAGTTATTCACCACCACAACCTCACCCGCTAATATAATGAAACCCTAATTCTTCGCTCTTCTGACAAAATGCAAAATAACTTAACGAAGAAATATTTCAGAAGACTTGAGAATATTTATGGATGGATTTTTACAAAATTCTTAACCTCTTTAAATAAGGCAAAAACCAGTCCCGGGGGTACAATTATTTGAGGTATAAGGCCTTAAATATAGGCGCTATACCCAGTTAAATTATTGGTATGTTAGTTAAGCCCAGAAGAATCATTGGTGAGCCACATTATATATATAGCGCGGTAAGTTAGGGCGTTATATATATAGCGCCTTAAAAAAGGGCGCTATATTTAACTGGGCAAACAACCGTAAAGGTATAGCGCCTTATAAAAGGGCGTTATATATATTATGGTCACCAGCTTTATTTTCCACATATTTTGATTTTTTGAATCCAAAAGAACCACATTTTGGTTGTGGACTCTTATTTGATATAGTTTGATGCGATGTCGAACTCAAGAAAGAAATGACACATTTTGACATGTGAACTAAATATGCATAATTTATCAATCTAAGTGGGTGTGTGGACATAAGAATTGTAAAAATCCAAACAAAAAGTGAAAAACATTTTCAAGTGAAAATGATATTTGAAAATTAGAGTTGTGTTTGGACATGAATATAATTTTGGGTTGTTTTTAAAGTTTTGTGAGTGATCTGAGTGAAAATTTTGAAAAATAGCTTTTTAGAGTTTCTCAATTTTTAAAAAAATTTCAAAATGTATCTTCAAGTGAAAATTAAAAAATTTATGACCAAACGCTGATTTCGGAAAAAAGTAAAAAAAATTCAAAAAAAGTAAAAAATTTCTTATGTCCAAACGGGCTTTAAGTACAAACATCTTGTGGTATTTCCTACAAGTCAGTTGGAATTTAAAAATCAAGTATTTGTAACTTTTAAAATAAACTTTAAGCTATTTTCCGAAAAGGGAATAACTTTTTATATGTGAACATAATGAAACTTGTTTTGAAACAACTATCAAAGTTATAGAAAATTATACCTTTGCCCAAACAACAACTTAGAATACAGATAAATTGAGGTATTTCCTTTAAATCGAAAATGATATAGTTTATTAACGCGGAAATTATCAATTTGAAAAAGACTTTATTATGTCGAAACCTACAAAATTTTATGTATAGCATATATTCCATTACAACGAATGTCTCCATATTAGAGCATCTCCAACGTTGCTGCCGAAATGCAGTCAGTTTTTACCAAAATGTGGCTCCAATGCTCCCCCATTTTTAGCTACAAAATGGGGGATGAATAGTGTTACTTGTATAGGAAAAAATATGACATGACACGTGTCCGCTTAAAGGAAGGACACGTGGAACACAAGATGGAGATGGCCACCGAACATAACTATTCCGCTTGTCATCGAAAGGAATAACGATCATAAAAGGAGTATTAAATGCTTTGCGCCCGATAATATTTAATACAAAATATTTTGCAGCATTAAGGATGATAGCCCGTTACAAGGAATTTGATATTTATGTCTAAACATTACATCTTCATCAATGGCCCTCATAATTGGCATTAAAGACTATTATCATTGTAAGACACGATTTTTCTGGCTAACTTACACTACATTCTATAAAGCATTTTAATATAATTTTATTCTCTCGCTTTTGATCTCATCATTGTCATTCCCAAAAATCCTGTTACCAGACTCATCAACTCTGTCATTTCATCTACATTCTAAGGCTAAGTATTCTATATTTTCTCTGTTATTTCATTATCTTTTGGATCAAATTAACTCACTTGTCTAGAAACCACGAACAAATTCAACTGTACAGTTTTACGGGTAAATAGTTTGGCGCTCACCGTGGGGCCTAGACAACCATGCGATTAAATTGATCCTTATCTTTTTTACTAACGTGTTTTGATTACTTTGTCCTAGCAAAAAATCACCAAAAATGGCGGATAACAGTGTTAACGGGACACGCAACCCTAAAATTCAAGGGGAACAACCTTATTTCGAGGATTCAATCAGTGACACTTACAATGAGGGGAACGACACCACACCGGTACATGACAGGCGGTACCCTCGACAGGTTAGGGAGGCAACTCCTGATAATGCTGATGAGGAGCATGTAGCGGATGCAGTAAGGGTCCTGGAAGAGCAATATGCAATCATTTTAGTCCATCTCACGCGGCAGGATCAGGTTATGACATAACTGAAGCATGCACTATCGGATGCCTCAAATAATGCAAACATGTGAGATCGAGTTCCTCCTGATGTTTCCATGAACCTGACTATGCATAGAGTTGATAATAATACTCCTAGGGATGAAGTTGGCTCCGACGAGGCTGTGGGGAGTAGATTCGGCCTCAACAACGAGAACGATTCGTTCAAGGATGAACTTTTGCGGTTCATGAAGGAAGTAAACTCCCGCATGGATCAAATCCCGGGCGCACCACCAGTACTAAAAGGCCCAAACTCGAAGAAGTATATTCAATTACTGTATAAACCGAGTGCGGCCCCAAAATTAATCCTGAAGTGGTTCAAAATGCCCGAAGTGCCAAAGTATGATAAAACTTCAGATCCACAGGAGCACATTATCACTTACACAACAGCGGTGAAAGGAAATTATTTGGCTCCTCACGAAATTGAATCTGTATTGCTAAAGAAATTTGGTGAGACTCTCGCGAGGGGAGCTTTAATGTGGTATTCATTATTGTCCAAGCATTCCATAGATTCCTTTGAGATGCTCGCGGATTCTTTCATAAAAGCTCATGCCGGTGCCAGAAAGGTACAAGCCCGAAATGCCGACATATCCAGGATCGCGCATGGAGAATCCAAATTATTACGAGAGTTCGTTATCCGATTCCAGAAGGAAAACATGTTACTACTGGCAGTCCCGGATGAATGGGCGACTGAAGCATTCACCAAAGGTTTAAATTTGAGAAGTTCGGACGCTTTTCGAAAGTTGAAGGAAAGTCTACTTGAGTTCCAAGCGACGATTTGGGCGGATGTCCACAACCGGTACGAATCAAAAATAAGATCGAAAACGATCATGTTGGCTTTCCATTGTCGACCAAAGGACGGGAAAAGAATAGAGAAAAAATGAAAGATAATATTGGCACGGATAGACGGACTTCGAGGGGTCGGTTTTTGCACTACAAGCGTACATAAGGTCTTGGCAGGAGTTTTCGGACAGCAGACAAGTTCACCATTGATAGAAGGGTCGATCGTGGCCGGAACAACAGATCGCTGTAAGATAAAGAAATCTGGGGGTCACGAGATTCTTCTCACCCAAAGTTATCAGAGTATAACTTCAATATCTGTGTAGTATAGTTAGTGTCGGTCATGAGGAATATCAAAGAGGCACGATTACCTAGACTTATGAAATCTGATCCTAGTCAGAGGGATCCCAATTTATAGTGTGAATACCACATCACTAACGTCCACCGGACTGGGGACTGTCGACACATCCGGAAAGAAGTGGCAACACTGTTAAAGAATGGTCACCTCAGAGAATTCTTGAGTGATTGAGCTAAAAACAACTATGGTCGAAACAAGGGTGATGCGGAAACCTCGAAAGCAGGAGAGGAACCTCCACATGATCTTCTGAGGGAATAAGATTAATGGAGTCACCTTTTTGGCAGTGAAGAATACAAAAGTATTGATAACTCATAATAAAAGGCTCCGGGAAGACGATATCATATTTACGGATGAAGATGTAGACAGATTACTATTACCTCACAATGACGCACTAGTAATTTCTTTAAATGTGTTAGATTTTAAAACTAAACGTGTTTTAATGGATCCAGGAAGTTCAGCTAATATTATACGATGGAGAGTACTGGAGCAAGCAAAACTCACTGGAAGCATTATCCCGGCAACCAAACTCCTCGCTGGATTCAACCTCGCAAGCATGACAACCCGGGGAGAAATTTTGCTGCTCACGAACGCCGAAGGAGTAATGAAGACAACTCTCTTCGAAGTGGTAGATGAAGACATGGGGTATAACATCATCTTGGGAAGACCATGGTTGCACGAGATGAAAGCTGTGCCTTCAACATATCACCAATTGTTAAAGTTTTTGACACCCGAGGGGATCAAACAGATAAGGGATGATCAACCGGCAGCAAGGGAGATGAATGCAATTTCGGTCTCTAGTAGCAAAGGAAAGGAACGTGTGGCATAACAATTACTGGAACTGGCACCTACCCCCGAAACAGAGAAAGATAACCCCGGGACAGAAGAGTCGGAACAATATCAGGTACCAAGGTATTTTCAAGTACTAGAAGAGACGGACGCGGCGAAGTCCATGGCAGAAGAACTAGAACAAGTTGCGTTGTTCGAAGAATTACTAGAGAGGGAATTCCATTTGGGAACAAGACTGCACTTAGAGCACATGTTTGCTTTTATTGAATTCCTTAAAATTAACGTCGATTGTTTTGCATGGTCGCACGAGGATATGACAAGAATCCCGACGGAGATAGCCGTACACAAGTTATGTTTGGATCCCAACATACCTCCGTAAGGCAAAATAAGCGCCATATTGCTAAAGCAAGGAATAAATTCGTCAAATAAGAGGTAACCCGTTTGCTTAAGATTGGTTCAATCCGAGAGGTAAGATATCCGGACTGGCTAGCCAATGCAGTAGTAGTAGTTCCTAAGAAAAATAATAAATTTCGCATGTGCGTAGATTATAAGGATCTTAATAAGGCGTGCCCAAAAGACTCATTCCCATTGCCAAGTATCGATCAAATGATTGATGCCATGGCCGGACACGAGTTAAAGAATTTCCTCGATGTTTATTCTAGGTACAATCAAATCAAGATAAACCCAGAAGACCAAGAAAAGACTTCATTTATAACGAATTTTGGTACATATTGTTACAACATAATGCCCTTCGGGTTAAAAAATGCCAGAGCCACTTATCAACGGCTCGTGAATAAGATGTTCGAAAAACAAATAGGAAAGACTATGGAAGTATATATAGACGATATGCTCGTTAAGTCTTTGAATGCAGGTGAATACCTAAAGCATTTGCAAGAAATATTTGACATCCTGAGGGAGCATAATATGAAGCTTAACCCCGAGAAGTGTGCGTTCGGGGTAAGTTCCTAGGATTCCTAGTCTCACAAAAGGGAATTGAGATAAATCCCAATAAAATCAAGGCCATAGAGGACATCCCGGATCAATTATCTAACGTAAAAAAAAGTCCAGAGGCTTACAGGGAGATTGGTAGCTTTGAGCAGGTTCATTTCCCGTTCATCGAAAAAATGTCATCGCTTCTTCGTACTACTCGAAAAGAAAATAATATCGAATGGACACTAGAGTGTCAGCAAGCCTTGAAGGAGTTGAAAAAATATTTGTCAAGCCCTCTGTTTCTCTCAAAACCAAAAGAAGGTGAAACATTGCTAGTATACCTTGCGGTTTCAGAAGTTGTGGTAAGTGCAGTTTTAGTCCGAGAGGATGAAGGTACACAATCTTCCATTTATTACGTTAGCAAAATTTTATCAGGAGTAGAAACTCGCTACCCGCATATGGAAAAGCTGGCCTTGGCTCTCGTAGTCGCCACTCGGAAGCTGAGGCCCTACTTCCAATGCCACCCGATAACTGTGGTGACTACTTTCCCTCTGAGGAATATCCTCCATAAACCCGAGCTTTCGGGTAGAATTGCCAAATGGGTTGTCTAAATGAGCGAGTTCGATATAGAATATAAATCGAGGACTAAAATTAAGTCGCAAGTCTTGGCTGACTTCGTGGCCGATTTCAGTCTGGGACTATTGCCTCTGGCAGCCAAAGAGGCAATAATGGTGTCAGAATCAACATCAAGAGTTTGGACGTTATTTAGGGAGGGAGGTTGAAAGTTAAAAGGGTCCGGGCTCGGAATAGTCTTGATCACGCCTTCAGGGAAAACTTTAAGGCAAGCCATCAGAACGATTCCTTTAACTAACAATGAAGCAGAGTATGAAGCTTTGATTGCAGGGCTTGAATTGGCCTGAGGACTTGACTCCGAAGTCATCGTAATCAAATGTGATTCGTAGTTGGTGGTGAATTAGGTCTACGGAGTTTTGATACCAAAGAAGAACAGATGCAATAATACATGGTAATAGTCCATGCTTTATTGGCACGATTCCGAGAGTGGTCACTTACTCATATCCTGAGGGATGATAACACGGAAGCAGAAGCATTGGCAAATTTGGGCTCATCTAAAGAAATCCAGGGTTCAGAATTAGGGACGGTAGTACAACTGATGAACTCAGTCTTGGACACAAATTACTATGAGGTAAATTCGACTAGTTTGGTTTTGGACTGGAGAAATGAAATAATCGATTATCTCGAGCATGGAAAGTTGCCCGAAGACTCTAAATCATCAAGAGTGTTGCGCGCCAAAGCTGCACGTTATAGCATCAAAAAAGGCCAATTGTACAGAAAATCCTTTCAAGGCCCGTTGGCCAAGTGCTTAGGAGCATCAGAAGCTAATTATATCATGAGAGAAATCCATGAAGGGATATCCGGCAACCACTCGAGTGCAGATTCTTTGGGGCTGAAATTAGTTCAGACGGGATATTACTGGCCCCATATGGAACAAGATGCTAAGGACTTCGTACGAAAATATGATAAGTGCTAACGTTAAGCACCACTAGTACATCAACCGGCAGAACCCCTATATTCGGCTCTGTCCCCATGGTCGTTCATGAAGTGGGGAATGAACATCGTCGGACCGCTACCACCGACTCCTGGAAAAGTAAGGATTCTTTTAATTTTGACTAACTATTTTTCTAAATGGGTGGAAGCATGTCCTTATCAGAAGATCGGAGAACGCAAAGTGGTCGACTTCCTGTGGGAAAATATAATTTGCAGGTTTGGAATACCAAAAGAGATTGCATACGACAATAGGCCGCAGTTTATCGGTGCAAAAGTTACAAAATTCCTTGAAGATTTGAACATAAAGAGGATTACCTCTTCACCTTATCATCCGAGCGCAAATAGTCAAGCAGAGTCAACAAACAAAGTGATTATACAAAATCTAAAGAAAAGGTTAGAAGCAGCATAAGCCAACTGGCTCGAAGAATTACCTGGGGTTCTATGGGCCTACCGAACAACGACCAAGTCAAGCACGGGAGATACCCCTTTTCCCCTTGTGTACAACGCAGAAGCTTTGATACCGGTGGAAGTAGGGGAACCAACCTTAAGGTATTTCTAGGCGAACGAAGGATCTAACAATAAGGCAATGCTAATCAACTTGGAGCTGCTCGAGGAACGCAGGGACTTGACACATGTCAGAATGGTGGATCAAAAGCAGAGAATGGAGCGATATTATAATCGGAGAGCCAACCTCTGTTATTTCATAGTAGGAGACTTGGTCTTGAGGAAGGTAACTCAAAACACTCGGGAACTCAACGTGGGCAAGTTAGGCCCAACATGGGAAGGCCCATATCGGGTTTCAGCTATCACTAGAAAAAGATCATACGAGTTGGAGAACCATAACAGAGACAAGTTGCCCAACAACTGGAATGTGGCTCACCTCAAAAGCTATTAATGTTGACAAACAACAGTTAAACGGAAAGTGTGTGCTGCACTATTTTTCCCTTCGATAAGTTTTTATCACAATTGAATTTTTCTGGCAAGGTTTTTAATGATACAGCGACGGAAAGCATACTACGAAGACAGCAGCGATAAGACCTTTCATAACAAGGCAAACAAACTAGGCAAACAAACTAGTTTCTACTCGAGGACGATTAGATAATCTTTTCTTCGATAGCAAATTCCCACTAAGAAGTTAAGTTTGCTACTGAACGGAGGTTACCCGACCGTTCACAAGCATAAACCACTAAAGGACTGTTAGGTATTCTTTCGCTCGATAACATGGGTTCCTAAGGGGAAACAAGATATGTTGCCGAGTGAAGGATTACCTAGCAATTCATTGGTGGGATCTTCGAAGATACAAGACTTCCAGTGTTTCAATTCGCATTCTTCGCATTCGAATACTGGGGGAATGATATGAGAACACGACAACACTGAATGACATGTCAATCGGGGAACAAAATTTCGGGAACAGAATACATCATCGGGACCAGGGACTGCTCATCCAACCCCGTAGAAACAAGTTGTACAAGATAGCCACAAGTCATGGCAATTTCTTTTCTGCATAACAAAATGCTTATGTACTTTTGAAAATAGAAGGAATTAAATGAAATGAAATCCTTTTATTTTTATTGTGTTTCTTGTTCGAACGATGAGTTAATTTTTCCATTTGAAAGTTAAACAAGTACTTAAAATGTTAGTGTCGCAATGAACATGAGACGTCCTCTTTATGAGCACCGTAAACATAAGAGGGTCCTCTCTTATAAAAACCCTCACGTTAAAGGGTTGGTTCCGGAAGAATCAATGTCCGGAATCTATAATACCATCGGGAAAAAATACACCCAAAGCCGCATAGAAAAAGACGCAAAAGGCAAACTTGCACAAATACTTATTGAAACCCTCACGTAAAAGGGATAATACCGGAACCAAAATGCTTCGAAGAAATGCATCCGAGATTACACATAATAAAGCGCGAATAGAACAACATACGCAGAATACTTGAGCAAGTACGAAAGTTAAAGACTTGCATGAATATTCGAACGAAAGTAAGACTCAAATGATACTTGAGCAAAAAATATGCTTTTATTCACAAGGATGCATCAAAATGATAAAGGTACAAAATAGAAAACGAAAGAAAAAGCTAAGTTGTAGCGTCTCTGGAAACAGGAGGAAGAGAAGTATCTGCATCCCCGGGAGTAATAGATGGTTCCACCGATGGCTCAATATTTTCCCCAGCTTAGTCTTCGGCATCATCGCCTTCCGATCCTTCTTCAGTTTCCGAAAACTCGGAACCGGAATCAGAAGAAACTAGAGCGTCAGACTGCGTCGGGAGTCCATTTTTTGTAGCCAACTCAAGCTCTCAGGCCTTAGAAATTTCGGCATCAATATCAATGATAACAGTCTTGGCCTCTTCCAAGGTTTTTCTCCTCATGCTATACATGGAGTAAGTTTTTTCAACAATGAGAGAGGCCGCTTGATGCTTAAGTTCTTATTTAAGTTGAGAAACCTCGGTAGAAAGGTTTTCCCGGGCGGACCTAATAGATTTAAAACTGACATTGAGCTCACGGACAGTTGAACCAAAGAGACTATTACGCTCGATAGTTTTCCTATACTTCTCTTCTAGCTGGGCATGTTTCATCCCCGCAGCAGTAAGCTCTTTACTTTTGGAGTTCAAGGATGCTTCTAAATTAATTACCCTTTCAGCGGAGGTAGCCTCGCACTCGGTTACAACAAGAATGGCGTCCTAGACTTCAACTCATTTAGCCTTGGCTTCATCAAATCTAACCCTAAGCAGGCCAACTTCTTGGCTGAGGGTTATCACTTCTTACTCGCTTTGCCGCAAATGAGCTTCCAAAACATCGGCCTTAGTGGTTCTGGTTTCCAGTTTTGAGAGACGGAGAATGGTTTGGTCCCGTTCCACCAAAAGCTGATCCCGTTCAGAAGTATGTCCTTCCTTCTCACGAATCAACCTTTGAAGGCCCTCAGAAGCAAGAAAGTTGGCCTGCAAAACAAGAAGAGGTAAAACTCAAAATACATTCATTCAAAAGTAGGAGGAGTAACAGAGGAAGAAAGAAACATACAGCTGCGACGTTATGCATAGCACTATTCAACAAACACTCTCCCAAGAGTGTCTGAATTTTTTTCTGATCCTTCTCTGAAGCCAAAGGCTTCAGATAGTTGGCAAGCTCCACCGGCCAGGAAAGAAGATTGCACTCGGTAGAGATCAAAAGAATAACATTCCTTTTCCTCTGAGGATCTTCAAAAGGGGCACCATAATTTTGCCCAATTTCCCATGAACTAGGGACTGTGGAAGAAAAACTCCTTTTACATGGTCAGGTGTGGTCTTTGGAGATGATGTATCTGGTGGAAGAGTGGATGGAGATAGAAGTGATGTAGCAGTTGCTGGTGTTGGAGAAGGTGATGATGAAGCGGATGTGGTAGAAGAATAAGAAACAATAGTGTCAAAAGCAGCACTAGATGTTGGGTGCTCGCCAACCGAAGACGGCAAGGACCTGGTACTCTGTCTCGCAGTACGGGCATAATAATTGGGGCCCGAGAACGGGAGTTGGCATTATCTACCAAATCAAATTCTCCCCAAAGTGCCGAGATATCATCCTCGGTTGGTATGACTGTCTCAACAGGTTGAGCATACTGTTAAGATGATAAGGATCGTCGCTTTCTATGAAGAGAA
This sequence comes from Nicotiana tabacum, assembly GCF_000715075.1. Taxonomy (NCBI): domain Eukaryota; kingdom Viridiplantae; phylum Streptophyta; class Magnoliopsida; order Solanales; family Solanaceae; genus Nicotiana; species Nicotiana tabacum. Next base: position 63,413,187 of record NC_134101.1, read on the forward strand.
GATCCCTCATCACTGGCTTCTTCATCATCAATCATCATGTCTATGACCGGCCCGAAAGGAGGACCAGGCGTCATCGCCATCGGAGAATGCTCGGGGACAACAATCTTCGCCCGCTTATTCTTTCCCCCAGCCACAGAGGAACGTCTTCTCTTTGGTTGCTTGTTCTCTGGCTGGGGACTCCGTGAAGAAACGTGTTACACCCTATATTTTCGTACGTAAATTGAGTCGTGAGCATACTAATGTAGGACAAAAAATTAGATTATCTTTAAAAATATATAAAGTAAGTTAATCATGTTACCTCGAAGGTTAAAAATATTGAAGATCATGAACAACAAGTATAAAGAGGGTTGGAAGGTTCAAAAGCTAAAGGAATTGAAGAAAACAATGTTTCGTCGAAAGTCAACAAGTTGGGAGTGTTATAACATGTAGTTTTGGGGTAAGACCAGGGTGTTTAACATGATAAGGAGGTTATATTATGAGTTATGTTAGTCTTATGATAGACGTGTGTTATGTTTTGAAGTCAAGCGAGTGGTGGAACAAAAGTCGATGAAAGTCATCACAAGTTACGTTCATAAGTTTTACTGAAACTTTAGGTCAAATGTAACTACGATTTTTTCCTAACATACTTAGAGTTATAGGGTATTCCACCCATCAAATTAAAGATATATGAGTCTGTTTTCCAACTTATTAAACTATTTGTCAATACGATATCAGAGTAGAGAGATATGAGCGTTTTTGCGAGACTGCGCAGACTATCACCTACTTGCTTAAACGAGAATCCAAAAATAGGCCAGTTCGGGTCGTCCAAAAATGGGCCAGTTCGGGTCGTCCAAAGAGGCCTTTTAAATTCTTATCCCCTTCATATATTAGGTGATAATAGGGCAAAATAACCAGACTTAATCTCTGCAAAAATCCTCCCAAAAATTTCTCACAAAACCCAATTGATTTTCTCTCCCTTTCAAGTTCTAATTGGAGGTAAGAACTTAGAGTTTGAAGAACCAAGATAGGAGCTAAGTTATCCAACAAATAAGGTATGTTTACTGCTCTCTTTCATCCATTTTTTCAGCTTTAAATGCATAGTAAGTCCTTCTATATTTGTAATAACTCACGGGATGGTGATCGGAAGCCGTGAGTTCGAGTTATTCACTTGTAGCAGACTGTTTTGTGGATTGTTTTATGGACTGTTTGGTGTTGTTGTTGGGATGCATGATTTACTATTATTTTATGGAGTTTTGGAGGAGGAAGGGTATGGATAAACACTACATAAATGCAGGATGTTGGGTTGGTCGTTCGTCGTAACATTTTCGGGTTGTTGACACTACTACGGTGGTCATTTTATGTATGAAGAGATTGGGGTGTGTTAGGTATTTTGTAGTATTGTGTGGTGTACATAAGGTTGTAAAATAATGTATATATGTTGTTATTGTTGTTTTTGGTATTGTTGGTATTATCTTGAATTTGGAGGAAGTAAGGATTATAGGGGAGATGCTGTCCGTTTTAATACAAAATAAGCCTGTCGTTCGTTGTGCGATAATTGTACCTTTCGTAACTTAATGATTGTATTATTATCATTGTTGTAGATTAAGGTGAGAAGAGGCGAGTTCAACTTGTGATTGGAAAGATTGTGATAAGGATTGTTAAGGCTAATCCCTTCCTTCATTTTGGCATGATCTCGTAGCTACATGTGTTGATAATGAGACATAAAGAGAAGTTCATATTCATGAATTTATTCACATTATTCTAGTCTCATAAGTTACAGTATTATTTCTTATCGAGACTCTAGATTCAATTTATTATTGTCTTCTTTCAGTCAAGATATTTTGAAGGTATATATATATATATATATATATATATATATATACAATATTATAATATTTTTCACCATCATCGAGCTATAATCGGTGTGCAGGCCCCTATTGGGCAACCTCTGATCAGATGGTAAGTTATATATACCGAGCCTACTATGGCCGAGCGCCTATGAGTGAGCCCAAGATGGCCAAGATACAGAGCCTAGTATGGCCGAGCGCCTATGAGCGAGCCTGCTACGGCCAAGCAGTTACATGTACTGAGTCCTATAGGGCCGGGCATTTATTCTACTTACTATATTGAAGGAGTTGAGTCAGTATCAGCAGGTAAGTATATCTCCATATCATCTTTGACTCCCACTTACTTTCAATTATTATATTATCAGTTCGGTTTCAACTTTGAGTTATGTTATTGCCTTATATACTCGGTACATTATTTTGTACTGACGTCCCTTTTCTGGGGAAGCTGCATTTTATGCGTGCATGTTCAGATAGACAGACGGGTAGACCTCCTCAGTAGGTGTTTCCAGAGTTCAGCCTGATCGGTAAGCTCCACGTCCTTCAGAGTTATCGGGTCTAAGGTTTCGTGTACATCTTTTGTATGTATGTATATATGTTATGGGTAGGTCGGGGCCCTGTTCTGATCACAATACATCTATCAGTAGAGGCTTGTAGACATATCCTGTCAGTTAGTGCAGTATGTTGGATTTTGGTAAAATTGGAATGGTTAGACTCGTTGTTGAATGGGCTTTCGGATTTTATAAGTTTTGTCGGGTTCCGAGACGTGGTTCCCACAGGCGATTTTTGAGTTAAATTTTGGATTTTTATAGAAAATTTGTATTTTCATATTGAATTAATTCCAATAATTTTTATTGACTGAATCAGATTATTTGTGACTAGATTCGAGGCATTTGGAGGCCAATTCACGAGGCAAAGACATTGCAGAATAAAGAATTACATGGTTTGAGGTAAGTAATTGATCTAAATTTGGCCCTGAGGGTATGAAATCCCGAATTATGTTATGTGGTTGGTTTTGAGGTGACGCACATGCTAGGTGACGGGCGTGTGGGCGCTTGTATAACTTGTATGTATATTTTGGTGATTTGTCAGCTATAGTCGTTATGACGGCCTTGTCGGCCCAAATTTATATTGATGTTTAGTCAGCGCTAGTTTCCATTTAGTTTTATATTTTGCTTCGCAAATTGTCTTGCAAGGTGGCCCCATGGCCAAATTATGACATTATATGTTCAGAGTCCCTTAGTCGCAATTTGGTACGCTAGGTTAGGTGAGGCACCGGGTGCCGGTCTCGTGCTATAGAACTGAGTTATAGGAAATTTAAGTTAAAATTATGTGTTGGTGTTTGCATACACAGATGACGATGACTAGAAAGACTACGGCTAGCAAGAGGGGAGATACAACAGCAGGTGAGGGGGCCAACAGGGTACCCCCAGTAGATGGGTCCTAGTCTGAGGCCCAAGGCGAGACCCCTAGTCAGCCATTACCGGCTCCTCCACCACCTGAGGAGATTCCTAGGGATACCGCACATCCAGTTCCCCTTTCACTTCCATCAGATCAGGACTTGAGGAGTGCAGTGCATTTGTTGACATAGTTGGTAGCTACCCAGCAACAAGCTAGGGCATCAGCTAGTGCAGGATCTTCTGAGGGGTCTAGGAGTTTAAGGGTTCGAGAGTTTATTGCTTTGAGTTCCCCAGAGTTCACAGGGACAAATCAGAGGGAGGACCCGCAGGATTTCATAGATCATCTTCACATGATCTTTCGGGTTATGCATGCCACAGAGAAAGAGGCAGTTAAGCTAGCAGCTTTTCGACTCCGAGATATAGCCATCATTTGGTACGAGGGATGGGAGAGGTCCAGGCACGTGATGCACCTCCAGCTAGTTGGGAGAATTTTTCAGATGCCTTCCTTGGCTAGTACTTACCGCGGGAGATCCGACATGCTCGGGTTGATCAACTTTTAGCCCTCAAGCAGGGCAATATGAGTGTTCGAGAGTATAGTCTCCATTTTGACTCATTAGCCAGATATGCACCATCCATAGTTGCTACTATACATGACAGGATCCACAGGTTTATAGCATGGTTAGCCCCATAGTTGACCGAGTTATATGTCACAGCTGCATTGCATGATAGTATGGATATCTTCCGGATTTAGGCATTCGCTCAGAATATAGAAAGGGGTAGGCGTCGACAGTAGGGTACAGAGAGGATTGAGCAAGGGCAGCATAAGAGGATGAGATTTCCCAGGTCTCGGGAGCAGTCTCAGGGTGGTTATAGGCCCCAGTACTTCGGACGGCCACCTAGGCCTCCGCCACCTCAGTTACAGGGTTACAGGTATGACCGATATACTGAGTCAGGACAAGGTGAGAGCTCACAGGTGTCGGGTTTACAGCGATAATGAGGTTCAAGGCAGACATGGTCATTTTCACCGCGGTGTGACATATGTGGTAGAGGACACTTGGGCCAATGCCGAGCAGGTTCTGATGCTTGTTATACATGTGGGCGTCCAGGGCATATGATGCGAGATTGCCCAAATAGAGATTCTGGGGGTATGGCACAACCAAAAAGTTCAGCAACAGGATCATCTATGTCTGTGCATCCTTCTGGGCGCGAGTCTCAGTCTTCGGCTGGTAGAGGTCGAGGCAGAGGTAGAGGTTCCAGTTCAGGTGTTAATCAGAACCGTATCTATGCTTTAGCGGGTCGACAAGACCATGAGTCTTCACCAGATGTTGTGACAGGTATATTGACCATTTTCTCTCACGATGCTTATGCCTTGATAGACCCAGGATCTACTTTATCATATATTACCCCATTTGTCACGGGAAAGTTTGGTATAGTGCCTGAAATACTAAGTGATCCTTTTGCGGTATCTACACTAGTCGGAGAATCGATTATTGCTAGACGGGTTTACCGATGTTATACGGTGACATTTTGTAGTCGTCAGACCTCAACCGACCTAGTTGAGCTAGAGATGATGGATTTTGATGCTATCATGGGCATGGACTGGTTGGAAGCTTGCTATGCCACAGTTGATTGTCGAGCAAAGGCAGCCAGATTTCATTTTTCGGGTGAGCCAATCCTTGAATGGGTAGGTAATATAGCGACACCTAGAGGTAGGTTTATTTCCAATCCGAAGGCGAGGAAAATGATCGCAAAAAGGTGCATTTATCATATTGTGCGAGTTAGAAATGCAGATGCTGAGATACCTACACTTCAGTCTATTCCTGTAGTCAAAGAGTATGTAGATATGTTTCGAGATTAACTTCCAGGTATTCCTCCAGAGCGAGAGATTTATTTTAGCATCGATTTGCTTCCGGGAACTCAACCAATATCCATCCCTCCGTATAGAATGGCACCTGCCGAATTAAAGGAGTTGAATGAGCAGTTAAAAGATTTGCTGGAGAAAGGTTTCATCAGGCTCAGTACCTCACCTTGGGGTGCACCGGTACTGTTGTGTGGAAGAAAGATGGCTCGTTGAGGATGTGTATCGATTATAGGCAGCTGAACAACGTAACTATTAAGAATAAGTATCCACTTCCAAGGATCGATGACTTGTTTGATCAGTTGCAGGGGGCTAGATTCTTTTCAAAGATAGATTTGAGATCGGGATACCATCAGGTCAGAGTTCGGGAGAAAGATATTCCGAAGACAGCCTTCAGGACCCGATATGGCCACTTCGAGTTCCTTGTTATTTCTTTTGGGTTGACGAATGTACCCGCCGTATTTATGGACTTGATGAATAGCCTATTCCGTCCATTTTTAGATCTGTTCGTGATAGTATTTATTGATGATATTTTAGTTTATTCAAGTTCAGAGGATGAGCATGCAGACCACCTGCGAGCGGTACTCCAAACCCTCTGTGATCGTAAATTGTATGCTAAGTTTTCTAAATGTGAGTTCTGGATGAAGTCTGTAGCATTCTTGGGGCATATTGTATCCAATGAAGGTATAAAGGTAGACACTCAGAAGACCGAGGTCATGAAATCTTGGCCTAGACCTACCACTCCGACAGAGGTTCGTTGCTTTCTAGGCTTAGCCTTACTACCGGAGGTTCGTAGAGGGTTTTTTCTTCCCTTTCGGCACCATTGACGAAGTTGACGCAGAAAGAAACTAAGTTTTAGTGGACGGAGGCTTGCGAGCAGAGTTTCTAAGAGCTTAAGAACAGGTTGACCTCGGTGCCAGTTCTAACACTTCCAGAGGGTCCAGAGGGTTATGCCGTGTATTGTGATGCCTCAAGTGTCGGGTTAGGATGTGTCTTGATGCAACATGGGAAGGTAATTGCGTATGCTTCAAGGCAGTTAAGGAAGCACGAGAAGAATTATCCAACCCACGACCTCGAGTTAGCTGAGGTTGTCCATGCACTTAAGATATGGCGACATTATTTATATGGTATTCATGTTGATGTATTTACAGATCATAAAAGCCTGTAATATATCTTCAAGCAAAAAGAGTTGAATTTGCGATAGAGGCGATGGCTTGAGTTATTGAAAGATTATGATGTTAACATTCTCTATCATCCAGGGAAATCTAATGTTATAGCAGACACCTTAAGTCGCCAAACTATGGGTAGCTTAGCATATGTAAAGGCCGAGAAAATACAATTAACTAGAGAGATTCATCAATTGGCTTGTTTGGGGGTTCGGTTAGTAGATTTCGACGATGGTGGAGTTGTACTCCAAAATACTGCAAAATCATCTCTCATAGCTGAAGTCAAGAAAAAGCAGTATGAGGACCCAGAGCTGGTCGAGTTGAGAGAGCAAGTTCCGCAGCAGAAGAAGCCGTTGTTAGAGCTCAAGGGAGATGGGGTTCTCAGATACAGGGGTCATCTGTGTGTTCCAGATGTAGCAGGGCTATGAGACAGGAGTATGTCAGAGGCACATTATTCGTGGTACTCCGTTCATCCTGGGTTGACGAAGATGTATCATGACATTAAGGATGTGTACTGGTGGAACGATATGAAGAAGAACATTGCTGAGTTTGTCGCCCAGTGTCCTAGTTTCCAGCAGGTGAAGATAGAGCATCAGAAGCCCGGAGAGCTAATGCAGACTATAGAGATCCCGACATGGAAATGGGAGGCGATAAACATGGACTTTGTCACGGATTTACCTCGTTCTCATCTTAAGTTTGATTATATATGGGTGATAGTCGATAGGCTCACAAAATTAGCTCATTACCTACCGGTCAAATCTACATATACAGCAGAAGATTGTGCAAAGTTATATATTAAGGAGATAGTGCGGCTACACGGAGTACCAGTATCTATTATATCTAACAGTGAGGCCCAGTTTACAGCACATTTTTGGAGGTCATTTCAGAGAGGTCTAGGGACTCAGGTGAATCTCAGCACAGTTTTTCATCTGCAGACTGATGGACAAGCCGAGTGCACAATTCATACGCTCGAGGATATGTTACGAGCATGTGTGTTGGATTTTAAAAGAAGTTGGGATGGACATCTACCTCTTGTCGAGTTTGCATATAATAACAGTTACCACTCTAGTATCCAGATGGCTCCGTACGAGGCTTTGTATGGGCGTAAGTGCAGATCTCCTATAGGGTGGTTTGATGTTGGAGAATCTGGGTTACATGGGCCAGACCTAGTTCAGCAGGCCGTAGAGAAAGTAAAGCTTATCCGGGAGCGACTGTTGACAGCTCAAAGTCATCAGAAGTCATATTCTGACGTGCGACGACGAGACTTAGAGTTCGAGGTTAATGACTGGGTATTCTTAAAGGTATCCCCTATGAAGGGCGTGATGAGGTTTGGCAAGAAAGGCAAGCTTAGCCCACAGTATATTAGGCCTTATAGGATCATTCGGAGAGTGGGCCAAATAGCTTATGAGTTAGAATTTCCCTCAGAACTGGAGTCAGTCCATCCGGTTTTTTCACGTATCTATGCTACGGAAGTGCGTTGTTGATCCTACCAGAGTGGTGCCCACAGATGATGTACAGATTACAGAGGACTTGTCATCCGAGGAAATTCCAGTTGTCACCCTAGACCGACAAATCCGCAAGCTACGAAATAAGGAGGTAGCCTCCGTGAAGATTTTATGGAGAAGCAAGAATGTGAAAGAGATGACATGGGAAGCGGAGGAAGAAATGAAGTATAAATACCCCCACCTATTTTAAACTGAAGATATGGCTCGAGATGGGATGCTACAGCACAACTCTATTCAGGCTAGTAGGTCATCAGGTAAGCTCTTATTTCCTGACTTTCAATATTTATGATTTACGATTGTGTGAGGAAAAATATTGCTATTTATAGACATTGGCCATGTATGGCATGCATAGTATATTTTCTGGTTGCGTGCAAGTTGGTTATAGTCTAGTGTATGGAGGAGACTCTAGCAAAAATTTTCCAAAGTCTCTAAGAGTAAACATTCAAGGACGAATGTTCCCAAGGAGGGAATGATGTTACACTCTATATTTTCGTACGTAAATTGCAACGTGAGCATACTAATGTAGGACCAAAAATTAGATCATCTTTGAAAATATATAAATTAAGTTAATCATGTTACCTCGAAGGTTAAAAATATTGAAGATCATGAGCAACAAGTACAAAGAGGGTTGGAAGGTTCAGAAGCTAAAGGAATTGAAGAAAATAATGTTTCGTCGAAAGTCGACAAGTTGGGAATGTTATAACATGTACTTTTAGGGTGAGACCAGGGTGTTTAACATGATAAGGAGGTTATATTATGAGTTATGTTAGTCGTATGATAGTCGTATGTTATGTTTTGAAGTCAAGCGAGTGGTGGAACAAAAGTCAATGAAAATCATCACAAGTTACGTTCATAAGTTTTACTAAAACTTTGGGTCAAATATAACTGCGATTTTCTCCCAATATACTTATAGTTATAGGTGTTCCACCCATAAAATTAAAGATCTATGAGTCTTTTTTTCATCTCATTAAACTATTTGTCAATACGATATCGGAGTAGAGAGATATGAGCATTTTTGCGAGACTGCGTAGACAGTCACCTACTTGCTTAAACGAGAATCCAAAAATGGGCCAATTCGGGTCATCCAAAAATGGTCCAGTTCGGGTCGTCCAAAGAGGCCTTTTTAAATTCCTATCCCCTTCATATATTAAACTGATAATAGGGCAAAATAACAAGACTTAATCTCTGCAAAAATCCTCCCAAAATTTCTCACAAAATCCAATTGATTTTCTCTCCCTTTCAAGTTCTAATTGGAGGTAAGAACTTAGAGTTTGAAGAACCAAGATAGGAGGTAAGTTTTCCAACAAATAAGGTAAGTTTACTGCTCTCTTTCATCCATTTGTTTCTGCTTTAAATGCATAGTAAGTCGTTCTATATTTGTAAGAACTCACGGGGCGGTGATCGGAAGCCGTGAGTTATTCACTTGTAGCGGACTGTTTTGTGGATTATTTTGTGGACTGTTTGGTGTTGTTGTTGGGCTGCGTGATTTACTATTGTTTTGTGGAGTTTTGGAGGAGGAAGGGTGTGGAAAAATATCACATAAATGCAGGATGTTGGGCTGGTCGTTCGTCGTAACATTTTTGGGTTGTTGACACTACTACGGTGGTCGTTTTGTGTATGAAGAGATTGAGGTGTATTGGGTTGTTTTGTAGTATTGTGTGGTATACATAAGGTTGGAAAATAATTTATATATGTTGTTATTGTTGTTTTTAGTGTTGTTGGTGTTATCTTGAATTTGGAGGAAGTAAGGATTATAGGGGAGATGTTGTCCGTTTTAATACAAAATAAGCATATCGTTCGTTGTGCGATAGTTGTACCTTTCATAACTTAATGATAGTATTATTATCATTGTTGTAGATTAAGTTGAGAAGAGGCGAGTTCAACTTGGTGATTGGAAAGATTGTGATAAGGTATGTTAAGGCTAAACCCTTCCTTCATTTTGGCATGATCTCGTAGCTACATGTGTTGATAATGAGACATAAAGAGAAGTTCATATTCATGAATTTTACATTATTCTAGTCTCATAAGTTGCAGTATTATTCCTTATCGAGACTCTATATTCAATTTAGTATTGTATTCTTTCAGTTAAGAGAGCAGAGGGTATATATATACAATATTATAGTATTTTCACCACCATCGAGCTATAATCGGTTGGCAGGCCCCTATTGGGCAACCTCTGATCAGATGGTAAGTTATATATACCGAGCCTACTGTGGCCGAGCGCCTATGAGCGAGCCCAGAATGGCCGAGATACAGAGTCTAGTATGGCCGAGCGCCTACGAGCGAGCCTGCTACGGCCGAATAGTTACATGTATTGAGCCCTATAGGGCCAGACATTTATTTTACTTACAATATTAAAGGAGTTGAGTGAGTATCAGCAGGTAATTATATCTCCATGTCATCTTTAACTCCCAGTTACTTTCAGTTATTATATTATCAGTTCAGTTTCAACTTTCAGTTATGTTATTGCCTTATATACTCGATACATTATTTTGTACTGACGTCCCTTTTTGGGGACGCTGCATTTCATGCGTGCAGGTTCAGATAGACAGACGGGTAGACCTCCTCAGTAGGTGTTTCCAGATTTCAACCTGATCGGTAAGCTCCACGTCTTTCGGAGTTATCAGGTCTAGAGTTTCGTGTACATCTTTTGAAGAATATGAAGACTCAGTCGGAGAAATGAGTTGAAAGAAGTTGATACGTATAAGTAAAGTTTTGGCCGCTAAATCCTTGGCTAAGATTACCTCGATAATCATCAAAAGGCGTGCTAAATCATAGGAAGACGCGTGTTCGGTGCATTAAATGCAGAGAGGCAGGCGTCTAATCATTCGTCAGTGGCCTTCAAAAGGAACTATAGTAATTCCCACCAAAAGGGTGTTTCTACCAACTTCCCGGTAACACAAAGTTATGTCACCGAAAAGCAGGGGGACTATATGTATAGGGAAAAATACGACATGACACGTGTCCGGTTAAAGGAAGGACACATGGAACACAAGATGAAAATCGCCACCGAACATAGCTATTCCGCTTGTCACCGGAAGGAATAACGATCATAAAAGGTGTATTAAATGCTTTGCGCCCGGTAACATTTAATACAGAATATTTTGCAGCATTAAGGATGATGGCCCGTTAGAAGGAATTTGGTATTTATGTCTAAACGTTACATCTTCATCAATGGCCCTCATAATTGACATTAAAGAAGGGCATGATCATAGGACTTCCTTCCCTAGACATAACTATAAATAGAGAGCTCAGTTATCATTGTAAGACACAAATTTTCTAGCCAACTTACACTACATTCTATACATCATTTTAATATAATTTTATTCTCTCGCTTTTGATCTCATCATTGTCATTCCCAAAAACCGACTCGTCAGCTCTGTCATTTCATCTACATTCTAAGGCTAAGTATTCTATATTTCCTATGTTATTTCATTATCTTTTGGATCAAATTAACTCACTTATCTAGAAACCACGAACAAATTTAACTGTACTGTTTTACGTGTAAACATTACTCCAAATTTGGAGTGACACTATTCATCTCCTCCATTACTATTCATCCTTACTTTATTATTATTTTTATTATTTAACTCTTTTAATTTATCTCTTTGTATATACCTAATTATATTTATATAATATCTTTATAATATTAATTTTACATCTTAACTTTGGCGTATAATTTTGATAAATTAATTTTCGTGTATTTATTATTTTTATGTAAAATTGTAAGTTAATTTTATTATAAGTTATAATTGTACAAAAAATATATAATCATCTCAAAAAATGAATGGTGCAAATATAAAATATTAGATGTTGCTAAAATTAAAAGGTGCGAATATAAAATATTAGATGTTGCTAAAATTGAAAATTAAAAAGTAAAAATGCATTAAAATTGGAAATACATAAAAATTGAAACTAAGGTAAATAAAAAATAATAATATAATATTAAAGAAAGAGAAGAATATAAAATAAAATATTCTTTTTTGAAGTAAAAAATTGAGTAATGATTGAAGTAACTTTACTTCATTTTGGAGGAAAAAACCGGAGGCAAGGGTTGGAGATGGCCATACGGAGGCATATTCACCCAATATGGGAATAATTCTTTTGTTTCATACGTTGGTGATTAATAGTTGAAAGAAGAGATGCAGATCCAAATAGTTTTTCATCATTTTTCGGTTGATACGGTTTGCATTTTAAATCAGATATAAGCCCCAATCAAGTACTAAGCATGATAGTGATGGTCAATTTGATGTAAAATTATCCATTTAGGGCCCAATTGATATGACTTGATATAATATACTTTTATTCAAAATGAAGTCATATGTTGTCATTTGGGATGAAGAAGAAAAAAGTCATCTGCTGTCACATTGAAAAACTTCTTGTTGTACCTTTAAACATTTTGGCAATCCAACGTGTAATTATTATACAAAGCCTACATATCTAATACAAATAGTATAACGTTTTAGTCAACTTGTAATTACCATTATAGAACCCAACAGTTTTGAAAATCCATGCAAACTGTGGTCACTGTTACACAAAGTTGACACTTTCCATATGCAGTCCCATACGTAATGGATGATGCCATGTGAACGTGCATGGCAGAGGATCGAGTTTTCGCCTTCACTTTAACTCGCTCACTCCATCTCGCCCGGATGCCAGACTAGCTCTTGCCGTGAATTTAATCAGCTTTGCAGTATACTTTACGGGTTCATATGAATTTTATCAGCTTTGCAGTATATCAATGTAATACTTGCTAATCTCACTTACTAGCAGGGGATTTACGGGTTCATCTGAATTTAATATTTTTGCTAAAATTTTGTATATATATTAAAAATTTACTATGTAAGTACAAACAATAGGTTTTTAACCCAATAAATCAAATATCATGAGGTAGAATTTCAAAATCAGACCTCATAATGTTCAAATCCTGGCTCCGCCTCTGTTGACCAACTAATGTGTAATAATGGCCAATGAATATATAGATGAACATGTTTACCCCAAATTGAGTAACAATTAAATTTGTACGCGGTTTTAAGGATATGTGATTTAATTCAACACGAATTATTAAAAAAATTAAATCAATGAGTTAGAGATGAAATAAACGTTCAAACCAATTGCAATATTATGGCCAAGCCTGAACTTAGACTGACCAATGACCTCGTCCTCGGTTGGACCCTCGGTTCAAGTTTAGTCGTGAATGAACAACATAACAAATAAGCAAAAACTTTAACAGTAATTGTTCAATCCTAACAAAAGTTTAAAAAAGGTAAATCTTCTTTTCCCGGTAATTGTTGATCCACAATCGATATTGAGCGAGATTTGCGGCGTGATATCCGGTTGAGGGTGAGTATCATGGCCCTCTATCCATCATGCACAACCGTTCATCCTGTCTCCCGAGGTCTATAACTCATACTGGGCTCGGGATGCGATGTTTTACCACATCCGATGACGGATACATCGTTCGCTCTTCCTAGGTCTCGATACGAAGGGTCTCAGAGCTCGATCACAATCTCGTGGGATCCGTGCTCTCCCTCAGTTTTTTCGTCGAGAAACCGGGGTAGACATTACCCCCGATTTTACTCGTACACAGATAGTTCCCTCATTTTTCGGAGAGTAGGTTTACCGAAATGACGGAAAGCGATAAATGGACCCTGGTTCCTTCTTTCGTACGTTACAACCAAAATAACGGGTCAACGAAACGTCCCATCAGTCGCGTCGTTCTGACTTCGAAGACGTGTCAGCCGCCAGTTGACTGTCCTCAAATATGAAACATCACGCATTGATTATTCTTCCTCTATAAAAGCTCCGACTCTTCTTCACCTCTTCCCCTTTCCGATTCCAGAACTTACCCTCGAATTTTCTATTGCCTTTAACTCATTCAAATATTCATACATCGCTCCTTAAACTTTTATATTTTCATCTTCAATCCTCATACATTCTCTTTGGATCTTCAACTCAGACCTTCATACCTTCATCCCATCTTCAAATCTTCATATTTTTTCTTCAAACTTTTATATTTCCTAGATCACAATGGCAAAAACTTCCAAATCCATGACTCAGCAAACCGCTCCTTCATCTTCCAACCCGGCCACAGACGCCTAGGTGGCCATTCCCGAGGTGGCTCAAAAGCCTCATTGAAGAGCTTCGTACCCGGGGGTTGCTCTGTCGGGAATGATTTCAACGTCAAGAAGGCCTCTAGTCAACATGACTGAGGCGAGGGAGCATGGAGGTGCATAGAATCCATTATTGAGGAAATACTACCCACAGTCAGGGTGGACTATAACTGGGAGGACAAGGAGATGGTCGTCCCCAGGCCCAACGACGACATCACTACTCACGTGGAAGGGGTACTTAAGTGTTTACACTTACCCCTTCATGCTCGCCCCGGTGGACCCCATAGTCCTTGACTTCTGCAAAAGGTACGAGGTGTGCCTTGGGTAAATCCATCAATCTTTTTGGAGGATCGTAATCCTCTTACAACACTTCGTGAACAACACCGAAGCACCTCGGTTCACCCTCGACTATCTGCTTCGCCTATACAGTCCCCGAATCTTCCGAGGGGGGCTAATCAAGCTCGTTCACCGAGCAAGCAAGGCTTCGTTCTCGAGCATCGATGAGGACCAAGATCGAGGCTAGTAGGGGAGGTTCGTTCGGGTGAAAACTGAAGACCTCATCCCTTCCGAATTCTTTCTCTAATTGCCTGTGTTTGATGCGACCTCTTCTGACATTGGGGAAATGCTAGCCTAGTATAAGGCTGATGTGGTGGTAGCCGATGCCCGCTTAAAGATGAAGACCGAGTACGTAAAGCGGCTATCCCGGAGAGAGACCCTCGAAGATCTCCATGCCCGAGGTTTTGACCTGTCGGCCGAGATTGAAGAACCAAGAGACTTGAGGCCAAGGACAAGGAACTCTATGAGCCTGAGGGTCCCGAACTCTCTGAGGGTTCTGAGGGTTCCGACGGTTCTGGCAACGAATCAAGCCCCGGTGAAGACCATGCATAAATGCCTTAGTTTTTTTTTTAATTTTTCCTTGTGTATTTTCTTTTTATTTATTTTGAGGCCGTTTTATTGTGCCTTTGTAAATATTTTTTGGAATATATAAAATTTTCTCTTTTGGCAAATATCGTATCTTTACTTTTCAACATCTATTTACAATTTTTTATTTGTGTATCGTTTTTAATGCCTTAGCATAAAATCAAATGTAGTCTAGAGCATCCATTCTTCAGAGGCCCAAATGGGGCCCGATTTCGATGGCAACTCTAGATTATTTGTGGCTTCGAGCCTTTGATAAAATCGAAGGTTTTCAAGATGCTTAAGTATTTTAGACGATATTTTTCTCGAGGGAAACCTTTTAATAGGTTTTGATTTCTCGTAAGGACCTTACTATCTGAGTACGGATTTCGGACGTCTCCAAGCCATTTTTAGGGCGGTCGTAGCCTTTCGTATTCGGGCACTGCCTAATAGGCTTGATGCCTCCGAAATTTGATAACCCGGGTCGACTGAATTTTCATCGGTCGACAGTCAATGAGTAAGGGTAGTCTGTGGGCTTTAGGATCCAAGATCGAAGAAGTGAGATGCGCACTAAAATAGTGTAAGGGAAGTAGAGGTTCCTTTCATTGTTTAATATGCAATGTACATGATCGAAGGCGCATACGCCTTGTGCCGTGGCTAGAGTGGACTATGTAGGCACGGTTCGCATGACCTTTTGACCCTTACAAATGAATTCTAATCACCAAGCCTTGGCTTTTGACATATATAATTCTCCTTTTCAAAGAATCCTAACCTAAGGGTGATGGCCCCCGATATATGAGGTCGAACTCGTGAGGGCTCAGATACCGTTAATTTGGTGCAAATGATCATCAATCCCGGTCTACAGCCGGTCTTCAAATCTAAGGTAGTACATTTTACTGTTGCCCCGTTAAAAACCTTGCCAAAACCCCCACTTTGGGACAAATTTAGTTCAAGAAAAAAAGAGTACAACACGTGCTTTCAGATCTAATAGTCATGTTCATCCCTGGCTGAGTACCTGCATACGTTAATCCGTAATGTAACTAAATAAAAAGGGAATTAAGTTCGTACCTTAGGAGTAGTACAACTTTAAGTGTGCAACATTGCAATTGTTTGGTAGTTGTACATTGTTTCCCGCTTCGAGTTTATACGAGCCTGCCGGTTATTCCGACGACTCGATACGATCCTTCCCAATTCGGGCCTAGTTTCCCTTCACTTCGGTTCCTGGTGTGTAGTGTTACCTTTCTCAATACCAAGTCCCCGACTTGAAAATATCGGAGGTTGGCTCTTCGGTTGTAGTACCATCCTACTCACTGCTTCTGGGTGGCTAACCGGACCATGGTGGCCTCCTGCCTTTCGTCCAATAGTTCTAGGCTCGTGATCATGATCTCGCCGTTTGACTCTTCGGTAGCATATTGGAACCTGAGGCTCGGTTTTCCCACCTCGACTGATATTAAGGCTTCAGCTCCATAGACCAGAGAACACGGCGTGGCCCCGGTGCTCGATTTCGAAGTCGTACGGTATGCCCACAGTACTTCAGGCAAGATTTCCTTCAATTTTCCTTTCAAATCGGCCAACCTCTTTTTCAGGTTTTAGATTATAGTTTTGTTCGTCGATTCAACCTGCCCATTCCTACTGGGGTGATAAGGCGTTGATAGTATCTTCTTGATCTTGTGATCTTTGAAAAACTTACTCACCTTGCTGTAGACGAATTGTTTCTCGTTGTCGCAAACAATCTCAGCTGCTATCCCAAATCGACATATTATGTGATCCTAGATGAAGTCAATGACTTCTGTCTCTCGGACCTTCTCGAATGCTTGAGCCTCGACCCACTTGGAAAAATAATCGGTCATGAATAGTATGAATTGAGCTTTACCGGGTGCCCATGGCAGGGGACCGACGATGTCCATTCCCACTTCATAAATGGCCATGGAGACAGGACCCAGTGGAGCATTTCTCCCGATTGATGGATCATCGGGGCATGTCTTTGGCACTCATCGCATTTCAGTACAAAGTCTTTCGCATCCTTCTCCATTTCGGTCCAGTAGTAGCCGGCTCTGATTAGCTTCTGAACTAAGGATTCTGCCCCCGAATGGTTCCTGCAAGTGCCATTGTGAACTTCTCTCATGGCGTATTCGGTCTCTCCATGTCCTAAGCATCTAGCTTGTGGGCCGAAGAAAGACCTCGTGAGCAATGCCCCTTTGACCAAGCTAAATCGGGCAACTTTGGTACGCAAGGCTCTCGATTCTTTGGGATCCGAAGGCAATTTTCCTGCCTTCAAGTAGTCTATGTATTTGTTTCTCCAATCCCAAGTTAAACTTGTTTAGTTTACTTTTGCGTGACCTTCTTCTATTACCGAATTCATTAGTTGCACCACTGACCCCAAGCTGAATTCATCAGAATCAACCGACGACCCCAAGTTAGCTAGTGCATCGGCCATACTGTTTTGAGCTCGGGGTACATGCTGTAGGGTCCATTTCCCTGAATTGGTGTAGGGTTTCCTGCAATTTGTCCAAGTACATCCACATCCGTTCTTCTTTTACTTCGAATATTCCATTGACTTTATTTACCACAAGGAGGGAGTCGCACTTGGCTTCGATCACTTCGACCCCAAGGCTCTTAGCCAATTCTAGACATACAATCATAGCCTTATACTCAGCCTCATTGTTAGTCAATTTCACAATTCTAATAGACTACCTAATTATACTTCTTGTAAGTGGCTTTAACACGATACCAAGCCCGAACCCCTTCGTGTTGGAGGCACAGTCCGTGAAGAGGGTCCAGATTCCCGAATTAACCCATGGGGTCGGTACTCGATATCGTACTCGCTAATCTCCATGGCTCATTTGGCCAACCTGCCCGAGAGCTCGAGCTAATTCATTATATTCCTCAGTGGGTAAGAGGTTACAACATATATAGGGTGGCATTGAAAGTACAGTTTCAGCATCTTGGAGGCGCTTATCAAAGCGAGTGATAACTTTTCCAGGTGAGGATACCTCGATTTGGCATCGCCTAGAGTTCTACTGACATAGTAAACATGAAATTGCGTACCTTTTTCCTCCCGAACTAAGACACCACTTACCGCCACCTCTGAAACTTCCAAGTAGAGGTACAATTGTTCGTCTGCCTTCGGAGTGTGCAGTAGAGGGGGGCTAGACATATACCGTTTGAGTTCTTCCAAAGTTTGCTAGCATTCCTGAGTCCAGAAAAAAATTCTTCTTCTTCTTCTTCAATAGTGAGAATAATCGGTGGCTCTTGTCCCGGGACCTCGAGATGAACAGGGCCAATGCGTCTATATGCCCGGTCAGTCTTTGAACCGCCTTGACATTCTCCACTACGGTGATTTACTCTATGGCCTTTATTTTTTTGGGGTTGATCTCTATTCCCCGATTCGATACCATGAACCCGAGGAACTTTCCCAAATCGACCCTGAACGCGCACTTCTCCGGGTTCAGCTTTATGTTGTATTTCCTTAGTATGTCGAAGGTTTCCTGCAAATGTTTCAAATGGTCCTCTACTCGCAGGGACTTGATCAACATATTGTCAATATAAACTTCCATTGATTTCCCTATTTGTTCCTCGAATATCCGGTTTACAAGGCATTGGTAGGTGGCACCGGCGTTCTTTAACCCAAACGACATTACTTTATAGTAGTAGGTGCCAAATTTGGTTATGAAAAAAGTCTTTTCTTGGTTGTCCGGGTCCATCCGAATTTGGTTGTACCCGAAATAGGCTTCGAGAAAGCTGAGTATCTTGTGCCCGACCGTTGCACCGATCATTCGATCGATGTTAGACAAAGGGAAATAATCCATAGGGCATGCGTTGTTTTGGTCTTTTATAATCCACACATATTCTTAGTTTATTTCTCCTTTTAGGCACTACCACTACGTTAGCTAAATAATCCAGGTATTAACATCCCGGATAGATCCTATTTTTAGAAGTTTGGATACCTCATCCTTGATGAATGCATGTTTGATCTCGGACTGTGGCCTCCTCTTATGCTTAATGGGATGGAACTTCGGTCCAAACTCAACTTGTGAGTGGTTATCTCCGGTAGGATCCCTGTCATGTCAAGATGGAACCAAGTGAAACAATCAATGTTAGCTTTAAGAAAGTCAATAAAGTTTTTTCCTAAGCTCGGGGGTTAACCCCGTGCCCAGGTATACCTTTCGATCCAGTAGGTGTTCGATTAATATGACTTGATCCAACTCTCCAATCATCAATTTGGTGGCGTCGGTATCATCAGGAGCTATGAATGATCTCTGGACGCCGTAATCGTCCTCCTCATCTGCTCCTCGTTCCTCTTATTTCTCCGGTTCGACCGAGGCCGGTATCAGTGATTGCTATTTAATCTCTTCCTTTTTGCTCGGTTACGCGTTCCTTGATGTCAAAACCATGGGCATCGAGATTACCTCATCGACAACGAATATCTCCTTTGTGGCCAGCTATTCTCCGTAGACCTTTTTGACTCCCCCTGGTGTGGGAAACTTCAACACCTAATGCAAGGTCGAGGGTACCACCCTCATGTTGTGAACACATAGCCTTCCGAATAGAGCATTATATCTCATGTCCCCCTTGATCACGTAGAACTTTGTTTCTTGGATTGTCCCAGCAGTGTTTACTGGCAAGGTTATTTCTCCTTTAGTGGTCTTATACGCCATGTTAAACCCGTTCAATACCCGAACTTCAGGCACAGTTTGGTCCTGTAACCCCAATTGCTCTACGACCCTTGATATGATGATGTTGGCCAAGCTACATGGATCAATCAACACTCATTTAACTTGGGATTTATTGATAAGTCCGGATATTACCAATGCATCGTTGTGAGGATGTATGATGCCCTCGGCATCTTCATCGCTGAACGAAATGGCTCCCTTCGGAACATAATCTCGTGTGCGCTTTTCCCTTGTGGTATATACTTTAGTATGTTTCATCATTGGTCCTTGGGGGACACCGACTCCTCCGATGATCATGATGATCACGTGCCGAGGCTCCTCTTGTTCGATCTGTTTGTTGGCGTCCCTATTCTTGAAGTGGTTTTTGGCTCGATCACTCAGGAATTCTCGGAGGTGCCCGTTGTTGAATAACCGGGAAACTTCTTCTCTTAACTATCGACAATATTCGGTCATGTGACCGTGAGTGCCGTGATATTTGCATATCAAACTGGGATCTCTCTAGGTAGGATCAGACTGCAAAGGTCTGGGCTACTTGGTCTCTTTAATGCATCCTATGGCTGAAACGATGCTGACAACGTCCACGTTGAAGTTGTATTCCGATAATCTCGGTGCTTCCCTACTCCAGAGCGACCTATCGAACCTATTCTTTCTCATTAGGCCTCGGCTACCGGGCCCTCAATCGCTTCTCTTCTCGTTCCTTGCGTGATGACGCTTGGGCCCGTTTCCCCTTCGGCCTGCGTTGTATGGTTGATACAAATCTCTGACCAGTCTTGGTTCTTGATCAATGGCTCTCTTAGATCTATCGTCGGCCCTGATGGGGTAAACAGATCCAAAAGGGGCCCCGAGTTGGTCATCCTCGACCCTGATCTTTGACTGGTACCTATTGTGGAAGTCGGCCCAGGTTACCACCGGGCACTCCACTAATTTTGTTTTAGCTGTTGAGAGGCCAAGGAACTTCGGGGGTTGAGTCCCTGAGTGAATGCCTGAACGGCCCAATCATCTGCGACCGGTGGTAGGTCCATCTATTCCATCTAGCACCTTGACACGAACTCCCTGAGCACCTCGTTATCCATTTGCTTGACCTTGAAAAGATATAACTTTCTTGTCTCGACCTTGATGGCCCCGACATGGGCCTTTATGAAAGCATCCGCAAGCATAGCAAACGAGTCAATGAAATTTGGTGGCAAGTTGTGATACCATATCATTGCTCTCTTGGACAAAGTCTCCCCAAACTTCTTCAGTAACAGCGACTCGATCTCATAGTCTTCCAAGTCATTCCCCTTGATCGCGCATGTATAGGAGGTCACATGCTCATTTAGATCCGTGATCCCATTATATTTGGGGATGTCGTGCATACAAAACCTCTTTGGGATCGGCTTTGGTGCCGCGCTCGGGAGAAAATGCTTCTGGATAAACTTCTTGGAGTTCGACCCCTTCAATATTAGGGCGCTCCCGAGATCTGATCGACCTTGAAATTATATGTTTTCACCTTCTTGTCATTAGCCCCGATCTTTTTCTCACACGACTCCACCCATTTTGTCAACGCTTCGAGCATTTTTATTACCTCAGGATTTACCCCGGGCTCGGCTTCACCCGGGCTCTCGTTGATTTGTTCGTCTCTTCGGGTGCTTTTTTGGGATTGTTCGGGCTCGGCCCTATTGGGGGCGTGGCTTTGATTCTGCAGCTGCGCTATTGCCACTTGTTGAGCTTGTAGCATTTAAAAATCAATAGTAGGTTTACCCCATTTGCCTTTGGGTGCTTCCCGAGCTGTTGGTCGGGGTCCTCTGCGAACATTGTTTTGGGGATTAGTTGGCAAATTGATGTTGATGGCCACCTGCGAGTTAGCATCGATCGGGTCGGCGGCCGGGACACCGTTAGGATCGGCAGGAAGCACATTGTTGTTGGGCACCAAATTATTATTTTTGCCGTGATGGCCAGACTCAACGTCAACATTCAAGTGAGCAGACTAAGAGTTTGATATTTTTGGCCTGACCTGAAATTAAGATTTCAAAGAACAAGTGTAAAGTAGGGTATGTTATGGAGATTCGTATCAAACCACCACTATTATCCTTAGCCCCATGGTGGGTGACAAATTATTTATCCTAAAATTGGGTAACAATTAAATTAGTACGCGGTTTTAAGGATACGTGGTTTAATTGAACACGAATAATTAAGAATATCGAATAAATGAGTTAGAGATGAAATAAATATTTAAACCAAGTGCAATATTGTGGCCAAGCATGAACTTAGATTGACCAATGACTCGTCCTCGGTTGGACCCTCGGTTCAAGCCCAGTCGTGAATGAAGAGCATAACAAATGAGCAAAAACTTTAACAGTAGCTAAAAGGTAGAAAATAAAGTTGTATTACTTTGATTTACGTGTGACAATATGTCAGAAGAAAAGAAAAACCTCCCCCTTATATAGTAGGAGAGTTTCAGTCCTAACAGAAGTCTAAATCTTCTTTTTCCGGTAATTGTTGATCAACAATCGACATCGAGCGAGATTTGCGGCGTGATATTCAGTTGAGGGCGAGTATCATGGCCCTCTATCCGTCATGCACAACCGTTTATCGTGTCTCCCGAGGTCTATAACACATACTTGGCCCGGGATGCGTTGTTTTACCACATCCGATGATGGATACATCGTTCGCTCTTCCTGGGTCTCGATACGAAGTATCTCAGACCTCGATCACAATCTCGTGGATCCGTGTTCTTCCTCCATTTTCTTGTCAGGAAATCGGGGTAGACATTACCCCCGATTTTACCCGTACACGGAACAAATCAAACCCGTTTTAGAGTCACTACCTGTGAATACTGCACCTTGGCTATAGAGGCGAATCCAAGATTAGTTAAACCATATGGTTTCAACCTTTAAGTTTTTTAAAATTGAACTCATACTATCTTTAAACATGTAGGTTCAGACCTATCATTTATGACAATTTTAGTTAACTTTTCTATATAAATTTATGTTCTACGATAAAAATACTGGATTCTTATAAACCCGACAATGCTACTCTACATCCGCCGCTGCTTGGCTGCCTTGTTTGTGAACAACTACTTTTGTGAAAGCGTTTGGCCGTGCTTTTAATGTGAGTTTGGCTGTTTAGATATGGTCGGTGATCGAACCATTGGCAGGAAGAAACTGCCGTATTTTACGTTCTTTATAATGGTATATGCATGTCGCTTTCTAGTTACTAATAGTTGATAGTGTTGCAAATTAATTTAAGAGTCCATTTAAAGGGAGGTATCTGCTTTTTGACTTAAAATGAAAGGTTGCCTTTTCTTTTAGCCCTATAGCGTAAGATAAAAATGTTCCCATATGGCTGGGAGTCCTAGTGATACACAATTTAACTCCTTACAGGATAAGAACACAAAATATTCATGTATTTTCCTGGCTGCCAACACACCTCTGTTTTAATTTAATTAAGAACATTAGTTTCAGAAATCATAGTTGATATAATAAAAAATTGATATGCTACCATGTTACTCTAGTGAAACCACAAGACTCAAATTTATGTTGATCATGCATGGTTACCTACAAAAGAAAAGAAACTATGTAAATGCTTAAACAAAACATATTTAGTCTTCTTAGTTAATCTAACATTTATTTTGTTGTTTTAATGGAGGAGATACGTTAGCATTTATTTGGGCCAACATATCCTTTATGCCTAGGGCTTTGTGGACAAGGCCGAATTCGGTTTTAAGTAATGATGGATTTTGGCCCAATTTCTAATGGGTCCACATTCAAGTTTGCAAGACCAGGCCATCTTACTATGTAAAAATTTCACGGGGCGATTAGAATAGGACGCCCCATTTAACTTGTATCTATATTTTTTTTAAAAATATTATCTGGTATTTAAAGTAATATAATTTCATACAAGATATTTTTTCTCTGCTTTTCCTCCTCCTCCGTCTTCTTTTTCTTCTTCTTAGTTTTTCTTCTTCTTAGTTGTTGTGAAGTTATAGGTAACAGTGGATTTATATGATGTTTTGTAGGTTTTAATCTATATTAATGGTAGATGGTATGGCACTCTTTTCGTTGTTACTGCTTAGGATTTCTTATCCTTCTTCTTCTTAATTACAAAATAAATTTATTAGATTTGATGTTATTTTGACAAAATTAATGATTGAATTTTTTCTTTATGATATTTAGAAGTTATATTTTAAATTTGAGCTCATTTGGAGTAGAGTTTGGGTATTGAATTATATGTTGGATTGTTGAAATTTGAAAAAAAGTTTATGTTTCTAGGCAATTTACTTCAGACTAATCTAGTTTTTAAGTGCATGCAACAATTTAGCTGCACTTCGGACTAATTAGTCTTAAGTGCAATTTTTATACTTCAGACTAATTCGTATTAAGTGCATGCAAAAATTTGGATGCACTTCAGATTAAATAGTCTTAAAGTGTAATTTTTGCACTTTGAAGTTTACATTACATGACTTCAGACGCGATTGTCTGAATTTTGTACTGCAGGGGGAACTTCAGACGCGAACATTACCCAAAATTTATAAATTTGCATTTGAAGTCCGCACTGTCACGAGCAGAAAGACACGAAAACTACTCGAATATTTTTACTTCAGAAGCGAATTTTTGGAACTTCAAACACAACATTTAAAGTGTGTTCCAAAGTGGGTAAAGTTACTAATTTTTGGACAATGCGAGTATGAATTTAATCGGTGAACCTAAAATCTGAGTATATCTACGCTTCCAGTTTTGAAAATACAATGTCATCGGCAGGCGTACCTTGTCACTGCTCCTGATCGTATGGACAAGATAACATTTCATCGCTGATTTGTAAATGTAAGAAAATATTTTTGTTATAACTATTAACTATCAAATAAAAGTGTATACGGTCGAAATAGATTTCGGCCTTCGTACGATTGATCGAGGTCGAAACATAATGGATCGAAGAAAAATTTCGTAATATCGAGATGGGTTCCAAAGATGGTATGAACGAGCTTCAGATTTCAGGTATAGATCAAACACCGAGTTCGAAGTCATTATCGAGCTCGGGTCGGAATCGAACTATGATGAGATGATTTCGAACTTAAAGGGGCAGAGGCCAACCGATACCGAGCCCGAATCATCACCTGATTCCGAGTTCACATCGAGCTCTAGAAGCAATATCGACCAGCACCTAGGCTGATCGAGCTCGAGCTCACAGACAAGAGCCGTTGCAAACACTCTGAGGGAGAGAATCTCGGCGGAAATTAGGGAAAAACTGATTTATCATGGGTTCTCCACTATGTATTTTTAATTATATCTAAAGTAGGATCCTCCACTATAAAGAGGATGGCTACATTTATGTAGAGGGAAGTTTTTGGCTTACATTGTAATTCAAGCACCATATTCTCCTTATTCAAGAGTTACTCTTTTAAGCTTTATAAATTGATTCATCTTGCTTAGTCCTAAAAATCATCTTCTTTACAACCTTGTTAATTTATCATTCTTTGCAATCCATATTTGATATTTCTATTTATCCTTACGATTTGTATTAAGGTATATCACATATCCTTAGAACTACGTATAAATTTAACTCTATCCGTTTTTCGGGTAAACAATTTAGCACCCACCGTAGGGCTAAGGATAACAGTAATTATTTGATACGAATCTGCAAAAACATACCGTTTTGCGCTTGTTTCCGAAAGTATCTTGAATTTCGGATTAGCAACGACTAACTACCAATCAAATGGCCTTACCTATTGACAACGAAGTTGGTCTTCAAAATGAGAACAACAACTTGACACCCAGTACCAAAAGACCACTTGTCAACGCCGTTGGAGCTCGAATCGAAGTGCCGATGGATATCAATTCGCATGTGGCCATTGAGGGAAACCTACATTCTGAACCTGAAAATAGCATTCATGGTGGCACTCGGCCTGCAACTCGAGATACCCATAACGTCGAGGAAAACGGCATCAACTTGTGTATGATTTTCGAAATGTTACAAGCTCAACAGGTAGCAATCGCTCAGTTGCAAAGCCAAACCCATCTACCGAGCAGGCAGGAGCCCAGTCCACATCGAGAAATTGCACACAGAACTGAGCCAGCCATAGTGAAGTCAAATGAGCTAGAATCGGGGACTACTCCCGAAATTGCTAAAATATTCGAAGAGCTCACAAAGCGAGTCGAAGCCAATGATAAAAAAGTAGAGACATACAACTCCGGGGTTGATCAGATCCCGGGGGCACCACCAATATTAAAGGGCTTAGATTCCAAAGAATTCCTACAAAAGCCTTCCCCCCAAGCGCGGCTCCTAAATTGATCCCAAAAAAGTTCTGCATGCCCGAGATTCCTAAATACAACGGAACTACCGACCCCAACGAACATGTCACCTCATACACATGTGCCATCAAAGGGAACGATCTAGAAGATGATGAGATCGAATCCGTGTTATTGAAGAAATTCGGTGAAACCCTGTCAAAGGGAGCAATGATATGGTATCATAATTTGCCATCTAATTCTATCGATTCTTTTACTATGCTTGCAGATTCCTTCGTAAAAGCACACGCCGGGGCCATAAAAATCGAGACCAGGAAGTCGGACCTGTTTAAGGTAAGACAAAAGGATAACGAGATGCTAAGGGAGTTTGTATCTCGTTTTCAAATGGAACGAATTGATCTGCCACCAGTCACAGACGATTGAGTTGTTCAGGCTTTCACTCAAGGGTTAAACGAACGAAGTTCGACGGCTTCACGGCGGCTAAAGCATAACCTGATTGAGTACCCAGCTATTACTTGGGCCGATGTGCATAATCGATATCAATCAAAATAAGAGTCAAAGACGACCAATTGGGTTCTGGGTCGATTATCAAAAGGGCTGCCAATCGAGAACAGAGATCGATCAGAGACCGATACTGGCCGTATAATGGAAATCCTACAAGCTAGGTATGATAAATGGCTAAAACGATACTACTGCTAAGATACGCCCCCCCTTTCAATTATATTTCGAAACTAACCTTCGCAGATGTTCGACCAAAGACGAGGATTAATGAATTCGATCAGGAACAAAGATGGATTATTCAACATGAAACCTCAGTATCCGAGGCCTCCTTACAATCAACCTCGAATACTGGGGGGGGGGAGGGCATACCATTGTCACTAAACATATCAACGATGATTATCAAGAATTATG
Organism: Nicotiana tabacum; assembly: GCF_000715075.1. Lineage (NCBI taxonomy): Eukaryota > Viridiplantae > Streptophyta > Magnoliopsida > Solanales > Solanaceae > Nicotiana > Nicotiana tabacum. The sequence continues at coordinate 63,439,758 of NC_134101.1, forward strand.
CAAAGGAAGTTACTTCGTTATTTCATGATAACAGGGTCTCAACAGGAATAATTGTAAGGGCCAAATAGTCAAACGAGCCATGCCCATATAGTTGGCTCAAGCCCTGACACAAAACATGAACTCATGTATAATGACTTGCCGATATCTTATATCCAAGAAAAATTTCCCCATTTCGAGATTTTTTATGCAAACAGGCCTATGGTAAATCAACGAATTCGAGTAACACTCTCTCAACTATAAAGCCCAAGGGCTACATCAACTTGAGTTCGAGCAACCATTCCTACTCGAGGACTATCTACTAAGCCTACGGGATACTTTTACTTCGAGTTCGAAATAATCAGTCGACTGTTAAGCCTACGGGCTATACTACTTCGAGTTCGAGTAAGGCACTCACTTGAGTACTAAGCCTACAGACTACTCATATCTTGAGTTCGAGAAATCACTCACTCAATCATTAAGCCTACGGGCTACATTTCTTCGAGTTCGAGGAAGGCACTCACTCGAATGCTAAGCTTACGGGCTACTCCTATTTTGAGTTCGAGAAATCACTCACTCAATCATTAAGCCTACGGGCTACATTACTTCGAATTTGAGCAAGGAACTCACTCGAATGCTAAGCTACGGGCTACTTTTATTTCGAGTTTGAAACAATCACTCGACTATTAAGCCTACGGGCTACACTACTTCGAGTTCGAGCAAGGCACTCACTCGAGTACTAAGCCTACGGGCTACTCTTATCTTGAGTTCGAGAAATCACTCACTCAATCATTAAGCCTACGGGCTACATTACTTCGAGTTCGAGCAAGGCACTCACTCGAATGCTAAGACTACGGGCTACTCCTATCTTGAGTTCGAGAAATCACTCACTCAATCATTAAGCCTACGGGCTACATTTCTTCGAGTTCGAGCAAGGCACTCACTCGAATGCTAAGCCTACGGGCTACTCTTATCTTGAGTTCGAGAAATCACTCACTCAATCATTAAGCCTACGGGCTACATTTCTTCGAGTTCAAGCAAGGCACTCACTTGAATGCTAAGCCTATAGGCTGCTTCTATCTTGAGTTTGAGAAATCACTCACTCAATCATTAAGTCTACGGGCTACATTACTTCAAGTTCGAGCAAGGCGCTCACTCGAATACTAGGCCTACAGGCTACTCCTATCTTGAGTTCGAGAAATCACTTACTCAATCATTACGCCTTCGGGCTACATTACTTCGAGTTCGAATCATTCACTCGACTACTAAGCCTACGGGCTAATTATTACTTCGAGTTCGGGCAAATCACCCACTCGACCAACCAATGTCTATGGGCTACATTACTTCGATTAAGTTACTCATTATTTTGAGCTCAAACAAACACTCGACTATTTAAGGCTAAAGGCTATTCGAGCCCAACAAAGCAAAGGGAATTACCCACAAAGCCCGAAAGCAATAGTGATTAAAACTCAAACTATCTATTTAGCTTCAAAGGCTATTTTGCTTCAAAAGGAAGAAAAATTTATATTTACAAATTTTTGTACAAAGGCAACTCAGCCAAAAGGAAGTTCTTTATACAAAGACCGAAAGCGGTATCAAAAGAGCGCAACAAACTACCTAAGGCCCTAAATGGCTCAATCTTCATCGAAGGCCGTGTTCTCAGCATCTTCCTCATCTTCAGACTCACCCGAGTTATCGCAGTCCTTCTCAGGAAAGACCAACCTTCGAGTCTTGTCCTCATCCGCCCTGGCGACTTCAATCTCGGCCCCAACGTCGAAGCCCTGAGCACTGATCTCCTCGGGAGCTTCTCTTCGAGCTTTCCATTTTGCATGTTTAACCATGCTCTTGGCTTTGGCTTGGTTAACCTCAACATCGATCCTGAACTGAGCCACTTTGGCATCAGCTCTTTTATTGGCCTCGATCACCTCGGATCTGGCCACATTAAGTTCATTAGACAAACCTGCTTTATCTAAAGTGGCCAAATCCAACCGATGCTGAAGCTCTTTCATTTTCTCGATCAACCCCGAAGCATTTTCTTTCGCAGATTAAAGTTGGGCATCAGACAGCTCCAACTGAGCTTAAACGACTTCCTTTTTCGAGGCAAGGATATCCATACTCTTTTTAAATTCTTCTGCCTCGGCCAGCAGCCCATCTACCTGTGAGTTAAGCCGTCCAATCTGCTCGATCCTCTGTCGAACCTATAGAATCGGATCGTTAGTGGTTATCTCTTTTTCATCTTCACTGTCATGGAACATTCAGAATACCTGCTCGGCCATCTCCTCGTGCTCTTCCCGAGCTGCTGTCAAATCTGCTCGAAGTTTTTCACTGAGGAGCTTGTACTAGTTACTCTTCTCAGTGAGGCTCCGAACCTCAGCATTATGCTCCTCCCAGATTTGAAGAAAGGCCCCGTGATGCAAAACCGAAGCCTACAAACAGAAGGAGAAACATTAGAGTTACCTGCAATTCCAAGTGTAAAAGAAGTGACAAAGACGCCATCAGAGTTACCCGATTCAAAGCATGTGGGGCCTCGTTGAAGAGACAGGCGGGCCCCACCGCATTCATCACTGATTGATCTTCTTCGGTCACCAAAGACCGAAGGTAACTGGCAATCCCCACAGGGGGAGAAAAAATTCGGGTATCCTCAGGTACGGAGAGCACTATCTTCTGCCTACGGTCGGGATCGACACTCGGGGCTGGGAATCGGTCTACCAGTTTGTGAACCGATGAAGGCTCGGCAGAACCCGACCACGATGCTTTTTTGGGTACCGGCATTCCACCAAAACTGGTAACCTCCTCTGAGGCACCTAACTCAAGCCTCTCCAGAAAACTGTGGATATCGGCCGACTCCTGAATACCCTCATAGGACAGATCCTCCAACATGCTGGCCTCTCGAATCATGACATCCGAAATCTGAGGGGATCTGCTAATATAAACTATCCTGAAGTCATCCCTCGAAATATCTTCTACTGCCCGAGAAGGGATAATCTCGGCCTTTTCTTGTTCTAGGATTATGGTCAGGTTTCCCTGATTTGCTTTCACCAAATCGGAAGACTGTTGAATCACAACATCAGCCCGTACATAGGCTAAATTCAGCTCTCCTTCTTCGGGGTCGTCCCTTAATTGGCGGACTACTTCCGAAGGCATGACACCAGAGCCCCCCCGGCTTTTGAGATCTCTTAGCTGATTTTTTATTTTCCAAGCTCGGGGAGCTCGGTACGTCTTTTCTCTTCCTTTCTTTTACCTACTTCAGGGCAGGAACTTCTTCACCACCAGTCGGGGGCCTCATGACTATATCTTTCTCGAATCCTACAATGGGGAAAATGGGAGATTTACCAGACAAATCGATAAAGAGATTTACCATGACTACAGGCCTCCCATCGACGCTTTGATAATTCGACCCAAGCACGCTCGGAGTACGATCTCTGCAACACCAGACCTTTGACCCATTGTTTAAGATCCGGGATCGGTTCCGGCATCCGAGCTACGACTGTGATAAGAAAAGAAAAATGGGTCAACAAAATGAAAGGCAATCACAAAATCAAAAGGGGCAAGGAGAAACGTTTACTCACGGCTCATATTCCATTTCTCGGGAAATGGCAAGTCATCGGCATGGATCAGGTCCAAGGTTTTGATTCGAACAAAATGGCCCATCCAACCCCGATCCCGAGTTTCATCTATGCTCGAGAATGGCACTTTGGTTGCTCGGCGAGCAAGCTTGATCAACTCTCTTCGATAAAGTCGGGGACTATAAAGGCGCATAAGGTGATCGAGGGTGAATATACGCCCCTCGATCTTGCTCGAGAAAAATCGAAGAAGAATCACTATCCCCAAAAGGAAGGGTAGATCTGGCCGAGGGTCACATCGTACCTCTTACAGAAGGCAACGATGACGGGGTCTAGAGGGCCCAATGTGAAAGGATAAGTGTAAACACTTAAGAACCCTTCGACGTAGGTAGTAATTGATTCATCAGGCGATGGGATTACTACGAGTTTATTATCCCAGTTGCATTCTTGTATGACTTTTTCGAGAACTTTCTCGGTAATTGAACATTGGTATCTCGACATTGGCTCACACCGACCCAGTATCGGAGAAGACTTTTCAATTTTAAAATCGCCTACAGTCGAGCACCCTACCAGAACGAATTCCTCAGGGCGGGACTCTTCCACATCCTCGCCACCGGCAGGTCGAGATGAAGAAGCGGTCTCTTTTTGCGGAACAATTTTAGACGTTTTTGCCATATAAAACTCTGTGAACGAAAAACGGGAGTATTTGGTGTTTTGAGAAGGAATTTGCAGTAAAAATCACAGATTTGCAGACGGAAAACTCAGAAAAGACGAAAAGGAACTTAGAAAATTTGGAAGATTGAAGACATAAAAGTAATAAATGGTGGAAGGAAGGGCTATTTATATATTGAAGCAATGACGGTTCAAATATCAGCGGTGGCCGACCACCGTCTGACACACATTAAATGCCTTGGTGAACTGAACTGATCGGACAACTATCGCGTACGTGATGGTCGGGATCGATGCAAATGTCAGCGTATATCTGATCGAGCCGTTTTGAAATCATATCGTTTCTCGCCACATCCTTCCCGAGAAACGAGGGGACTATCTATATACGGTCGAAATAGATTTCGCCTTTCGTACAATTGATTGAGGTCGAAACATAATGAATCGAAGAAAGACTTTGTAATATCGAGATGGGTTTTAAAGATAGTATGAACGAGCTTCAGATTTCAGGTATAGGTCAAACACCGAGTTCAAAGTCATTATCGAGCTCGGATCCGAATCGAACTATGATGAGATGATTTCGAGCTTAAGGGGCAGAGGCCAACCGATACCGAGCCCGAATCATCACCTGATTCCGAGTTCACATCGAGCTCTAGAAGCAATATCGACCAGCACCGAGGCCGATCGAGTTCGAGCTCACAGACAAGAGTCGTTGCAAATACACTGAGGGAGAGAATCTCGGCGAAAATTAGGGAAAAGCTGATTTATCATGAGTTCTCCACTATGTATTTTTAATTATATCTAAAGTAAGATCCTCCACTATAAAGAGGATGACTATATTTCTATAGAGGGCAGTTTTTGGCTTACATTGTAATTCAAACACCATATTCTCCTTATTCAAGAGTTACTCTTTTAAGCTTCATAAATTGATTCATCTTGCTTAGTCCTAAAAATCATCTTCTTTCCAACCTTATTTATTTTGCATTTTTTGCCATCCATATTTGATATTTTTATTTATCCTTACAATTTATATTACGTTATATCACATATCTTTAAAACTACGTACAAATTTAATCTTCCTATTCCATGTTTTTGCCATAAAGCGAGAAAGGATACGAACCTTTAAACCACGGGCCAACCACCTGTCTCATTTTTACCCCATTGTTCAAGAATCCCATTGTCCACAACTTCTCCAATCATTTACAAAGTAACCCCACCCCTATCTTTTCACTCCTTTTCTTGTCCTTTTCTTTTATGAATGAATATAAACTTCCTTCTCCATCAAGATTGCCACCTGTTATCCCACAGATCAAGAGGAAAAAATAGAAATTACAAAGATTTTAATGACCACTTATTCAATAAAATAAAAGAGAGTTAAAAGAATATAGTTCATGAGGGAACTATATGAAACGAGAAGAAACATTAGGATTTCACAAAGAATGAGACTTTTAGCTTAAGTGACTAATAACCTGTCTGGTTAAGCTTTTTTTTTTTTTTGATCAAAAATATATTTTTTTAAAAGTTAAAATATTTGGTCAAATTTTTAGAAGGAAAAATATTTTTGAGTAGAAGTAGAATTTTTTTTAAGAAACAGAAAAAAGTAATTTTTCCAAATGATACTTTTTGAAAAGCACTTTTAAGAAAAATATACTTAAAAGTACTTTTAAAAATTTGGCCAAACATTAATTGTGACTCAAAAGTAATTTTCAAATTAATTAGCCAAACACAAACTCATTCTCACTAAAAGTGTTTTTTAAAAAGCACATTAAAAAAAAATCAAAATAATCAAATTTTAAAAGTTTAGCCAAACAAGCTACCGTTTGTGTTTTACAAATTCTCCTATTTCTCCTTTGATTATTAGAGTTCATGAGCAACGATCCATAAATATTAGCATGACTTTTGCATAGCTTCTTGTTAAATTACAAAACGTTTTCCATGTTTCTCCAGAAGTTTTCATTTTCTTTTTTGGTATTATCCGTAAAAAGAGAAGAGAAAGAAAAAAGGCAAAAAAAAATATAGCAGGAAGTTACAGGACAGTAGGAAAGTAATCTTCATGATATTCCATATTCTTTTGAGTTTTGGAATTATGCTCTTTACCAAATCGTTGTATTTTTTGGCACATCCAATGTGACAAACGTTAATTTAACTTTTTCTTATTCTATAAAGTAGACAATTTCTTGAAATGTATGACTCATTACTAGTTATAAGGAGTATAGCTTGGTTTACTTTACAAAATTCTTGGATTAGATAATATCGAAAGTTTCCAATTTAATAGTGAATATAATCATTTAATATCAACATACAACAACTTAAATTTAAACTGTGTAAACAGAGGAAAATAGCATCTACGTAATTATTTTTTTGGTCTACTGAGAAAAGTTAGGTATACCTTATGGTGAAAAGTGAGACATCTTATAAAATATCAGAATACAGTTCTTATAAATGCATATCTAGGTAATCCGATATTAGTAATATTTTTTTCTTAACCATTAAGATTATGAATAAGTTTACTAGAGCAGTAGTCAATGCCGGCTGAAGGGGTAAGGCCCAAGCAGTGGCTTTAGGCCCCAAAATTTTGGAGCCCTATATTTCATTGGCTGTATTTTATACAAAAAATTAATTATCTTAATGTTAAAAAGTATAATTTTTAATACAACAAATGAAAGGAAAAATTTAATTTGTCACTGATGTTGACAGTTGAGATTTGAATAACCCGATGCGTATAAAAATATCTTTAATTTTTTATTTAGTGGGTAAAATTGAGGTCACTAAACGATAAAAATCTGAAAAAATATTGACTTAACCTCGATTAAAACATAATGGTCACTTTGACATGATTGTTTAAACTTATTTTTCAAATTACATAGCGTTAAAGGAAATATTACCGGTAGAAGATAAGGCTCTAATCGATATACTTAATAAGATAATAAGACTTTATTATTTTCAAATTCTTATATTCTTTATGTAATATATTACTATACCAGTTGCATCCAAGGAAAGAAGTTTTTCCAAATTAAAATTGATAAAATCTTGTATAGGATCAACAATGTCTCACGAGAAGCTAAATGGATCAGATTAGCAATATTATCAGTTGAATTTTTTTATTAGAATAACTCTATTATAAAATATATAATTTCTTTTTAAAAAAGTAAGCCCTCTCTTCAAAATTTTGCTTTAGATCACCAACAATGTTGAGCCGTCCGGGCAGTAGTTTGGATAAGCTTTTGGATAAGTGGGCAACCTCCATTTTATCCATGCCTTAAGGCTTAAACTAAGCTACGATACACTTAATTAGAAGCTGATTTGCCCAAGCTAAAAAGCCACCGAGCTAGGAGGGAATATAGAAAGAGGAAGAACTTCATTTTGCTTATTTACTTGATCAATATTGGCACGAAAATAGTTTTAATTAACATTCATTTTTCTCCACCATAGTATTATATCTTCCGCCAAGAGTAGTTTGTCTTATGGAAAATTACAATGTCTTCCGAATGACTAATAATGGAGTTTACGATTATACTGACCCAAGTGGCTTGTGATATTTTAGATTTTCTTTTCCTTTTGTTGTTTTGTGTTCTTGATAAATGTAGTACAACTCTTTTGTTTTGTTGGTTAATGTAGTACAACTCGTTTTCATAATCTTCAATTTCCATATTACAACAAATATCTTCTTTTACATAATTAACAGGAAATAGGAGAAAAACTAAACAATAGTTGAATATCTGAATTTGATATAGCGTAGCCTGGATATGAAACTCGTCCATTAATTACAATTTAAATTGTGACGTGTTCATCATTGAACTAATTACTTATAGAACGAACTCGATTGTCCTTGAAAATGGAGTAAGGAGGTAAATTTGTCATCTGAAAGTACCAGCAAATTGGACCATACATTTTGTATACTTTGTCAACATTTATTTGCTTGCATTCACTTCGCCAAGCCATTTCGGTTCAACTTTCTCAAACTGAAGAATGAAGATGGAGAGACGACTGCTATTTGCTCAACAGTGAAGATCTAAACAAGTACAGCATTACTGTGAGCAATCCAAATCGAATCAATTTCTTTGTCTTTATTTTCTCTCAAATATAATTTGAAAAAAAAACATTACAATCACAATGCAGTGATGCACTTGAAGATGTATAAATCGTCTTCATCAAGTGTAAAAAAAAAAGCTCAACGTTTGTAAGATCATAGAAGAAAATCGGGAAAATATCGTCACTGTTAGATCAATTAATCCTGGAATCCAGTTTTCTCCCAAATAGCATTTCTGACTCTACTCAGATCTCTACCTTTGAGAGTACGGCCAACTCCTTCGTGCACGGAGAACGATGCAATTCTCGTCCTCTCTAACTGCTTCGCCAAAAACTCGTGAGGCGGAATCCGATTCTCCAAATCATCGCCGTCCTCATCGTTGAAATCATCATCATCGCTATCTCTCCTTCCATACTCTCTATATTCATCCTTCAGTATCTTCGACCAATCCGGCACGTTCACCGGCAATGACGCCGCCGATGCTACGGAACCGCTTCGGCGGCTCTTCGTATCGCACTGCTTTCTCGAGATTTTTGAACTCTGAACGGACTTTCGGAACTCCGGCGACTGTGAAACCGCTGAGTTCCACAGGTCCGATTCATCGAATTCGAACGCAGATTCAGGACTCATCATCGGAACGTCTCGCTCGCTCGACAGGAATCGGTAGTTTGCTCCAGCGAAATAGCTCTTTGAAGCCGCCATTGATGATTTTCGAAGAAATTCAAAAAAAAAACTTTTAACGTGTATACATACAGACACGTGTATGTATAGATGATTGTGAAATTGTTGCTCTCTGTTAAGTGCAACGTATACTTCTCTCTCTTTTTTCACTCTGTGTGTGTGTTGATGTTTTGCAGGAAGTTTTGATTTGCTTTTATAAAGGTTTAATTTAATGGATAAGGTTCTTCTCTTTTCAGTCTCCTCTATCCGTCTCTTCTTTTGTTTAAACTTTATAAAATAAATTCACCATTATACCCCCAGAGAAATCATCAAAACGCCACGTTATAATTAGATTTATCCACTCTATGGGCCGACTTTAATCTACAGCAGTTGCTCATTGGAAAAAAAAGAAAAAAATAAACAAAATCGAATCTCTCCTGTTTTTCTTACCAAAAAAATCTAGTACAGTACTAAAAACTGAAAAATAAAATGTTCAACCTTTTTTGTAAATTTTAGTACTCAAAGTCGACATATTTGATTAAGGTGAAGAAATCTTTATTATAGATAGCATTGCTTCGTTGCAGGTGCTTCTCCATTTAAGTAAGTTGGAAGTACTTCAGTATTTTGTCATATTAAATTGAATAATTGTATGGCTCCTTTTAAATTTGTTAATAATTAAATCAGCTGAGAAAATGCTAGGTAGAACTTATCCAGTGTTTCAAAATTACGATTTCTTCAATTAGTAGTACTCTGTTTTGTTTTGTGATTATGTATCACCTGATTATACAAGTTTTTATCAAAGAATAACACTATTAAACTATTATCTTAAAGATTAGAAATTTTACCCAACAGCAGGGTGACTAAATCAAAGTCACCAAGTTTGAAAGTCAAGTCAAAAACTCGAGTCTTTGGTCAAGCACGGTGACTAAATATAGCCAAGGTACAATCTAACAGATTTTTACCTTCTTGTTTTAAAATAAGAACAATATCTAAAAAATTAGCAAAACAACATAAAAGGAATATAACAATATGTGATTGAGCAGACATTAATTTTCTTCTAGTCTGATGGGGTGACGAAGAAACGAGAGGAGAGATAGTGGTCGAGTGCACGTTGAAGGCAGAACTTTTACCAAAAGTACAGTAAATAAGTAACAACAACTGTATAGTTGTATGACATACAAAGTAGTCCATATATATTTCTGATTTTCACCTGGTCAGTTGTGGCCTTAAGATTGTCAGCTACTTTGGCTTGTGACACGCGGCCCCTAGGAACTGGAGTAACAAACAGTAAGGGCTGTGGGGTCCAGGTGAAGTTGACTAGCCTTGGATCTAGCGCGAAGCTTGTGCCACCTGCTATTTGGCTTGCTTCGTTCAACAAACTTCACCAGTACACCAAAATTTGTATCATGACTCGAATTCCGTCCCGGTTCAATTGTAATCTTGCACATTTATTATTTGTGTTATAAAATAAAAATCGTAAAGTAAAGACAAATATAAAGAGAAACTGATATATTATTCAAACTTTAAACTTATGTACATAATAAACTGAAAACTCCTCTATTTATACAAGAAAGAAAGCAGCTGCGAGACTTTTTAGGAAACAGCTACAAGACTTTTCTTTAGCTGCTTGTAAGATGTCTGCATGAGTTGCTTGCAACCTACCTGTTTAATAAGAAGTTGCTGCAAATTATTTTATTGAGATGCTTGCAACCTGCCTGCATCAGCTGTTTATAAATAAACTTCAACATAGTACTAAATGGATCAGTGGCGGAGCTAGAACATTTGTGAAGGGGGTTCAAAAATTTTAACAGTATAATTTTCCGACGAACCCCCTTCCGCCTCCTAAATCCGCCCCTGCTACAGTACTATTAAGATTGAGTTTAAGCCCATATATATATATATATATATATTGTTAATTAAGAACGTAAAGATAAATTAAGATTTGTATTGGAGCTAAAACAATGACTTTATTCGTGAAGTGTTGAACAACCTACCCACTAATGCTTAAAACGCAATTGAATAGACTCACACTATGAATATTAAACACAAAAAAGAATCTCAATTCTAAAAAAAGAAAATCAACAATTATTTTTCATAAGCTTATCAAAGCAAATGCATTAGAAAACTCAATAATCTACAAACTACAGTACTAAATTCTACAGAATCAAAAATCAAGAAACAACAAACAAGAGTCATTAACCAAAATTAAAAAGCAATATTCATTAATAAAATACTAATAAAATTCTGAAAAGGGGTTAGAACGAGAAAGAAACTTACCTGGGGCTAATACCGGCGACCGGCGGGGCAACAAAGAGAAGAATAGTGGTTGAGGGCATGAGGCAGCGTGAGCATTGGCGAAGAGAGAGAGAGAGAGAGGGAGTGGCAGATAAGTGAGGCAACGAAGAAAGAGAGAGTTAGGGATTTTTAACCCAAATCCCAATTGGTAATGTTTTGGGGGAAAATATAATTAAAAGGGAAAACGACGTCGTTTTACTTGGTTTAAAATTAAAAACAAACTGATGTGAGAAGGGAAAACGACGTCGTTTTACTTATATTTAACAGGAATGGAACCCGCGACCTTGTACAAAATCTGAACCCCTTTGACCACTGGGCCACACTTTTGGCTTGTGTCAAGGGTGTTCAAGATATTAAATATATACATAAATAAAAAAATTACCCCTATATAAATAATGTAATTTTTCAACAAAGGGGGTTCAAATGAACACCCTTCCGCCCCCTAGATCCGCCCCTGAAATGGATAATCTTCTTCAGAAAAATTATCTATAGCGGAGTAATAAATGGACATCCACAATATAATTATTTTCATAACACTCCCCTTGGATGTTCATTAAAATGTATTGTGTCTCGTTAAAACCTTACTAGGAAAAACCCAGTGAAAAAAATCCTAGTGAAGGAAAAAGAGTATACATATTTAGTAATACGCATTTCTAACTGCCTCATTAAAAACCTTATAAGGAAAACCCTATGGGAAAAAACCTTAGTAAGTAAAAAATAGTACATCGCGTATTTTACTCCCCTTGATGAAAACCTTGTTTCAAATATTTGAGTCTCCGCATTTCAATCTTGTATACCATCTTCTCAAAAGTTGAAGTTGGTAAAGATTTAGTGAATTAATCTGCCAGATTGTCACTTGAACGGATTTGTTACACATCAATGTCACCATTTTTCTGAAGATCGTGTATGTAGAATAATTTTGGTAAAATGTGTTTCGTTCTATCTCCTTTTATAAATTCTCCCTTCAATTGGGCTATGAATGCAACATTGTCTTCGTATAAAATTGTGGGTCTTTTCTCATATTCCAAACCACATTTTTCTCGAATAAAATGAATTATTGATCTCAACCATACGCATTCCCTACTTGCTTCATGAATAGTTATTATTTCAGCATGATTTGAAGAAGTAGCAACAATAGATTGCTTTGTGAAGCGCCATGATATGATAGTACCTCCACATGTAAACACGTACCTGGTTTGAGATCTAGCTTTATCGGGATCAGATAAATAACCTTCATCTGCATAACCAACAAGATCTGCATTATCTTTATTAGCATAAAACAAACCCATATCAAGAATTCCCTTTAAATATTGCAATATATACTTAATCCCGTTCCAATATCTCCGTGTAGGAGAAGAACTATATCTTGCTAGTAAATTAATATAAAATAATATGCCAGGCCTTGTAGCATTAGCAAGATACATTAGTGCACCAATTGCACTGAGATAGGATACTTATGGACCAAGGAGTTCCTCATCCTCTTCTGGAGGTTGGAACAAATCTTTATTCACTTCAAGTGATCGAACAACCATTGGTGTACTCAATGGCTGCGCTTTGTCCATGTAAAAGCGTTTTAAGACCCTTTATGTATACGCAGATTGATGGATAAAGACCCTGTCTGCTAAATGTTCAATTTGCAGACCAAGACAAAGTTTTGTCTTTACAAGATCTTTCATCTCAAATTCTTTCTTAAGATATTCAATTGCCTTTTGGAGCTCTTCTGGAGTTCCAACAAGATTTATGTCATCGACATAAACAACAAGTATAACAAATTCTGAAGCCATTTTCTTTATAAAAATACATGGACAAATAACATCATTTATGTAATCCTCTTACAGTAAATATTCACTGAGGCGATTATACCACATGCGCCCAGATTGCTTTAAACCGTACAAGGATCTTTGTAATCTGATTGAGTACATTTCCTGAGATTTTGAATATGCTTCAAGCATTTTAAATCCTTCAGGAATTTTCATGTAAATTTCATTATCAAGTGACCCGTACAGATAAGTTGTAACCACATCCATTAGATATATTTCAAGCCTTTCACGTAAGGCTAAACTGATGAGATATCGAAATGTTATGGCATCCATAACGGGTGAATATGTTTCTTCATAATCGACTCCAGGTCGTTGTGATAATCCTTGTGCAACAAGGCGAGCCTTGTATCTTTAAACTTCATTTTTATCATTCCCTTTTCGCATAAAAATCCATTTATGACCAACTGGCTTTATACCAACAAGTGTTTGGACTACTGGTCCAAAGACCTCTCTTTTAGCAAGTGATTTCAATTCCGATTGAATTGACTCTTGCCATTTTGGCCAATCAGATATTTGTCGACATTCTTCGACAGATTGGGGTTCAAGATTCTCACTATCATACATAATGTTAAGTGCAACATTATATGCAAAAATATTATGCACCACTATTTTAGATCGATTTAAGTTAATCCCATCACCAGTAGAACTTAATAAAAGTTCCTCACTCACTTGAGTCTCGGGTTCATTGATTTCTTTAGGAATCTCAGAAGTAATCAGATCATGGGTCTTTTTAGGATATCCCTTCATAATATCATTTTGATCATTTGTCGATTTTCCTTTTCTAGGATTTCGATCCTTAGAACCCAAAGGCCTACCATGTTTCAGGCGTGCTTTAGGTTCACTAGTTTCATGCTAGTAGATGGTCCTGATGGGACATCAATTTGGATAGGCACATTCTCTGCAGGGATATGTGATTTAGTTATACTTTTCAAATTAGTAAATGCGTCTGGCATGCGATTTGCTATATTCTATAAATGGATGATCTTCTGGACCTCCTGATTACATATAGGGGTACGTGGATCAAAGTGAGATAATGATGAAACTTTCCACACAATTTTTCTTTTGATTTCCTTTTTCTCTCCCCCTAATTATGGGAAATTTGTTTCTTCAAATCGACAATTTACAAATCGAGCAGTAAATAAATCTTCCGTCAATGGTTCAAGATAGAGAATAATAGAGGGTGATTCTAACCCAATATATATCCCTCACCTTCTTTGGGGGCCCATCTTACTGCGCTGTAGTGGTGCTACTGGCACATATACAGCACATCCAAAAATTTGTAGATGGGCAATATTTGGTTCATGACCAAAAACTAATTGTGACGGAGAATATTTATTATAATGTGTTGGTCTGAGACGGATAAGTGATGCTGCGTGCAAGATAGCATGACCCCAAACAGTAGTGGGCAATTTTGTTTTCATAAGTAGTGGTCTTGCTATCAATTGCAGCCGTTTAATAAATGACTCTGGAAGGCCATTTTGAGTATGAACATAAGCTACAGTATGTTCAACTTTTATTCCAATTGATAGACAGTAATTATCAAAAGTTTGAGATGAGAATTTACCAGCATTATCAAGGCGAATAGCCTTTATAGGATAATCTGGGAATTGTGCCCTTAAACGAATTATTTGAGCTAATAACTTTGCAAACGCCAAGTTGCGAGATGATAGTAGGCACACATGAGACCATCTTGAAGATGCATCTATTAGGACCATAAAATATCTAAACAACCCACTTGGTGGGTGAATAGGTCCACATATATCCCTATGTATATGTTCTAAAAAGGTAGGGGACTCAATGCCAACCTTCATTGGTGATGGTCCAGTGATCATTTTGCCTTGATAACAAACATCATAAGAAAATTCATCATTTGTGAGAATCTTCAGGTTCTTTAATGGATGCCCACTCGAATTTTCAGTAATTCGTCTCATCATTATTGATCCAGGATGGCCCAAACGGCCATGCCAAAGCACAAACGTATTTGATTCAGTAAACTTCTGGTTTACGATAGAGTGTGCTTCAAATGTACTAATCTTTGAATAGTATAAGCCAGAAGATAAAGTTGGTAACTTTTCTACAATGCATTTCTCGCCAGAAATATTCTTTGAAATACAAAGATATTCCACGTTCATTTCATCTATTGTCTCAACATGATACCCATTTCGGCGGATTTCTATAAAACTCAACAAGTTTCTTCGGGACTTGGAGGAGAATAATGCATTGTCGATAATAAGTTTTTTTCCCTTAGACAGAAATACAGTAGCTCTTCCGGAGCCTTCAATCAAATTTATATTACCAGAAATTGTTGAAACATTTGCTTTTTTCTTATGCAAATAAGAAAATTTTCTGATCTTTGAATATGGCATGAGTTGTTCCACTATCAATTACACAAATATCTTCATGATTGGTCTATGATCCAAACATAATTTGAGGATTATCCATATTCTTCAAAATGACATAAACAAAATAAATATGATAGTAAACATTATTTTCAAACCATAACTTTTATTTATGTACTACAATTACATAACCATACTATCTACTGCAAACAACAAAAATTAAAATATTTACATTTTTACAGATTCACTACCGATCACATGACTTGTTTCTCCTTCTAGGAGTGCAAAGTAATCAACTATATCCAAATGCATGAAGTCTAAATTATCTTCAGAAATAAAATTTGCTTCAGCATTTTTCTCTGTCTTCTTCAGGGAGGCTTGATACAGCTCAAACCAAGTGCTTTGGCGTACGTCATGTACGTGACCCGTGCCCTTTTCCTCCACATCTATAACATACATTTTCTAGCTTTGCTGCTTGCACCGCTTCATGCTTTTATTCCTTCCTTTTCCACTGCTGGTGGTGAGGAAGGTTCTTTGGTGCATTGTTATTACCACAAATAGAGTTTCCTCCCTGACCATGGCCATGACCACGACTGGGGCCACGTCATCTTCCACGCTTAGCTTGGTGGAAGTTCGTCTCATTCACTTCAGGGAATGGACAAGAACTAGTAGGTCGACTTTCATGATTTTTTTTATTAATAGCGCATTATGTTGCTCGGCTACAAGAAGCTGTGAGATAAGTTCAAAATATTTTTTGAATCCCATCTCTCGATATTGCTGCTGCAGGAGCATATTCGAGGCATGAAAAGTGGTGAAAGTTTTCTCCAACATATCATGATCAGTAATATTGTCATCACATAGTTTCAATTGAGAAATAATTCTGAACATAGCAGAATTATACTCACTGATAGATTTAAAATCTTGTAGCCTTAGATGAGTCCAATTATAACGTGCATGTGGAAGAACGACCATCTTCAGGTGGTCATATCTATCTTTCAAATTATTCTACAGTATGACTAGATCTTTAATAGTAAGATATTCCATTTTCAGGCCCTTATCTAGGTGATGGCGTAGGAATATCATTGCTTTGGCACGGTCTTGGTTTGATGCCTGATTTTTATCTTTGATGGTGTCTGCCAGACCCATCACATCAAGATGAATTTCGGCATCAAGCACCCAAGACATGTAGCTTTTGCCCGATATATCGAGGGTTACAAACTCAAGTTTAGAAAGATTTGACATTATTTAGAAAAAGAAAGTTCGTACCTCTGATACTTTCAAAGTATTTTCTTGAGATGGCAGAGTCTCGTGTTGATAACGTGTTATAAAATAAAGACTGTAAAGTAAAGACAAGTATAGAGAGAAACTGATATATTATTCAAACTTCAAACTTATGTACATAATGAACTGAAAACTCCTCTATTTATAGAAGAAAGGAAGCAACTGCAAGGCTTTTCTTTAGCTGCTTGTCAGCTGTCTGCATGAGCTGCTTGCAACCTGCCTGTTTAATAAGAAGCTGCTGCAAATCATTTCAATGAGCTGCTTGCAACCTGCCTGTTTAATAAGAAGCTGCTGCAAATCATTTCAATGAGCTGCTTGCAACCTGCCTGTATCAACTGCTTGTAAATAAACTTCAACATAGTACTAAATGGATAATCTTTTTCAGGAAAATTATCTATAACGGAGTAATAAATCAACATCCACAGTATAATTATTTTCATAACAATTTGCTCATTTTCTCACTTCTTACGAGTTTTTGCTTTTTCAGTGGTATTGAAAAGAATTCAACTGCTAAAAGAAAACAAGAGAAAAGGATTGAACAAAACAAGATGAATTCATTTCTATAGATAATAAAATACAAGTGTTTCGCTGTTGGGTGGCAAATTCCTAATTTGGATATGCCTGATCCAAGAACCATTATTATAATATAGTGTTATAGCTTATAATGGTGTTTTTCAATTATATACACAGCCAACTAGATAAGCTATGCTTCACTTTAGCAGGCAGCCGCTGTATGCTTCATTCGCGTTTAGAAAACTAGTATTTTGTTTCTACTTAGAGATTATCTTATAAATTAACTAACCTTACACCCCCCACATATTAAAATTACTCAAAACTGCCCATCAACAATCGGGTTTGGTCTAAAAATATCACCTGTTCACTTATTTTGTTGAGTTTGCCGCTATCGTTATTTTTCTGGCCCATTTATACCCTTAAACAAAACGGCTCTTTCTGGTAGCAAAATAGGTGAACAGATAGTATTTTCAGACCAAATCCGATAGTACATGCGCAGTTTTGGCCCTTTTTTGTTAATTCTATTATCAAATTTACCCTCGTGACTAATTTTCAAAATAGCATATATATATATATATATATATATATATATATATATATATATATATATATATATATATATATATATATCGTATATATATTCAGCGATTGTAATTTTTTAGCTTATAGGAGAAAGTGTTAAAAACCCTTAAAATTATCCAAACTTTTTTATGGGTTCTTTTAGGGGGTTGGGAGAACATAAAAGAAGGTATCCATTTTACCAAATAATAAACCAAATGGATAGAAGGGATGTCTGATGCAACAAGAAGTCAAAGTTGTTCCATAAAGATCAAACTAAATTTGTTGGGTTTCTTCAACTTGTTAGTAATTTTTTTTTTACTTCTTAATTGGTCTTCTTCCACAAGACTGACAGGTTCATTCCATATGATGAGACTTCCTTTTTAATAGCATGGCTCATTAGGATACAATTGCTACTTAATATGCTTAGAAACACAATTAGATATATGTAATGATTTTAACAATGTCAAATTGTGATAGGACTACGTTTGGACTCGTACGCAATTATTACTAACAAATAGGGACGACCGCAAGCAGCGTGACACTTGTGGAATATAATTATCCATCTCGTGACAATGACTTAGCAAAATGAGAAATGTGGCTAAGAAAAAAGAAAAATGAAGAAGAAAGCCGTGTTTCACCTGCTTCTAAAAGTTGATATTAATTAAGTTCGTTGTGACTTGTACAACTTGAAAAACTTTATATTACAGTGGGCATGTGAATAATAAGGAGATGGCAACTACTTGAGATTGAAAGACTCACATGCCCATCTAATAGTAGGGTTGGATCATTCGTTGTTCCCATCAAAATGAGGGTGAAGGTTTTTTTTTTTTTTTTTGTTATGGGATTAGTTGGTAGATGTATTGTCATATCTCGTATTGTTTTTTATTTTTTGGTTTTCTCTATCAATACTTACTTTGGAATCCTGATTAATACCAATTTACACGAGGAGATTTAATACTGAGTTGCCTTTTGTAATATGATATTTAACTCCTTTTTCAAAAGCCATGTATCCTATTAGTACTCTTTTTATCTGTTTGTAATGATGCCCGATTCGTAAACATTTTTTTTTTAATTTTCAATCTTGACACGATTCCTCTTTTAGGATCGAAATTTATTTAGGAAGAATAAATTTATGGAATTGTTACATAAATAGTCGGGACGATTCAATATTTACTTTTTAGCCGGTATACTTAGATTATACATACAGTTATACATATATTATACATGAATTATATACCGAGGCGGATCTAGATCAAATATTACGGGTTCCCGTGAACCCATTAACTTTTGCATAGACCCTATATTTATACTAAATATTTTATTAAAAGTATAAGAATGTTTAGCTTGGAACCCAGTTTGTTGGTCCAGTTATCATGTAGATTAACTTAAGATTGTTGTAGGAACCCATAAGCTTAAAATTCTGCATTCGCCTATGATTATATATATATATATATATATATATATACACACACTATACGTCCTTAATTTGATTATTTTTAATTTAAGATATTAGGTGGGCGACCATTTAGGTTAATTCTTCTAAATTGATCTCGTACGACCGGCAAATAAAAGCTGATACAATCTTAAAATAATCAAAACATAAGCCAAATTGTGTAACTTGCTAAGGTTACGTACATTTGGTAGAGTTACAAGTGAGCGACCAAAATAAATTTCAATAATTTTGGTTGTTGAAAAGATTACCCAATTGTCTCCTTAAATCAATTAAAAGAAAGAGAAATTTATACACAATACAACTTTTTAATAGTAATTTAAAAAAAGTTACAAATACTTTTAAAAATTCCATAAATATAGTTTTTGTTTTTAAAATTTTAACCCTTTAATTACATTATATACTATACAACTTTTTATATCTCTAAAGTATCTCACTTAATTCTCTCTCAATAGTTATATCAAAACTCTTTCTTTCTCTCTCTCTCTCTTCAAACCCAAATCTTACTCCAAACCCAATATCTCAACTAATTCTCTCTCAAAACTCAATAATTTATAATTCTCTTTACTAAAGATATATTATACTGGCATATATGGATGGTAGACGATATAAGTATACTTCATAATAAAGATATAGTATATTTACTATAATATCCATATATAAATATATACATGATATATTAGCAAATGTAAAAGGGAAAATCTATTATACATCAAGTATATATATGATATATTACTCTAAATGTTGATTGTATATATTATATGTATATAGTAAATATTATATGTATATAAGTAACATATGTGACATAATTCATTTATGTGCGTAGATTATATCAAATATAGACCATTAAATATTATTATTAAAAGCCTATACCAAATATGATATTTAGAAACTACTATTTAGCATAGAATAGCTAGTGGTGGCCATTATACCTCTTTGTTTACACACAAAAAAGGGGGAGGAAAATGAAAAAGAAGTTTCTTATTAAGAAAAATATTATTTATATAAGGGATTGAATAAATAAATGTTTTATTTTTGAGTAAACGATATTTTATATTTTTTTTGGTAACTAAATATTTGTATCAATCACCAAAGAATCATTACAAAACCACAACACTTAACACACGCACTAGGCTGTTAACAGAAAAAATAAACTCCAAAACTAGAACCGTGTTGATCATACTTGAAGGACTTAGAGGCACATCTCCTGGGCAGAGTTTCCTCTACTCCTGTTGAACCAAAATGTGGTTATTTTGGACTCAAAAAATTAAAATGCGTGGGAATTTTTTTTTTGTGATCATAATATATATAACGTCCCTTTTTAAGGCGCTATACCTTAACGGTCGTTTGCCCAGTTAATATAGCGCTCTTATTTAGGGCGCTATATAATATAACGCCCTAACTTACCGCGCTATGTATATTATGTGGCTCACCAATGATTCTTCTGGGCTTAACTGACATAACAATAATTCAACTGGGTATAGCGCCCATATTTAAGGCGCTATACCTCAAATAATTGTACCCCCAGACTGCTTTTTGCCTTATTTAAAGAGGTTAAGGATTTTGTAAAAATCCATTCGTAAATATTCTCAAGTCTTCTGAAATATTTCTTCGTTAAGTTATTTTGCATTTTGTCATAATGTCTGAAGAGCGAAGAATTAGGGTTTCATTATATTGGGGGGTGAGGTTGTGGTGGGAGTGGAGAGGTGAGGTTGTGGTGGCGAATAACTCAGTAAGCTATAGTTTATCTCCACAGTGTCATGTTAAGTTGCCACTTACAATGGAGTACGATACATTGGTATTGTTGTTATGTAAAAAAAATGAGTGTGAGCAAATAACGTTCGGTGAATATTAAAGTAACAGAAAAATATCCGTATTCTATCACTCCGCAAGGGGTTGCTTGTTATACTGAGTTTAACATCGAAGACGATGAAACTCTGAGAGAATTTTTTAGGACTCCAGATGAATACCGGGCATTTCTTGTGATAAAAATATTGGAAATGTATATCAAGGCTGAAGACGTTCGCAATAATGAGGTTGCGCAAAGTAGGGATATCCCTCAGTCATCGAGTGGTTATTTTGGAGCAGTTTTAGCCGAACAGGTTCCGGGTGAAAGAGTTTCTCCACAAGCCAAGTGGTAAACTTCAATTTTCTTTTGTTTTACGATGTTTATTTTTGATGTATTGAATTTATATTAACACTCATATATTCCACAGGGGGTACCAGCCAGATATAAATTTTACAAGTTATGAACTAACGCCTAGTTTTGGTGTATTGGATCATGGTGGTCCATCCGGGAGTCATCACCAACAGGATAATGTCCATTATGGGATATCAACACATTATGATTTGTAAGTGAAGTGATAAAGCTATATGTAAAGTTTGGATCAATTTGAGTAACTCATTATTTTGTTTGTTGTGCAGTGAAAACGAGCAACTTGAAGGTCCTGTCCTTACTCAATTGCCCGAAGACGATATATTTAATTGGGATCTGGCAGATGCGCAGAGTCAAGAAGAGAATAGTGATTATGACAACAATGCCGATGAGTCTAGAGATGACACACCCTTCCCTGATGAAGGTGATGATGAGGAGGAAGAGAATGCTGAACCTGATTTGATGAGGGAGCATGTGCCACCTCCCGTTAGACCGAGAGTGTTTGAGTCCTATGTGCCATTTCATTTGAGGGAGATTCCCTACCTTGATCAGTTGCCAAGTATGCCGGATGTCGATGCCCTCACAAGGGATCTTGACAAAATTCGGACAATAATGTGGGATGAATCTAGAGCAACGGTGCTGTCAAAGGGCATGCTTTTTGCTGATAAAGCGCGCCTAAGCAGGGCGATGCGAATGTACAGCGTAAAAGAGTGTCGTGAGATGATGGTATGAGAGTCATCTCCGGAGGTATACAAGTCTGTTTGCCGTAAAAAATTTACGGGTTATAATTGGATGTTGCGTGTGAGGAAGAAGAAAACAAATATGTGGGTTGTGGGTAAATACATTGGCACCCATAATTGTGAAATGGACACATTCAGTGGGAAGCATTTTAACTTAAATGTTGACTTGATTTTTCTTGTCTTGATTCCACATATTGAAGCGTCCATAAGATACGAGATCAAAGAGTGTATAACATTTGTCCACCTGGAATATGTGTATACCATTAATAAAAGAAAGGCATTTCTTGGGCGCAAACGTGCGTTTGAAATTGTTTATAGTAGCTGGGATAAGTCCTTTGCATCTCTACCCAGGTATATGGCCGCATTGCAACACTTTAACCCCGGGACTGTTGTTGAATGGAAGCTTGAGCGGAGTCCGAAAATACAGAACATATATTCAGATATGTGTTCGGGGCATTTAAACCAGCAATTGATGGTTTTGTGCATTGCCGGCCGGTAATATCCATAGACGACACTCATGTCTATGGAAAGTATGATATTAAGTTGTTGATTGCCGTTGAAGTAGATGCTAATGGAAGTATATTTCTCCTAGCTTTTGCTATTTTTGCCAATGAAAGCCAAGAGACGTGGACACTATTTTTGAACCACTTGAAGGAGCACGTTGTCAGAAACGTTCAAGTATTTGTCTAATATCTGATCGGCATGGCGGTATTTTAAGTTATGTACAGACTTTGCCTGCATGGCAGGAACCATATGCCTACCACCGTTACTGTGTGAGGCACCTGAAGGCCAATTTCCAGAAGGCACACTCCTACAAGGATTTGCATGAGTTAATGTGGATGGCTGCAACAGATCACCAAGAGTGTAAATTCAGGAGGCGCATAAAATCGATCAGGTAGGTAGACCAAGGAGCCTATCATTTGTTGATACGACATGAGCTTGACAAATGGACTTTGCATGCGGATGGTGGCAGAAGATGGAGAATTCTTACTACTAATGTGTTAGAGTCTTTCAACGGGTTATTGAATTCTGCACGTGGATTGCCTGTCACTGCCATGGTGCGGTTGTCATTCAAGCAGATGGTGGTGAGGTTTGTTGAAAGGGCTAGATGTGCATCGTCATTGATGGAAAGGGGTGTTGAATTTATGACAATACCAATGAAAAGATTTGAGAAATACAGGAGGCGAGCACATTGGCATTCGTATTTACAGTATTGCAACGAGCAAAATATTTTTGAAGTTCGCACCGCTATCCATCAAAATTGGGGGAATAATACACACACCGTAAATGAAGCCAGAAGGTTATGTTCTTGTGGGAAATGGTTCATCTACCACATGCCGTGCTCACATGCCATGAAGTGCTTTCAACATACAGGTTTTACAGCAACCAGCTACGTTGATAAAGAACATAGTATTGTTGCATACTTAAATACCTATAGTGGACAGTTGCAGCTAGTGGGTGCTGAGCATTATTGACCGCCGAAACCATTTAAAATGGTGTGTAACAAGGAGTATTTGCATCAACGACAAGTGCAAAAAAGAACGCGTATACAGAACCAAATGGATATTGGTGATATCGTTTATGCGGGTAATTGTGGCATATGCTCACAAACAGGACACGACCATCGTAAATTTCCTTCAGTTGGTTTGGATAGCGGTAGTAATTCATCTCCCAGTGTAAGTTCATGCAATATGCCCAATTATCAAGGATACCCGTAGTGTTGTATTTCAATAATTTATTGTAATAAGTGTATGTACATGTTCATCTTGCAGAATGTATGAATTAAATTATGTTTCCATTGATGTTAAGTCTTATTGATATTTAGCATTAATACTTCAGTACAACAATTTAACATATACCCCAAGGAAAAAAAAGAATTGTTATTCGCCATTATCGTCGCTGTCTGGCACTATTTCATTATCACTGTCTTCATTTCCTCCGTCAACATCGTGTACGTACCCTTCGGGACCGAGGGCATCGTAATCTAGGCCCCAGTTGACACACATTTCTCGCATTTCATCGTTATCATCAAGAAGACCACTTGCTTGATTTCTACAACAATATGGGACTCTTACATCCAACGTCCGTGGTAGAAATTTAGGTAGTCCCTCCCACTCGACAACTATTGGGAAAATAGGATAATCATTGTCTCTATGCATTTTATCATTTTCTAATAAATCCCAGTACTGAGCCTTTGTTCCTCCCAGGAAGTCAAGATCATCCATTGCATGATGAACAACTAATGCCTTTTCCATCTCTAGAATCTTCTTAATCAAATGTTGAATCACTTCTGGTTCATCTTTGTATGTGTTTGTTTGGAAGGTTGCAGACAGTGCTTGTGGCACAACAAGCCAATGCCAGCGACATAGTACTTCGTAATCACACCGTTTTGAGTAAAGGGGAACCCATTGTAGTTTTTCTCCCCAAAATCGCATACCTTCAGGTTTTGTAGAATGCGCTTCGCCCTCAATAATGTGCCCTGCAACTTTGATATCAGTGTGTATATTGATAGGCTTATTTTTCAAGGTACGCAGAATACCATACCACCTGTCATCAACCAAGTCAGTGTAGCAACCTAGCATATTTTTTTTAAGGTAGGGATCGATAGTGTTAAGACGTGTTCCATGGGGATCTATTGAACTACCTTCACCCTTTTACCTCTTTTTGAACCACTTGTTAAATGTTAGTGGATTTTTTAAAATGGATGTTGTAATGTTTATTCAAAAGGTCTTTGAAATATAGATGACTTGGTTCAGTTTAAGAAGCTGTCTTATACCCAAAAGAATCATTATCACGTGAAACATATCGCGGTGAAATACCACGTTATGTATATTGTCTTGTCGACCTGAAAAAGTTGTTGTTCTGCAAAAGCTATCTTATGGAAATGTTGTATTGTACCCTAAAGAATCATTATCATGCGAAACATAGCGCGGTGAAATACCACGTTATGTGTATTGTCTTGTCGACCTGAAAAAGTTATTGTTATGCAAAAGCTATCTTCTGGAAATGCTGTATTGTATCCTAAAGAATTATTATCACGCGAAACATAGCGCGGTGAAATACCATGTTATGTGTATTGTCTTGTCGACCTGAAAAAGTTGTTGTTCTGCAAAAGCTATCTTCTGAAAATGTTGTATTGTACCCTAAAGAATCATTATCATGCGAAACATAGCGCGCTGAAATACCACGTTATGTGTATTGTCTTGTCGACCTGAAAAAGTTATTGTTCTGCAAAAGCTATCTTCTGGAAATGCTGTATTGTACCCTAAAGAATCATTATCACGCGAAACATAGCGCGGTAAAATGCCATGTTATGTGTTTTATCTTGCCTATAAAAGCCTAGCGCATTTTAGTTATTATTTGCGCTTAACCAAAACAAATAAAAAAATATTCCATAAATTTTTCATTTTTCTTGCATTAAGAAATGTCTGGACGCAATGACGTACCAAGGTGTTATTATGGAAAACTTGTAATTTTGAAGCCATGTTGGTCAAATAGTAATGTGGGGCGCAGATGCTGGATATGTCAACAACTTGTAAGTTATTGATTTGGAAAAAAATATTTGTTAATATTTTTTATTTATAATGTTAACTAATAGTGTTGTGTTATAATTCCCATTGGTAGGAAGGAAATCAATGTAGATTTGAAGAATGGTATGATGAACCCATTAACCAGGAATACTACAAATCATGTTTGCCGTATGTTTGGAATATGATCGGTGAATACGAACTCCAAAATTTTAAACTACAACGACAACTTGCGGCAGTGCAGGAGAAACTAAAAGAGGCGGAAGAAGAAAAAAAAATAGGTTAGAAGAGAAATTTAAGTGGTTGAAGCAGAGAATAATGGGCGATAGTGACTAAACAAACACATGTATGTGTTGAGTGCAGTATTTTATCTTTATGCGTTCCGTGTCATGTATTTTCATTAGTTGTACCGAATTTAAATTATGTTTAAGTTGCTATGTTTGTTTTTGTGTTGTAGTATTAAAATAACAAAGAATCCGAGAAATATAAACATAATGCGCATATAATGTAAACCATAAATAATGTTGCTATTATTTACTGAATGTCATATGTACAGAAAATCAAGAAAAGTCAATGTGTCCCACAACCTGTATGCTTTAAAGCAGCCGCTAGCCTGAGGCACATCCCATCCCGCACGGCTACACTATCTGGATCATCCTCAACGCGTCGCCTCTTTATCGAAGGATGCACTGCAGCATGATCGTCAGTAAGGCTGGCAGGCTCGGTAGAAGGGGTCGTCGGTCCTGCAGTAACCTACAGAACAATAAGATATTTTAGTATATGAAATAAATATTAGTAATGTACGTGTTAGCTAAAACAATTTAAATTGTCTTACCATGGTCTCGGCGGGCTCCTGAATATAATCATCCGTCTTAGGCATGTCAGTATCGCATAAAGTGGCCTCCGTGACGGGCGAGGATGATGCCTTAAAAAATGCTTTAGATATTTATGACTAATCAATGAGATAAAAACAAATATAAATAATAGTAATACAAACTAACCAAATTCTGTGAAAGATCCCTCGATGATGAGCCATAACTCAGTCGGAGCCCACTATTTACATCTCGTGTCGGACGATTATCAGCAACCGTCGACGGTTCTGTAGGGCCAGGAAAATACCGATCCAACTCCTGTCGTATAATTGTCGTGCCCGCGATCAACAATGAAGCTGACGGGGTCACCTGCGAAGTCCCTGGAGAAAGCTGAAGGCTGAATGACGGCATATCTCTAGGAGCATGTTCTGGCTCATGGTGGTCACCCGGTTGATCAACTCCAATATCCTCAACAGGTGCCTCAACGCCCCCTTGCTGGGGACCACGTCCTCGCCGACCCCCATGACCTTGTGGGACACCCCTATCTCTCTGGGCACGCCTTCCACGTCGACCACGTTCAGGCTCCATTGGTGGCCGATGATGGTACTGCTCTGGCGGTGCATACTCAACCTCGTATCCTAAGCGATCATCATCTCGGGCTCGCCTCAATGTCCGGGAAGCCAGATCTGTAACCTTCCGGCCATACTCGTGCAAAGTGGTCGCTCCCTCGTCGGTATGTTACTGCATCTGCAGTCCCAACAGGTAGAACAGATGTAGGTCAATAGCCTGCACAACATGTAAAATATTAATTACGGAACGTTAGGTTAACGTTATAAGTAAGTATACCAAATAACATACCAGTGCCTCGTGCCTCCCGGCGTATGGAACGTACCGATCGCCAGCGCGATGAACGGGATTCCCGACGAAAAGTTGGTTAACGCTGCGGTACCAACCCATATACTCATGCTCACCATCCGTACAGTCAGGTGGAGGGGGTAGCAGAATCAGGTCATGCCGCTGGTCCCAAATATCGATCTGGGCCTCTAGCCATGCCACATATGTTTGGTCAACTCTGGGACGATCATCCCACCGGTAATGTGTCATATGCCAAGCGGGCGGTGGAGGTACAAGCTGCGGTCGTCCAAACTAGCGAAGTACTCGCTCGGTGGCATGATGCTCGACAATGTCGATACACATCAACGGGACATAAGAGCTCCACATAATTCGGTCGGTCGAGCAATAATCGGGTAAACCAGCTATTAGCTCGTCACTGTATGGCCTCTAAATTAACTATTAAGTAAAAACATGAACCGTGAGTATATGCAACACATATAAAGCCAGGCCAAGTAAACTTAAGTATACATTTACCTGCGTGCCCTCCACCAAATCCAACAAATCCCTGCAATATGGGAGATTATGTCGAGCCTCGTACTTGTGTCCGTATCCCAACCTATCAACCCACCTACTAGCGAAAGGGAGAAACAATGGAAGTGGTGTATCCGGAGCGAAGGGTGGTAGAGGTGGCTGCAACTGTTGGAACCGCTCCCAGGCCCAAACCTAATATACAATGTGGACGTAAAGTTTAAGGTATATTTTTACTATGTATGTTATAATCATGAAAATTATTGACTATGTTTTCACTTGCATCAGCGGAAAAAATCCGGCAACATCTCGATGCGTGCCCATGCTCGCCCGGCACATCTGCCTGTACAAGCAACTAAGAACAGATGCACCCCAGCTGTAATCATTTAAATCATCTAGCCGCTCAAGATGATGAGGAAATCTAAAGCTGACTAGGTTTCTCGAAGTGTTCGGGAACAATACCCCTCCAAACATAAGCATCATCAACAACCTCGTGTACCGGTTAATATGAAGATCCAGTGTATCATCCGTAATGTCCGCATGCATCACCTCCAGATGCAGCCGGACGGGCATCAACTGTAGACGACTAGCCCAACCAATGCTGCCTCATCCGCTAGTTGGAAATCAGTGAGCCACTGCAACATCTTCAGGTACTGCAATCCCGTATAATCTCTGATAGCATGCTGTAACGCAACAAGATGTCTATCAACTGGCAGCCCAAACAGAACCTCCACGTCCTTAAGCGTGATAGTAGCCTTGCCAATGGGTAAATGAAATGTGTGCGTCTCTGATCGCTACCGCTCTATCAAAGCCGTGGTCAACGACCAATCCAGCTGCAGCGAGCCGATCTCAATAATCCTATAGTGTCACACCTCCTTTTTCCCGAGAGATAGGGAGTTTTTCCAATTTAAGTGACATTACTGAAATTGAATTATTTTATTTTTATTTTTTTAAGAGTCGCCACTTGGAGTTACTGAATTACAGTGTTCCGAGTTACCATTTATTTTAAATCTCAAATCAAGGAAATTTGACTCTGAATTATGGTCCGCGAACACAGAAGACCGAGTAAGGAATTCTGTTAACCCGGGAGAACGTGTTAGGCATTCCCGGATTCCGTGATTCTAGCACGATCGCTTTAATAATTATACTTGACTTAACTAATTCTGGATATTTTATGTTCTAGGAAATTTATGCACTTTTGCCTTAAACCGCTTTTAATTGCTTGATTATTCGTAATTACGGAATTATCTTGAAACAAGTTACACGTACGTCTACTCATTTTGTTTGGCGCATTACAAATCATGTCACGCATGCGTATACACAATTGATAACACTTTTATTATTATTAAGATTATTTTGTCAAAGTTGTGCGAACGCGTACCTTGAATTATTTTAGAAATCATAATTGTGTAGCGCGAACGTGTACATAACTATGATGATTTGATTAATTTAGAGCGCACTTGAAATATACTACAGTATTCATGAATTATTTTTCCTAAACTAATTTGAAAATCGTTGTAAAGTCAAGAGTTATGAAATGTGTTTGTGTAGAGCTAGAAGTATGGAATTTAATTACTAGAATTATTTACAAAAAATGAATTACTCTACTAAGTTATGATAAGTATTTACAATTATTTATTATGGATGAAATATGAGCTTGCTTATGAATTTTATGACCATGGGCCATAGTACTTAAACCATCCGACCCAAAAATTCCTAAAGGCGTGATCTTTCTAATTTTATAGTCGAACATTCCATGGCTCATTCTTCCTTAACATCAAAATTATTTTATCAACATTCGTATGGCCCAATTCCCTTTATACATTACTGCCTTTTGCACCTTGATTTACTTTAACATGAATTTTTACTTCTCTAAAATTATATTAAACAAATAATGACAGTGAAAGTTTCACGCCTTACTAATTCATGGAACTAAATACTCTATAAAACTAATCTACCAAAAATAGCTAGAAAATTTAAGAAAAACTAACCAAGAATAGGAAAACTATTATTGTTTATGGATTAAAAGGAAACAAACATGTTCTTGCTAAAGCTTTAAACCAACAAAAAATGACAAACTAATTTATGCTAACTATGAATAGGAAAAGAAGCATGCTCAAATAATCAGTAAGTATGAACCATAAAATTTTACTCAAATACCCATCATAATAAAAAGTCCAAACTTATATATTAATCAAGGATAAAGTAAGAAATGGACCTCGATACAGCTTCTCACGAAATCGAATGAAATGAAAAAAGGAAATCTGACCGGAGTCTGGCTCGCCGGAGACCTCAACGAAGACGGAGAGACAAAGTCGGAACCTTGTTACGTTTATTAGGATACTTCAAGGGTGTTTTAAGGCTTGAATTTGGGACATTTTCGAGTCTTAAACGAGGTGATGAATTGCTGGATTTTTCGAAAGAAAGAGGAAGAAAGAATGTCACGAGTAGAAATTTTCTTAGCGTAGAAGAAGAAAACAATTCTTTCAATTCCCTCCTCTTCTTTTTCCCTTCTTTTTATCTCTTCTTTCTCCTCACATTTCTCTTCTATTATTGAAAAAAAATCAGAATTTGTTCAGATTTGTTAAATTATTATATTATTTTTTAATTAAATAAAAATTCCCACTTCCCATTTTTATTCTTTTAAAAAAAAACTAAAATCCCCAATTTCCTTTACTTTTATTTTTTAATTTATCACTTTTTTTACTTTTTTTTTATTTTTTATTTTCCACTTTTTTTAAAAATTATTTCCAATTTATTTATTTTTATTTTTTAATTTTCACTTATTTTATTTTTGTTTTTTTAAATTTTCACTTTCTTTTATTTTTATTTTTGAATTCCAAATTTATTTTTCTTTTCATTTTTAAAATTTTCTCTTTCTTTTACTTTTATTTTTTTAATTTTCCACTTTATTTTACTTTTTTATTAAACAATTTCCACCTACTTTTACTTTTACTTTTTTATTCCATACTTTTAATTTTTTTATTATTTTATTCCCATCCGAAAATATAAAAAAAATTATTTATTTGGTTTTTGTAATTTATTTTATTTTAAAATAAAGATAAAAAAATAAAAAAATACTAATTTTAATAGTTTAACCTTTTAAATTATTTTTAATTCTTACCCTTTATTAAAAAAATGTAACAAAGCTAAAAAATATATATTAAATTTCTAAAAATATTTACGTAGTAGAATGCGGTAAAAATTTAAATATAGTCAAAAATTAGGTACTCACAACTGCCCCTTTTTGCTTGTAAACATGAAGAGTTTTCAGGCAAAGACTAGGTGATCCATGTGACTAATGTTTGACCAAACCGTTATTCAAAAGGAAAAGAAAAAAAAGATAGGGTGCAACCGAGTTCTGGTTTTGGACAACCTACATATCCCGGGTTATAGGGGAATCAGGTCACGTGTAGTTCAAGGAGAATGATGAAATGATGAGTTGAGGAGTCGAGGCTCCGGTCCGCGGTCCTGCTATTATAAAAAAAAACTAAACAAGCCTATCAGCTATGAGTTACAAGATTCCTATCTACGAGTCTTCTGAAACTTGATCTTGAGTCTTGACTGGTTCTTCATGTAGACTCTGATCTAAACCTTGATGCTCGCTAGCTGTAGGTGTTGGTTCATTGTTTTATAGCTTCTTCTAATCAAAACGGGACTCCAATGCTCGTGGCTTCAGTCATGCCTTGAGCATTCCACATCTTTTCAATTGCTTTTGCCTTTTGGATTCACCTATTTTTTCTTTTCTTTAATTCTGAATTGAGACTTTATTTTTTGGTCATCTCGAACCCTGTGCCTCGAGGTAAAACCTACTCAAACACCAAAATAAACAAACGAACGAAATTTTTCCGCCCCAGTTTGCACTAGGAAAATTTCGCGAGTTATTGTAACAAAATTCTAAGCTACTTTTTTATTTAAAGCAATAAAAAGTCGGGAATGGTGTACCCCGAAAAACAATAGAGACTAGGGAATGGAGACCATATGTCTAAAATGAAAGAAACTAGGGAGTGGAGACCTTATATTGGAAAAGCGACTAGGGATTGGTGTACCCTGATACTGGTAAGGAAATGTAACCAGGGGTTGGTGCCCTGTATTACGAAAAAAGAATGTAACCAGGGGTTGGTACCCGGTATTACTGAAAAGAATGTAGTCATGGGATGGCGTCCTGTATTGCTGAAAGGAAATGTAACCAGGGGATGACACCCTGTATTACGGAAAAGAAATGTAACCAGGGGTTGGTGCCCTGTATTACTGAAATGAAAATGAATCCTCTGGGCAAAAAGGTTCTACCTGGGTTAAACTGCGAAGCGAGCCTGGGCGAAGAGCACTTCTACCCGGAATATGAGCCGGATCCCCCTAGGTGAAAAGTTTCTACCTGGGTTATGCTACGTAAAACAACCTGAGCGAAGAATACTTATACTCGAAACTATGAGCTGGATCACCCTAGGCGAAAAGATTCTAACTGGGTTAAGCTATGAAAAACAGCTTGGGCGAAGAGTACTTCTACCCAGAACTATGAGCTGGATCCCCCTAGCGAAAAGGTTCTACCTGGGTTAAGCTACGAAAAACAAGCCTGGGTGAAGAGTACTTGTACCCGAAAATATGAGCTGAATCCCCCTAGGCGAAAAGGTTCTACCTGGGTTAAGCTACGTAAAACATCTTGGGCGAAGAGTACTTCTACCCGGAACTATGAGCTGGATTCCCCTAGGCGAAAAGGTTCTACCTGAGTTAAGCTACTGTAAAACAACCTGAGCGAAGTGTACTTCTACCCGGAACTATGAGCTGGATCCCCCTAGGCGAAAAGGTTCTACCTGGGTTAAGCTACAATAAACAAGCCTGGGCGAAGAGTACTTCTACCCAGAACTATGATCTGGATTCCCCTAGGCGAAAAGGTTCTACCTGGGTTAAGTTACAAAAAACAAACCTGGGCGAAAAGTACTTCTACCCGGAACTATGAGCTAGATCCCCCTAGGCAAAAAGGTTCTACCTAGGTTAAGATACGAAAAGCAGGTCTGGGCGAAGAGTACTTCTACCCGGAACTATGAGCTGGATCCCCCTAGGCGAAAAGGTTCTACCTGGGTTAAGTTACGGAAAACAAGCTTGGGCGAAGAGTACTTCTACCCAGAACTGTGAGCTGAATCCCCCTAGGCGAAATGGTTCTACCTGGGTTAAGCTACGTAAAACAACCTGAGCGAAGAGTACTTCTACCCAGAATTATGAGTTGGATCCCCTAGGCGAAAAGGTTCTACCTGGGTTAAGCTACGAAAATGAGAGGTATGAGCAGTAGTGATGCATGCTAAAAGTAAAGGAAAGTGGAGATTTTGAGGAAGCTTACCTTTGGTGACATTCATCCTTTAGGAATCGCCATTCTGCACTGCTTTGTTCCTGTTGCAAACAAAGAAAAATCATGAGTGTTCAAAGTGGTGGTCAGTTTTTGGCCTTGATGCCCTTACCGAGGTTTGGTGCCTTTTCATTGTATCTGTTCGCTTCAAATGAGAGCCATGTAATCGGTCTTACCATCCTTTCTTTGCCTTAGTTTTGGAACAGAGTTAGACCGAAAGAGATTCAAAGAAAAACAAATAATGGAATGGATAATGAATTTAGACGAGGGGCATCCCTTTCGGGGAAAGGAAAGAAGGACTTATCTGGAGTACCTGCGGACTTCAATAAACATGACATGCCTTTTGGACCGGATGCCTGATTTGTGTAAACTGTCTGACTCTCACAAATTCATCACAACCTTTGCCTCGAAACCGAAAATCCTTGCCCAGGATTGTTCATACCAATGGCTGTAAAGATCCTCTTTTCGATCAGTAGTGCCCTTTGACGGTTTTCACCAGCTGACCTATCTTATTTCTCTTCTCACCATTGCCTTATAGTGCCCTTTGCGGGTTTTCACTAACATGACTCTTTCATTTTCATGTTATCTGCTCGCCATCGCCCTATGTTGCCTATGAGGGTTTTCACCAATAACACTCTCTTATTTTATTTCTCTCATTTGGCTGTATCAGATCCAAGTAACTGTATCCTCCAATTCTTGAACATTCTCGTTGATTGATCGGAAGAACTTGAAAATGATTTGGGTAACAAGAATTTGGATTGAATTACAACTTTGGAACCTTTAAGGCGAAACCATTGACGAACCATTGTAACATCTGCCACAGTTTCAGTTTTTTATTTTTTGTTTTTTGGAAATGTGGATTTTTATTTTGGTGTGACTGCATCCCAGAGAGAGGCTGCCTGCGTATCCTTTCAGAATCAAGTCGAACGTAGTTCAAGAATCTTTATTTTTGATTTTCTTTTGTTTTGCTTTTTCTTCTGTTTTGTTTTCTTTTCTCTTTCTTTTTCCTTTCCTTTTTCCTTTTTCCTTTTTTTTCATTTTTCATTTCATTTTTTTTTGTCTTTTTCTTTCTTTTCAATAACACATTCAGGTTCCAAAGAGGGTAATCAAAGAAAGGTAACCGGCTCAAAGGGTTGACAAAAGGATCAATGGTGTTTGGGTAGCGAGAATAAAAGCCTTTTTCATCCCAACTGGAGAATATTAATGCTATATAGAGGATCAAACATAGTACCTTTTGACTGCACCTGCATTGACAATTGTTTGAGGGATATTTCCTTCGATATTTTCCAAGTACAACACTCTCTTTTGGCAGTACTCTTGTTACAATATATGGACCTTTTGACATTTTTGATTCTTTATTTTATTTCCTTAAAATTATCTTTATTGCATTCTGATTTTTGATTCATTATTTCTAAATGTGACAACGTTTTAGGATTTGGGCCTGAAGTATGCAGGCATGTCATGTCATCAAAATCTGCATTTAACAGAACTGAAAAGAGAATAAGAAAAGTAACAAGATTAAGAAAAGAGACATTCCTAGACAATAAAATATTAATTTTATTTGATTATTTATTTATTTATTTATTATTATTTTTAAAAATTTTAAAGATAGAAGGGTTTACATCGGAAAGTAAGACAACAAAGTTAAACATCCGGATCACACTCTGAAATAATCTGAACGCAGAAAGGATAGTAAGACCGGCTACTGAGACTCCCGTGTGATAGGGAACTTTTAGGTTTAGCGACTATTTTTTGGCTTTTCTTCTATCTCGACAATGGATGCAATGGCCTTCAGTGCCGGATCAAATTTCTTATTTTCACAAATCATTCTGACTACTGGCCTAGTGTTGTGAGCAGGGAAGGGATTGTTTGTCACATCATGAGCCTCCTCGTCCTGAAGAACTATTACCTTGACCTCGATGAGGTCTTCCACTGCTCTTTTGAGTGTCCAACAATCTTCAGTATCATGTCCCACTAATCTGGAGTGGTATTCACTTCTAGCATCAGTTGGGTGCGAGGGGGACTCGGGGTTTGGTCGGTTCGGGGCCACTGGCTGCAGCAGACCTAGCATGACTAGCTTTTTCCAACAAGCTAGAGTATGATTAACCAATAGGGGTGAACTGATTCCTTCTGAGGGGCTATCTTGGGTGAGGATTGTATTAGGGAACATTTGGTTGGGGATTATATGGAGCTTGGTAGGGACGGGCATTTATGGGAGGTGGAGCTCGGTTTTGTGTATAATGTTGTGGCCGCGTGTAAGATTGCACGTTCATCACCGCTTATGGATGCGGTGCCACGATATAAGAAGCATCTTGATGGGGATAATAGTGTTGTGGGATCTCAGGAAGCATATATGATTGGTTGAATGCCATGCGGGGCCCCTCAAGCTGGAAGCCATCATGGCTCTCTCTTCTCTCCCATTTCTGTTCATCAAACCCCCCGAACTATTCTGAACGGCCTGTGATGCAGCCTTAAAAGCAACTCGACTCAAGATTCAGCCCGTTTTCAAACCATTTTCGACCATCTCCCCAATTTTGATAGCCTCGGTGAATGGTCTACCCATAACAAATATCATGTTCTGGAAATAATCAGGCTCTTGAGCCTCTAGAAAAATAGTGATCAACTCATGATTATCCATGGGTGGCTTAACTCTAGTTGTTTGCTCCTTCTACTTGATGGCATACTGCCTAAAGCTTTCCGTCGGCCTTTTCTTCATATTGGACAGGGAATTACGATCTGGTACAATATCAATGTTGTACTGGAATTATTTGACAAAGGCTTGGGGCATGTCGTCCCAGATATGCCAGTGAGAGATATCTTGGTCAATGAACCATTCAGAGGCTACCCCCACAAGACTTTCCCCAAAATAAGCCATCAACAATTCTTCTTTTCTACATGCACCCCTCAGCTAGTTGCAATACCTTTTCAAGTGGGCGATAGGGTCGCCGTGTCTATCATACTTCGCAAATTTTGGGGTCTTGAACCCTGGTGGCAAATGGATGTGAGGAAACATGCATAGATCACTGAACGAAACACTTTTGTGACCACCTAGTCCTTGTATGT
Organism: Nicotiana tabacum; assembly: GCF_000715075.1. Lineage (NCBI taxonomy): Eukaryota > Viridiplantae > Streptophyta > Magnoliopsida > Solanales > Solanaceae > Nicotiana > Nicotiana tabacum. The sequence goes on from NC_134101.1 coordinate 63,475,912, forward strand.
TCTTTATGTTTTATTCAAGACTTTTCATTTTCCTGGCCATCTCATCTGGCTCAACTGTCTTGGAAGGCTTTTCATTTTCCACTGGTGACTCGTATTGAGGAGTCTGATTGTATGGAGCCGAGACCCTGAAAGTCATATTTTGAGAGTTGTATTGGCCATCATAAGCCTGAGGTGGTGGCTTGTTGTTTGGCCTCGTCACAGGAGGTGGTGGCGGGATTGTATATATTGGTGCCCCAGATACGACGAGAGGGGTGTTCCTCATCGGTGTAACTGGAGGTCGTATATTAGAGGTACCAGAGGCAGCATGGAGGCTGTAGTTTGGCACATACCCTGGTGGTAGAATGTGATCGCTCACTGCATGGAGCGTTGGTTGAGTAGCCCGTGGTACGGTGGAAGTTCCCTCCGAGGGACCCTGGGGTGGAGGCTGACCGGAAACCCAAGCTTGATATACATCAGACAGTTGTTTTCTCAATTTTCTTATTTCCTCCGATTCTTGCTCAACTGACGGACCCTGGGGATTGTCACTGAGCAACTCGATTTCATCACTGTTATCCATTACTATCGTTCCCTTTGATCTGATGAAGTAATGATGTGTTGCCAGTTTCACCACAAACGAACCACCTTAAGCTTACTATATAAGAGACAACAAACGTGTTAGGGTCAGGCATTTTATAGATATGAATCGCACGTAATATGCTACGCTCCTAACATTATCACCATTTGTTTTTCTTTTCCCTCACACCACATTTTGATCCTTCATCTTAGAATCGTTGATAAATATTTTGATCGAACCTTTTATGGGTTGCCTACGTATCATGTCGCCGCATGAATCAGATCATTACGTAGTTCAGGGAGATCGGGAATAGACTAACCCATTTTTTTTATATATATAAAAACTTTGAAATATTATATTTTTTTAGTTTTGTTTTCTTTTTATGGAATTTTGAATTTTTTTTTTTTAAAAGAAGGAATTCTAAAGAAGGAAAAAAATATTTTGGATTTAAATTTAAAAAAATTTTGTTCTTTTTTTTCCGATTGAAAGATTTCAAAAAAGAAGGAAAATATTTTTGGATTTAATTTTCTTTTTGGATTTTCTAAGGAAAAAATTCTAAAGAGGGAATTAAGGAAAGGGAAAATATTTCTGATTTTCTTTTTTAAAATTGGGGCCGGAACCGATGAGGTTTGCCTACATATCTCATATCCAGTAAGAATCAAACCCGCGTAGTTCGATCAGTTTTGACCATACCGGAAAAATATGATATTGACTCATTTTGAAATGACTTTTTTTTTCTTTATTTTTTTCATTTTTTCCAAATATTTCGGCAGAGTTTCGAGATTTTTCAAATATCGGGGTTTTCATAACCGGGCAAATTTCCCTCTCTTACCTCACTCTTGGTTTTTCTCTTGATTTTCTTTTCCTAGTCGATCAACATGCAAGCCAAAATAAATAAATGCACATGTAGCACGTAGGATGCATCAGGATGGTCTTTTATTTCAGGTACACATGTCCTAGACGGACCCAACCCCTATGTTGAGTCTCTAAAGTCAAATATACGTGATGCAAACAAATGTTCCTATTAGGGATACGTCATGAGGCTATGTTATTCTAGGTTTAAAAACATGGGGGGTGTTCTAGAGTCTAGAGATGGCTTACCCAAGCAGACAGCTCGAGCCGAGGTGGGGCCAATGTACCGGGAGCACGAAAATCTACCCGGTCTAGTTACTTGACCCAACCTCGTTCTACTTGGTATGACTTCTAACGGAAAAGTGGGCCACGCGCACGTGTGCACCATAAATTCAGAAGACTCAGAAAGAAGAAGAAGACAGTTTATATAGTCCAAATAATATCAAAGCGGTAAATGAGTGGTAATTAGCACATTAGGCCCACAAACACAGTAATATTAACAATCAAGAAAGCCGAGTATAGATCACATTACAAGCTCGAATTTTGAACCCTCAACCAGAAGTTCTAGGTTCTTGCTCCCCAGCAGAGTCGCCAGAGCTGTTACACCTCCTTTTTTCCCGAGGGATAGGGAGTTTTTCCAATTTTAGTGACATTATTGAAATGAGATTATTATTTTTTATTTGTTTTAAGAGTCGCCACTTGAAATTATTGAATTACGGTGTTCCGAGTCACCATTTATTTTAAATCCCAAATCAAGGAAAATTGACTCTGAATTATGGTCCGCGAATACAGAAGATCGAGTAAAGAATTCTGTTAACTCGGGAGAAGGTGTTAGGCATTCTCGGATTCCGTGGTTCTAGCACAGTCGCTTTAATAATTATACCTGGCTTAACTAATTCTGGATATTTTATGTTCTAGGAAAATTTATGCACTTTTGCCCTAAACCGCTTTTAATTGCTTGATTATTCGTAATTATGAAATTATCTTGATACAAGTTACGCGTAAGTGTACTCATTTCGTTTGGCGCATTAAAAATCATGTCACTCATGCATGTACACAATTGATAACACTTTTATTATTATTAAGATTATTCAGTCAAAGTTGCGCGAACGCGTACCTTGATTTATTTTAGAAATCATAATTGTGTAGCGCGAACATGTACATAACTACAATAATTTGATTAATTTAGAGCGCACTTGAAATATACTACCGTGTTCATGAATTATTTTTCCTAAACTAATTTGAAAATCGTTGTAAAGTCAAAAGTTATGAAATGTATTTGTGTAGAACTAGACGTATGGATTTTAATTACTAGAATTATTTACAAAATGAATTACTTTATTAAGTTATGAAAAGTATTTGAAATTATTCATTATGAAAGAAATATAAGCTAGCTTATGAATTTTATCACCATGGGCCATAGTACTTAAACCATACGACCCAAAAATTCCTAAAGGCCCGATCTTTCTAATTTTAAAGTCGAAAATTCCATGGCCCATTCTTCCTTAACATCAAAACTATTTCATCAACGTTGGCATGGCCCAATTCCCTTTATACATTATTGCCTTTTTCACATTGATTTACTTTAACATGAATTTTTACTTCTCTAAAATTATATTAAACAAATAATGATAGTGAAAGTTTCATGCCTTACTAATTCATGGAACTAAATACTCTATAAAACTAATCTACCAAAAATAGCTAGAAAATTTAAGAAAAACTAACCAAGAACAGGAAAACAATTATTGTTTATGGATTAAAAGGAAACAAATATGTTCTTGCTAAAGCTTTAAACCAACAAAAGATGACAAACTAATTTATGCTAACTATGAACAGGAAAAGAAGCATGCTCAAATAATCAGTAAGTATGAACCATAGAATTTTACTCAAATACCCATCATAATAAAAAATATAAACTTATATATTAATCAAGGATAAAGTAAGAAATGGACCTCGATACAATTTCTCACGAAATTGAATGAAATGAAGAAAGAAAATCTGACCAGAGTCAGGCTCGCCAGAGGCCTCAACGACGACGGAGAGACAAAGTCAGAACCTTGTTACGTTTATTAGGACACTTCAAGGGTGTTTTTAGGCTTGAATTTGGGACATTTTCGAATCTTAAACGGGGTGATGAATTGCTGGATTTTTCGAAAGAAAAAAGGAAGAAAGAATGACACGGGTAGAAATTTTCTTAGTGTAGAAGAAGAAAATAATTCTATCAATTCTCTCCTCTCTCTTTTTTTTCTTCTCTTCCTCTCTTCTTTCTCTTCACATTTCTCTTCTATTTATAGAAACAAATTGGGAATTTTTTCAGATATTTTTAATTATTTTATTATTTTTTAATTTAAGCAAATTCCACTTCCCATTTTTCTTCTTTTTAAAAAAAAATAAATTCCCCACTTTCCTTTACTTTTTTTATTTTTTATTTTTTTATTTTCTACTTATTTTAATTTTCTTTCTTTTTTAAATTCTATTTATTTATTTATTTTTATTTTTTATTTTCACTTATTTTACTTTTCTTTTTTTTTAAATTTCCACTTTCTTTTACTTTTCTTTATTAATTCCAACTTTCTTATTCTTTTCATTTTCAAAATTTCCACATTCTTTTAATTTTATTTTTTAAATTTTCTACTTTCTTTTATTTTTTTATTAAATAATTTTCAGATACTTTTACTTTTACTTTTTTATTCTATAATTTTAATTTTTCTATTATTTTATTCCCATCCGAAAAATTTTAATTTTTTTTATTGTTTTCGATTTTTTTAAAATTTATTTTATTTTAAAACAAAGATAACAAAATAAAAATAATACTAATAGTAATAATTTGACCTTTTAAATTATTTTTAATTCTTACCCTATATAAAAAAAATATAACAAAGCTAAAAAATATATATTAAAATTTTAAAAATATTTACATAGTAGAATGTGCCACATATAGAAACCCGTATCCTGAAGGCATCTGAATATACGTGGATGGAGATGGTGGGCCCTAAAAAAGTCCCACATATCGTCTACGCTTCTAGCAAGGAACGTCTGGGCCAATAACCGCCCCTCTCATATGTACGAAGACCTATGCTCGGCATGTAGTAACAGTAGCTCTAGTGAGGCAGGTCCAGGATGCACATGCGGAACCTCCATGACGACTACTATAAATTGAACAATATTAATTAAAGTATTTTTCTTTTTTATTGCTTAACATCTTTAAATATATTGCAATATCTTTAATTAAAATTTATTCAATATTTTTACTATATTGTTAATTAGGTTGATACATTTTCTATATTATAATTTTATATTTTATATGTTTTTATTATTTTATATATTTATTTGTTACTCACCTATTTTTGACTATAATAAAATTAAATAATTAAGTTTCATAACTATACATGATTTAATTATTAAATATTCATATAATAATACTTAGTTTGAGTCCAAATAAATCACATTTTGATTCCGGACTCGATATTTGAGGCACAGTAGCACCAAGGAATCCAATGTTCATGTATTCATGATGAGAAAATTTCCCCAATTTAACACTCAACAGATCTGTTATTTTATATGTTAGTTTATTACTCACCTATTTTTGACTATAATAAAATTAAATAATCAATTATTGATTTAATTATTAAATATTCTGTCACGACCCAAACCGATGGGCCACGACGGGCACCCGGTACCTTACTCAACCGAGTACCAACGTAGCGTATCTTTCTTATTACATAATCATGTACATGTGACATACGGGCCTAATAGGCCAACATGATCATTTATAAACTCAAAACATAGGCCGACAAGGCCGTACAATCATTCACGTACACGACATATATTTACAAGCCTTTAAGAGTATATAAATGTCATAAAGGTCGGGACAGGGTCCCGCCATACTACTCAGTATATGTCCTAATCATACTGACCACATAAACAACTCTGGAGCAAATGGAGCGCACCAACACCTTCCGTTGAGCTGATAGCCTACTTGGAGGACTCTCGACCTGTTTATAAGAGACATGCGGGCATGAAACGCAGCATCCCCAGGCAAAAGGGATGTCAGTACGAATAATGTACCGAGTATGTAAGGCACATAAATAATTATGAAATCATGAATAACTATAGTATCATGCATACACGTATGAATGTCATGTTGTGCATGCGTAAATGAGTTCATAATATCATCAAGCCTCTAAGGGCATCCCATCATATCATCTCGGTCACTGTGGGCAAATCATCAATGTATACCAGCTGATCAGGTGGTGGTGCGTATATAATGCCATAACCTTTTCCCATATCCCATATACATATAATATACATATATACGCATATATAACGCCATCTGGTCATGTGTCAATGTAAATGAATGCAATGCATGAGAAGTACGTCAATAAAATCTTCCGAAGTGTCATAAGACCAATTATGCCTTTAATTAATATCATGAAATAAACTTTATCAACTTACGTATTTTCTGAGACCCATGAACAGATGATAAAATAACAGGACACATAAAGAATCAAGAACATAGGTATCTCTAGCATTTTTACGAATAGAGTCATTTATGGAAGTTGTATATTTTCTCGTTTCATTTGTATCGTATAGATCGTGCCAAAAAAAAAAGGGATAGCCTTAACATACCTGGAGTAGGGAAAAATCCGTATGATATTCTTGGAAAGGGTTGCACCGTACTTCTTTAGAATCGCAAAATCTTACATTGCTAAAGTGCTAAGAAATCTCGTTGGAATTCTTCTGTTTCAAGAAATCTTGTTTAGATCTTGTTGGATTGGGGTCACATTTGTTTTTGAATATTTGTAGCATGGAGAAGATTATTAGATTGTTGATTATGTTAAGGCCAAGTGAAGACCACAATGCCAAACTTTTAATGTCTTAGTAGTCTTTACGTAAGTGTCATTTGTATGACACCTTGGATGGCCACCTTTCATTTTATATCATGAGTCATTTAATTTGAATGGGGGCTTACGTTGATTAACTTACGACAAAACTTTAATATCTGAAAATGCGGAACGTAATAACCAATCACCTAGGTAATTAAGAATTATCTCAAATTACTTAAAATACTACTCACTTTTAACATACCTTGTACATTTTACTATCATGGTCATGTAGTACCTTGTATGGCACTAGTCCATAAATATCGGGTATTATAGCTCGGTCCATATTTTATCCCAAATTGCCAAGCTTCGACGAAACTTATTTTCTTTGATTTGCTTACCCTCTCACCTTCACGAATTTACTTATCCCTTGTTTGAAATAGCATAACGCTTATAACCTCAAAATAATCTCATTCCCGAGTTTACGTTGATTAACTTACGACAAAACTTCAACGTACAAAAATGCGGTACGTAACATCTCATTTCCGATCTTATATCAATTTACTTATGTCGTACTTCCACGTATGAAAACATGGTGTTTAACATCATTCCCCACTTTGGAACATTCGTCCTCGAATGTTGACAGATGCACTTATCATTCTCATAACCCATAGCTCTTGCGAATAGTTTAGTACTCCTCTTGCTATCTAGGCGACTGTTCTGTGAATGAATCCCAAAGGCCAGGGCATTCCCCCCTTTAAGCCTCTTTCTCACGCCACGACTTGTAGCCGGAATCCTTCTAATCTCATAACTGTTGCTACCTTCTATCAAACAGCCTTTATGACTCTAACTTTATATGTGTGCCTATGCGACTCTTCTCTTCTCTTTCCTCCAGCTTTTAGCCAATCTCTAGGCTACACTTTGTGAACATATACAAAATTATGTCAAGCTGTCCCTCTAGGTGTCATTATTTTTAATCCATACTATACCATAATTCTTACTTCGATTTATCGTTGCGGAGGTCTGCTACCAAATTCCAGCTTACTCTTGTTGTTTATCCTATATGTATCAATCTAAGTCCTTTAATGCTTCCTCATTATAGTTCATCTTAAGAATGACGACCTAATCTCAGCTTATACTTTGTGACTTTTGTCCATCCATTATGATCTGCCTCAATATTGATCTACAATATACCATTGATAATTTGAAACTTCTTACGTAAGACCTTGCCACTATGGCTTACGTTGCATCGAGGAATATTTGAAGCGATTTCCGTAATCGTATTTCATAGTATCTCGATGTGATTCGCCTTATGGGGATATTCTGATCTCGTGCCGTTCGCGAAATCTTTCTCCTTCTCCCTTTTTTCTTTCATCAAATCATTATTCAGTCGAAGGCCCAACCGTTATCTTTTATTTGTCACAATTCCACCTTCATTTCACTACCAGGGCAGCATTCCATCTCTTCTAAATGCTACTAGTCTTAGATTCCTTTGAGTACATTCAGGCTATACTGAGCCTTCTATAACTTAGAGAACCCGCCGGCTCTTATGTTTTCATGGGATTAATCCCGAGAACTGACCCATTCTCGTTACCTTCTTACTCTCCCTTTCTCATCCTTACTCCTGTCATAAAACCTTGTCGCTTTACTATACTTTAGCTTGCGACCTCTACGTATCTATTTATACTATTCACAACCTTCCTTCAACTTGCTTGCACCATTGATTCCCTTATGTTATTCTGGAACATTAAGCAAGACATCACATCATCTCTAACTCTTCTTTACTCTCTTGACTAGATCTCTTGGTACTTAGAAACCATAGGCTGGAAGGTTTTCCATTGACGACGCTGCTATCATTCTTGGATATTGAATCCCAATGATTCTAGCCTTCTATCCGAAGCATGGACTATTCATGTGTGATGACCCAAAAGGTCATCTTATGTTTTAAAACTCAAATCTGCGCTCTTAAGCCTTAAAAATCTTATTTTTACCCTCCTCGATTTGCGTACACAGTCTGGGCAGGTTCCAGAAAGCTTTTATATTGAAAATTGATGAAAAAAAGAATTTATACCTTAAAAGTTAATTTTAGTTGACTTCAGCCAACATTTTTGGTAAACTGTCCCGGATCTATGTTTTAATGGTCTCGGTTGGTCCGTATCGAATTATGGGACCTGGGCGTATGCCCTGAATCAAATTCGGAGGTCCCTAGCTCAAGTTATGAATCTTTAATGAAAATTAAAAGTCTGGAAATTATTTGTTTTTAAGAATTGATTGATATTTGGCATTGTTAGTATCGGGTCCGTATTTTAGTTCCGGAGCCCGGTACAGGTTCATTATGATATTCAAGACTTGTCTGTGAAATTTGGTGAGAAACAGAGTTGATTTGACGTGATTCGGACGTCCAATTGAGAATATATGAATTTTAAAGGGTTCTTGAGAATTTCATTTGATTTGGTGCTAAATTCGTAGGTATAGGTGATATTTTGGCAATTTGATCGCGCGAGCAAGTTCGTATGATATTTTTAGACTTGTGTGTATGTTTGGTTTGGAGCCCCGAGGGCTCGGGTGAGTTTCAAATAGGCCACGAGATGCTTTGAACTTAGAACTTTTGCTGGTATAACTAAACCTGTTGCAGGCCTCTGATCTCGCAATTGCGAGATCAGGCATCACAAATGCGAACATAATAGGGTCCACAATTGTGAGGCTTTCATCGCAGTTTCAATCAGAAGCCTGGGCCAGCAGTTCTCGCATTTGCGAGGTTACCTTCGCAATTGCGAAGGGAGTTTGGGAAGGGCAGGTTCGCAAATGCGAACATTTACTCGCATTTGCGAGGTTCAGTGGTCGCAAATGCGACTCTTTCCTCGCATTTGCGAAGGCAGCGGGATTATGAAGGGTATCGCAATTGCGATTGTTCCCTTGCAATTGTGAGCTTCGCATATGCGAAGCTCAGGTCGCAATTGCGACACCTGCAGCTGAGTAAAAGGGGCTTAGACGGGACTTTTCATTCATTCTTCATATTTTCAAAATCCTAAACCTTAAGAGGCGATTTTTCAAAGACCAAATCTTCCCCAAATAATAGGTAAGTGATTCCTAACTCTTTTCTTTCAATCTTTTACATCTTATAACAAGATTTTAACCTAGAATCTAGAATTTTTATGGTGAAATTAGGATTTTTGGCTAGAATTTAGGAATTTTGAAATTTGAGGATTTAGACCTCAATTTGAGCTCGAATTCCAAAAATAATTACATATTCGGGCTCGGGGGTGAATGGGTAAAAGGATTTTGGTCTGAACCTCAAGTTTTGACCAAGCGGGCCCGGGGTCGATTTTTCAACCTTTTGGAGGAAAATTTGGAAAATTTAATTGATTCCTTTAGCAATATTTAACGTTATTGAGTCATTTTTTAAATAGATACGAGTGATTTGGAGGTGAATTCCAAAAGAAAAGCTGTGATTGAGAATTTAGTGGTCTTCAGAGCAAGGTAAGTGTTGTGTCTAACTTTGGCTTGAGGGAATAGGTATTGTGTGAGTAATTGCTACGTGTTTTGTTATTGAATACGATGTATAGTTGAGGTGACGAGCATCTATGCATTATGGTCGAGTCATAGCATGCGAGTGAAATTCCATTCTTGCAAATTTGTAGTCTTAAATCTTGTTATCCATGCTTATTGTTGTTGTTGAAATGTTGGGAGACTTGTATCCGGTTCCACCAAGGTTGATAAAATTTTGAATATTGATTCGAGGTTGATATGTCAAATTGTGAAAGTAATCATTGATAAAATATTGATTTCTTTGTGATTACTCTCTATCCGTTGTTATTGATTCCGTGAATTGTGAGGAAGAGTGTAAAGCACGAAGGGTGATATCGTGCATGCATTATTTATATTGTAAGGAAGAGTGTAAAGCACGAAGGGTTGTGCCGTGTATATTATGAGAGATTTAAAGCACGAAGGGTGATGTCGTGTATATTATGAGAGGTTTAAAGCACGAAGGGTGATGTCGTGTATATTATGAGAGGTTTAAAGCACGAAGGGTGATGCCGTGTATATTATGAGAGGTTTAATGCACGAAGGGTGATGTCGTGCCGTTCTATTTATTTATTTGGTGAGGTTGAGAGTAAAAGCACGAAGGGTGATTCCATGCAGTTTTTCTTGCTGTTTTAATTGCTCAATTCGTTTAAGGATTTTCGATTTAATTTTGTCTTTTCATTATTCTCACTCTTTATGTTGTATTCCCTCACTGTATGTTCCCTTTCCATTATTTCTGCGTTTTTTCTTTATTTACTGTTGTTGCCACTAGCATGATTATACTGTTCAGGTTATATGTGGGTGTCTTGTCCTAGCCTCATCACTACTTCGCCGAGGTTAGGCTCGACACTTACCAGTACATGGGGTCGGTTGTACTGATGCTGATGAGGCTTGTACTTTTCTAACCGGCTGAGATTGATCGAGATTTTGCTATTGGTGTGCTGTCCGGAGACTCAAGGTAGATCTGTCGTAGTTTACAAATCTTGAAGTCCCCGTCTACCATTTATGTCACTGTTGTTTTCTTTCATTCAGATAGTTGTATTTCTTTCAAATTATTACTTATAGTAAATTCTAGAATGCTCGTGAATCGTGACTTCTGATCCGGGTGGTAGTAATTAATATAGTTTTATAAAATTCTGCACCTTTTATATTTCATCTTAGTTAATCATTGTTATTTACTGAATGGAAATAAGGAATTGGTTTAACGATTTTCTAACGTTGTCTTACCTAGCAAGTGAAATGTTAGTCTCTATCACGGTCCCGTCCGTGGGAAATTTCGGGTTGTGACATCACGATCTTCTGCCTTTGAGTATCTTGTACGTTGTTCACCTTTACCTTACTTACCTTAAAATCTTGCATCGTATCTTCTATCTCTTTCATGACCTCCCTTCCACAAAGGTATAATTCACGTCCATAACTTGAAGCTCTATTATAATACTTGCACCTCTGGTGCATATACAATCCGGTGGGAGTTTCGTACTGACTTCTGATGAAGCTTGTACTTTTCTAACCGGTGCAATCCGGTGTAACGTACCTTGGCATCTGGTTGATTTATACGAGTTGTAAAGGTTAACATTATAAACCATCGGACATGGTGAACTATGACTTCGCACCGAGTGGGGGAGTCCACTATCAATGAATGGATTGTGAGTCATGTGTTATATCAGTTTTGGCCTGAAATGTATATATGTGGTACTGAAAGGTTCTCCCAAAATTTACATGTGTTTAAGGCTTGAGATTTTGTAGAGGATAAGGTTGGGACTTGCGGTATGTCTGCCTCCGTAATAATCTTATACCTCAATACTAAAGGAGTTAGAAAAACAACATTAAATTTACAGAAGATCTACTCAGCATACGGTTGCGAATTGTGGGGTGCTTCGGAGGAAGTATAGTGGTTGACGAGATTCTCGACTAAGAATTGTCTGAATGGAGCTCTACTTTTGTGATCATTGTATATAAATAGGGGTAAAGTTTACCACAAATAAGAATCGAAGAGTATGTTAAGAAATGGGTCAGCTCAACAGTATTGAGTCAGCATAACAAAAGAAGAAATTGTCCTTGGGAGAGATAATTCTCCACAAGTGTCTGTGGCAAGCCTATAAAGAGGGCAGACCAGTTAATACAACACCGCCCACTTGGCTCGGTTCTCAGAAATACTTTTGAAAGAGTTTTTTTTTCGGACTCTCCGTAATGCATGGCGCATAGGGTTTGAATGATTGTGTCAGCTCACCATGACGGTGTCATAATATGCCATCAGGTTCAATAAGTTAGCCCGTCATATTCCTACTTTGCTTCCTACAGCCAGAGAGCGAGTCCACAGACTCATCAAAGGGCTTAATTATGATCGTAAAATTTTGTATGACTCGGGAGCTACAGACTGATACTTCATTTCCACTAGTGGTAGAAATTGCCAAGATATTAAAACATGTTCGGGGTGAGGAAAAAAAAAGAAACTAAGGAGACCAAGACGTCTCGAGGTTCTGGGGGATTCAGTGGATTCTACTCTACGAGTATAAATCATTATGGCGGGGGCTCGGGTAGTCGGCCAACCTAGTTCGCACATCGGATTAATTGCGGTGCTCCAGTAAGTTGTTTTAATGCACCACTGACATGAGTTTCCTACAATGGTTATTCCAGTTATCTGGCATAGACTCAATATGAGCAGCCAAACCCGCAAAGGGGTTGTTATGAATACGGCGATACTAGGCACATCATGAGAAAATTATCCCAAACTTGGGAGAGGCATATTTAATCAAAGCACTCGGGCTACGTGCCCCATTGCAGTTACTACACCACCCACACAATCAGTTAAGAGTGGAGGACATGCGGGTAGAAGGCGTCCTAGAAATGGAGACCCAGCCGTTGTTATATTTGTTTTATGGTATGGTGGAGGTCGTTACATCAGATGGTGTCGTTATAGGTACGACCTTGATTTAAAATAAAGGAATAATTTCCTTAACTTGATTCGGTTTTGAGTATCAAGACGAGTCCTCCTATTGTGCTCTACTTATGAGTGAGCTTCATAATTCTATAATCTACTTATGTGTTTACTTCTGTTGAGAGGTTTTATGGATATAACTACACTTATCATTCCATGATGGACTCTAATAAGATCTGTGAGTCTAAAGGTGCCTTTCTGTACTTATTTCGGTATGTTTTGATGTATTTCCGGATAATTGATTACAAATTGTGAATTATATGCCCTAAAGGTATGGGGTTCATTATGTGTAGTGATTTTGTTTAACGAAAGTTATTTAAAAGGAGAAAATGGAAAGTTTCGATTGACAAGATGTGCATATTATTTGTGATTCAGAACTGAGGCCGAGGTCCTCGTATTTGAAAATAAATTGATATGTTTAAACTGGGCTATGAGCTGCAGTAGAAGTTATATAAGGACGAGATCCTTGTGATAAAAATTCTTGTGTTTAAATTCTCCCTTGTGAAAAATTAAATTTGTACTATAGTACTAATAGGGAGTCATGCCTACTAGGCTTATTTGAAATTTTTTTTTGTATGAAATTCTTTGTGCATACTTGCCAAATTCGTGTTGTAATATTGAGTTGTAACCTACGAGGTAGGTGCCCGCCCAGGTAGCATTAAATGTGACTCATTAATTCGGGTAAATAATTATGAGGTCTTCATGTCTCGCATCTCGTTATTAGTATTGTGAATGTTTGAAACGAGTTTTTTGTTAACATGAAGTTAATTGACGATTCTGTAATTGATTATGAATAACTATTAAGACCAGATTGACCCAAAAGAGTGCCCCATTTAGATGGTCAGACGAGTGTGAGTTGAGCTTTCAGAAGCTCAAGATCGCTTTAACTACAACGCTAGTGTTGGTATTACCCACAAGTTCAGGATCGTATACGGTGTATTGTGACGCCTCTCACATTGGGCTTGGTGCAGTATTAATGCAAGATGGCAACGTAATTGCATATGCGTCGCGGCAATTGAAAGTTCATGAGAAGAATTATCCTGTTCATGACTTAGAATCGGCAGCCATTGTTCATGCGCTGAAGATTTGGAGGCATTACCTCTACGGTGTCTTGTGTGAGGTATTTACTGATCATCGTAGCCTTCAGTATCTGTTCAAACAAAAAGATCTTAAATTTGAGGCAGAGAAGATGGTTGGAGTTGTTAAAAGACTATGATATCACCATTTTGTATCACCCCGGAAACGCCAATGTGGTGGCCGATGCTTTGAGTAGAAAGGCTATGAGTATGGGCAGTCTTGCGTATATTCCGGTTGGTGAGAGGCCATTAGCTGCAGATGTTCAGACTTTGGCTAATCAGTTTGTGAGGTTAGATATTTCAGAACCCAGTCGGGTTCTAGCTTGCATAGTTGCTCGGTCTTCTTTATATGAGTACATTAGAGAGAGGCAGTATGATGATCCTTATTTACTTGTCCTTAAGGACACGGTGTGGCACGGTGATGCCAAACAGGTTGTTGTGGGGGAAGATGAGGTTCTGCAAATGCAGGGTCGTATTTGTGTGCCTAATGTGGATGGGCTTCGTGAATTAATTCTTGAAGAAGCACACAGTTCTAGCTATTCTATTCATCCAGGTACTGCCAAAATGTATCAAGATTTGCGGCAACATTATTGGTGGAGGAGAACGAAAAAGGATATAGTTGCATATGTAGCTCGGTGTCTGAATTGTCAACAAGTTAAGTACGAGCGTCAGAGGCCTGGTGGTTTGCTTCAGAAGTTAGAAATTCCTGAGTGGAAGTGGGAGCGTATCACTATAGATTTTGTTATTGGGCTCCCATGGACTCAAAAAATTTGACACAGTTTGGGTCATCGTGGACGGGTTGACCAAGTCAGCACATTTCATTCCTGTGGCAGTTACCTATTCTTCGGAAAGGTTAGCAGAAATTTACATTCGTGAGATTGTCCGCCTTCACGAGGTGCCCGTGTCTATTATTTCAGATCGAGGTACGCAGTTTACCTCCCACTTTTGGAGGGCACTACAGTGTGAGTTGGGTACAAGGTTGAGTTGAGTACAACATTTCATCCTCAGATAGACGGGCAGTCCGAGCGTACTATTCAGATCTTGGAGTATATGCTCCGTGCCTGTGTTATTGACTTTGGAGGTTCTTGGGGTCAGTTCTTGCCGTTAGCGGAGTTTGTCTACAATAACAACTACCAGTCGAGCATTCAGATGGCTCCATATAAGGCATTATACGGAAGGCGATACCATTCGCCAGTTGGCTGGTTTGAACCGGGAGAGGCTCGGTTATTGGGTACCGATTTGGTACAAGATTCCTTGGATAAGGTCAAGATTATTCGGGATCGACTTCGCACAGCTTAGTCTTGGCAAAAGAGTTATGCCGACCGTAAAGTTTGTGATATTGCATTCATGGTTGAAGAAAGAATATTGCTTCGGGCATCGCCCATGAAGGGTGTTATGAGATTTGAGAAGAAGGGCAAGTTGAGCCTAGGTATATCGGGCCATTTGAGATCCTCAAGAGAGTGGGGGAGGTAGCTTATAGACTTGCGTTGCCTCTAGGGTTATCCTCAATTCATCCGGTATTCCATGTGTCTATGCTCCGTAAATATCATGGTGATTCGTCCCATGTGTTAGATTTCAGCTCTGTCCAGTTGGACAAGGATTTGACTTACGAGGAGGAGCCGGTGGCAATTCTAGCCCGGTAAGTTCGCCAGTTGAGATCAAAGAGTTACCCTTAAGTTTGAGTGCAGTGGAGAGGTCAGCCTATTGAGGCAGCTACTTGGGAGTCCGAGTCCGATATGCGGAGTAGATATCCCTACCTTTTCACCAGCCCAGATACTTTTCTATGTCCGTTCGAGGACGAACGGTTATTTTAGAGGTGGAGAATATGATGACCCAAAAGGTTATCTCATGTTTTATAACTCGAATTTGCGCTCTTAAGCCTTTAAAATCTCATTTTTACCATCCTCGATTTGCGTGCACAGTCCGGGCAGATTCCGAAAAGCTTTTATGTTGAAAATTGATGAAAAGAAAAATTTATGCCTTAAAAGATGATTTTAGTTGACTTCAGTCAATATTTTTGGTTAACGGTCCCGAGACCATATTTTGACGGTCCTGGTGGGTCCGAATCAAATTATGGGACCTGGGCGTATGCCCGGAATCGAAATCGGAGGTCCCTAGCTCAAGTTATGAATTTTTGATGAAAATTAAAAGTCTAGAAATTTGGCATTGTTAGTATCGGGTCCGTATTTTGGTTTCGGAGCCTGGTACAGGTTCATTATGATATTCAAGACTTGTCTGTGAAATTTGGTGAGAAATAGAGTTGATTTGACGTGATTCGGAGGTCCAATTGAGAAGATATGAATTTTAAAGTGTTCTTGAGAATTTCATTTGATTTGGTGCTAAATTCGTAGTTCTAGGTAATATTTTGGCGATTTGATCGCGTGAGCAAGTTCGTATGATATTTTTAGACTTGTGTGCATGTTTTGTTTTGGAGCCCTGGGGGCTCGGGTGAGTTTCAGATAGGCCACGAGATGTTTTGAACGTAGAAATTTTGCTGGTATAACTGAACCTGTTGCAGGCCTCTGATCTCGCAATTGGGAGATCAGGCATCGCAAATGCGAACATAACAGGGTCCGCAATTGCAAGGCTTTCGTCGCTATTGCGATCAGAAGCCTGGGCCTGCAGTTCTCGCATTTGCGAGGTTACCTTCACAATTGCGAAGGGAGTTTGAGAAGGGCAGGTTCGCAAATGCGAACATTTACTCGCATTTGCGAGGTTCAGTGGTCGCAAATGCGACACTTTTCTCGCATTTGCGAAGGTAGCTGGATTATGAAGGGCATCGCAATTGCGATTGTTCCTTCGCAATTGCGAGCTTCGCATTTGCGAAGCTCGGGTCGAAATTGCGACATCTGCAGCTGAGTAAAAGGGGCTTAGACGGGATTTTTCATTCATTCTTCATATTTTCAAAACCCTAAACCTTAAGAGGCAATTTTCCAAAGACCAAATCTTCCCCCAAATAATAGGTAAGTGATTCCTAACTCTTTTCTTTCAATCTTTTACATCTTATAACAAGATTTCAACCTAGAATCTAGAATTTTTATGGTGAAATTAGGATTTTGGGGTAGAATTTAGGAATTTTGAAATTTGAGGATTTAGACCTCAATTTGAGCTCGGATTCCAAAACTAATTACATATTCAGGCTCGGGGATGAATGGGTAAAAGGATTTTGGTCTGAACCTCGAGTTTTGACCAAGCGGGCCCAGGGTCGATTCTTCAACCTTTTGGAGGAAAATTTGGGAAATTTAATTGATTCCTTTAGAATTATTTGACGTTATTGAGTCATTTTTTGAATAGATACGAGTGATTTGGAGGTGAATTCCAAAGGAAAAGCTGTGATTGAGAATTTAGTGGTCTTCGGAGCAAGGTAAGTATTGTGTCTATCTTTGGCTTGAGGGAATAGGTATTGTGTGAGTAATTGCTATGTGTTTTGCTGTTGAATACGATGTATAGTTGAGGTGACGAGCATCTATGCGTTATGGTCGAGTCATAGCATACGAGTGAAATTCCATTCTTGCAAATTTGTAGCCTTAAATCTTGTTATCCATGCTTATTGTAGTTGTTTAAATGTTGGGAGACTTGTATCCGGTTCCACCAAGGTTGATAAAATTGTGAATATTGATTCGAGGTTGAGATGTTAAAATGTGAAAGTAATCATTGATGAAATATTGATTTCTTTGTGAAACTTCTCTCTATCTGTTGTTATTGATTATGTGAATTTTGAGGAAGAGTGTAAAGCACGAAGGGTGATGTCGTGCGTGATTTATTTATACGGTGAGGAAGAGTGTAAAGCACGAAGGGTGATGCCGTGCATGAATTATTTATATTGTGAGGAAGAGTGTAAAGCACGAAGGGTGATACCGTGTATATTATGAGAGGTTTAAAGTACGAAGGGTGATGCCGTGTATATTATGTGAGGTTTAATACACGAAGGGTGATGTCGTGTCGTTCTATTTATTTATTTGGTGAGGTTGAGAGTAAAAGCACGAAGGGTGATGCCGTGCATTTTTCCTTGTTGTCTTAGTTGCTCAATTCGTTTAAGGATTTTCGGTTTAATTCTGTCTTTTCATTATTCTCAATCTTTATGTTGTATTCCCCCACTGTATGTTCCCTTCCCATTATTTTTGCATTATTTCTTTATTTACTGTAATTGCCACTAGCATGATTATACTGTTCAGGTTATATATGGGTGTCTTGTCCTAGCCTCGTCACTACTTCACCGAGGTTAGGCTCGACACTTACAAGTACATGGGGTCGGTTATACTGATGCTTCACTCTGAACTTTCTATGCAGACTTTGATACCGGCTCAGGTTGATCGAGATTTTGCTATTGGTCCACTGTCCGGAGACTCAAGTTAGATCTGTCGGCGTTCACAGACCATGAATTCCCCATCTACCTTTTATGTCACTGTTGTTTTCTTTCATTCAAATAGTTATATTTCTTTCAGACTATTACTTGTAGTAAATTTTAGAATGCTCGTGAATCGTGACTCCTGATCCGGGTGGTAGTAATTAATACAGTTTTATAAAATTCCGCACCTCTTATATTTCATCTTAGTTAATCATTGTTATTTACTGAATGAAAATAAGGAATTGGTTTAACGATTTTCTAACGTTGGCTTGCCTAGCAAGTGAAATATTAGGCGCCATCACGGTCCCGTCCGTGGAAAATTTCGGGTCGTGACATCACGATCTTCTGCCTTTGAGTATCTTGTACGTTGTTCACCTTTACCTTACTTACCTTAAAATATCCCATCGTATCTTCTATCTCTTTCATGACCTCCCTTCCACATAGGTATAATTCACGTCCATAACTTGAAATTCTATTATAATACTTGCACCTCTGGTGCATACACAATCCAGTGGGAGTTTCGTACTGACTTCTTATGAGGTTGATACTTTTCTAACCGGCTTTATCGTAGGGCCGTTATAGAATATGGTTGTTGAACTATCCCTCTGGTACCTCTGATATTAAGAGTGATCATGTAATGTTCTCAATCACGTCTTCTATAATTTTCTGGGTCCAATAATCAGATTCTTGATTTACTTCATTGATATAACTCTTTAATTTTCTCCTTCTTCTGATCAGCCTTTATGTAGGCTTAAGCTACCTCCCGATCTGTGGTTCATGGTATTAGTTATTATGTTTAGCCTTTCATAGGCGCTGAGGAATATCCATGATACAATCCTTTAATAATTCAATCCTTCGTCTATGACCTGGGCTCAATTCTTTCTTTTAACTTAAACCGGAATCTTCTACGGTTGTATATGCTGCATGTATAAAACTCCAAACTCTCAAGTGCGTTCATAACGTAACTAACTCTGGATCATGAATCGAATAATTCTTTTTGTTCCATCTCAGCTTTCTTCAAACGTGAGCTATTACTTTTCCTGGTCTTTCTCCCCCCCCCCCTGCGTGCATACTTAGCTTATCTTGGTGCCCATGCATATTAAAATTCCATACAACTCATATGATCGTGAATATCACTTCTGATTTTACTTCCCGTTCATTAGCCAAAGTAGGTGCTATTTTCTTATGGAGTACATACAATGTTATTGTGAGACTGTTGTTATAAGACCATTTCCTCCTTAGGTCACCCAGCTTAGGTTAAAGCTTCCTTCCTTACTTTCTCAGCTAGTCTTTCGTTGTAGTATTTATGGAGGATTCTCTGACTCTTGTAAAGCTGTGAGCTTATTACATTGTATACTTGACGGATCTTTTGATGTCCTCCTTGCCTATAATTATCCGTAGTTACTTACTTCCACTCCTTTGTGCTTGTAGGGTTGCTTCTGAACTTGATATTTTGACTGACTTCCCAGTGGCACTCTCTTTTATCTCCATAACACTCATATGGTACCTTTAACTACCCCAACTTCTATATGAATATTTCTCAAGGATCACGATGTCATATCTGCGAGACTGGATTCACCATATTGGATTTTACTATATTTATCTTGCACGATCTGCTACCTCATCCGTAACTCCATGTTTAGCCGTAACTAGGCTCTTCCTGAATCAATTACTGACTACTCGTTAGCCCATTCTCATATCAATATTTCGCGTAATCTTTCTTGGGTTATTTCCTTTGTCTTAACTTACGTCTCGCACTGACTCCTCGTCTATCAATAACATCTTGGGCAAGGACCCTTACTTCCTTTCCTTGATGTCATGTTTGCATAATGTTCTAGAATCGTAGCATATCTGTAGGCTTTGAATAAGTGCAATCTCATCCCTTTTTCATTTTATCGCATTCTTCCTCTACCATTTCATAATTATTAGAACCACTTAATTATGACTTAATGCCACCTCACTCCACATTCCCCTCTTTGGGGAAGTACTAATATTTAGCGCTACGACGGTCTACCTATAGATGTTTTACCTCTTCATCTTTGGCATCGTTTCACAACATCAATGATCCTTACTCGCCTTGCGGTAATCCTTCTATACCAAGGATAACAAATTTCCTTACCCGCAATGGTGACACTTAGTGCAACTGGCACATACAATCCCTTAAGCTTAACTTTGCTCATATTGTTTGCTTTAGGGAAACGTCTTCCTGAATGACCATTTTCTGAATTTCTCATGAATCATCTTCTGTTGTCCATTCTATTATCGCCAGAACGCAAATCTAAATTCTCATGATGTTGACTATTATCAAGTCACTCAGTCTCTAATTCATGTTTAGTTTATCTTGTTCACCAGCCCATACTGATTTCTATTATTCTGGGGTCTAACTTTTCCTTTCGGTAGTTGATTTGGAGTTACGAACTTATTTTTCGAAGTGAGGATATGACTTTATGGCATATACTGTTTTGTTTGTCTCAAGGCATGTCACCTCTCATTTTTTTCTTCACTTGACTATAGACTTTGTAATACTATCATTTTTTATCTATTGTTGTCATCCATGTATCACATTTTACTCATACTGCTCCATTAACTCTCTTCTTATTTTCCTGCTAACATTTCTGTCTATCACTTTATTCTAAAAACTCGAACAAAATATTCTTTTGCTTTTAGCCCCTCTTGCTCCATCCATTGGCTCCTCGAACTACCTAACATTCTCTTTCTACCAGGGATGGGAGCCACACTAAGATAATATTTATCCCTTCTAGGCTTCCAGTGCTTATCTTTGTAGTACTCATATCTAGCTATACTATTTTAGGGTGCACCATCGAGGTGTCTCACAAAGGAGATCCATTACCACGTTTGCACTATCCTTCAGAAATATCAACTAACTCTACCAATCTATCCACTATTTTGGGTTACTCTATCCCCAGTCGGATCCTGATAACCCGTCTTTCTCTTAAACGATGTATGTTAGCTCCCATAGGGCATAACTGAGATCGGTGTGGCCGATTGTACATACATCTGTCACTATTGAAGGTAACTCAAAATGCTTATATCTCCCTTCCTGAATAATGATAATCTTTATTAACTGGGTGTGAGGTACCCTTCTTCATCTTGCTTCTTTTACTCCTTGAAATTTGTATTTATATTTTGAATCTCTCATTGTCTTTCACCATATGAATAAATATTCTTGCCTTAAGACTCCTTATCAAGAGGCTTGCACGTCTTAGTACATACATGATTGCTGAATACCTCATGTTTATCCATCATAAGCATGATGCAAAAATCGAGTCCCTCTGACTCAACTCTTCCACAGCTATGTCTCTTACCAACCGTCTTTCTGAATATAGGCATCATTGTATTACGAATAGGATAGAGTTTAGGAAATTGAGTTCTTACAACTGAGCTCTACCACACGATATAGAGTAAGAAGAAAGAGTGACAGTACTAAATGCCCTGTAGCTTCCTGCTTATAAGTGTCATGCATGACACACCCATAAACAAGACTCTACTAGACACGGCTTGTAGACTCCCTAGGACAGAACTGCTTTGATACCACTTTTGGCACTACCCAAACTGATGGGCCGTGACGGCCAGCCGGTACCTTACTCAACCAAGTACCAACATAACGTATCTTTCTTATTATATTATCATATACATGTGACATACGGGCCTAAAAGGCCAACATGATCATTTATAAATTCAAAACATAGGCCGACAAGGTCGTACAATCTTTCACGTACACGCATATGGTTACAAGCCTCTAAGAGTATATAAATATCATAAAGGTCGGGACACGGCCCGCCATACTAATCAGTACATGTCCTAATCATACTGACCACATAAGCAACTTCGGAGCAAATGGAGCGCACCAACACCTTTCGCTGAGCTGATAGCCTACTTGGAGGACTCTCGACCTGTCTATCAGGACCTGCGGGCATGAAACGTAGCATCCCCGGGAAAAAGGTACATCAATACGAATAATGTATCGAGTATGTAAGGAACATAAATAAGTACATAATAGACATGGAAGAAATATAGAGTAAATGACTCAACCTGTAAGTCTGGATAATTCTGTAAATCGTGAAATAATTATAATGTCATGCATATGCGTATGAATGTCATGTCGTGCATAGGTACATGTTTCATAATATCATCAGGCCTTTGAGGGCATCCCATCATATCATCTCGGCCACTGTGGGCAAAATTAACAACGTATATCAGCTGATCAGGTGGTGGTGCGTATATAATGCTGTAACCATTTTTCCATATCCCATATACATATATACGCGTATATAACGCCATTTGGTCATGGGTCAATGTAAATGAATGCAATGCATGAGAAGCACGTCAATAAAATCTTCCGGAGTGTCATAAGACCATTATGCCTTTGATTAATATCATGAAATAAATTTTATCAACTTACGTATTTTCTGAGACCCATGAACAGATGATAAAATAATAGGACACATGGAGAATCAAGAACATATGCATCTCTAGCATTTTTACGAATATAGTCATTTATGGAAGTTGTACATTTTCTCATTTCGTTTGTATCGTATAGATCATGCCAAAAGAAATAAGGGATAGCCTTAACATACCTGGAGTAGGGAAAACTCCGTATGATATTCTTGGAAAAGATTTCACTGTACTCCTTTAGAATCGCAAAATCTCACATTGCTAAAGTGCTAAGAAATCTCGTTGGAATTCTTCTGTTTCAAGAAATCTTGTTGAGATCTTGTTGGATTGGGGTCACGTCTGTTTTTGAATATTTGTAGTATGGAGAAGATTATAAGATTGTTGATTATGTTAAGGCCAAGTGAAGACCACAATGGCAAACTTTTAATGTCTTAGTAGTCTTTACATAAGTGTCATTTGTATGACACCTTGGATGGCCACCTTTCATTTTATATCTTGAGTCATTTAATTTGAATGGGGGGCTGCCACCTCATGCCCTTTAATCCTTATCCAACATAATTCCTTAATTAATTAGGTAATATCTCATTATTCAATAATTAACCAATCACCCACATAATTAAGAATTATCTCAAATTACTTAAAATACTACTAACTTTTAACATACCTTGTATATCTTACTATCATGGTCATGTAGTACCTTGTATGGCACTAGTTCATAAATACCGGTTATTATAGCTCGATCCGTATTTTATCCCAAATTGGCAAGTTTCGACGAAACTAATTTTTTTTGATTTGCTTACCCTCTCACCTTCACGAATTTACTTATCCCTTGTTTGAAATAGCATAATGCTTATAACCTCAAAATAATCTCATTCCCGAGCTTACGTTGATTAACTTACGACAAAACTTCAACGTACAAAAATGCGGGACGTAACATCTCATTTCTGATCTTATATCAATTTACTTATGGCGTACTTCCACGTATGAAAACATGGGGTGTAACATATTCATATAACAACACTTAGTTTGACAAATATTGTTATTTTCTCATGTTATTTTCTTACGTTTGTTGACTAGAATTGGAGAAAGATTGTGTTTGAACTGTTAGCTTTTTTAAGATATTTTTGGGTTTAACATGTACTTAAATAATTAATTTCAATAACTACAAATATACTACGCTAAAAGGCACTACATTTTACTACGCTAAAAGGGCACTACATTTTACTACGCTAAAAGGGTACTACATTACAAATACAAGCATTATATTAGGGGACAAGATACTACTAAAGGGAACTAAAGCCACATATTCATATATGTACAACAATAACATCTAAATAAGATTAATTATTCCTCAAATAATAATTTATCTATTTTACTAGTCTTTTAGCAAATAAATAATCTAAACCGGATAAAAATAATAAATTAATTTAATCACAAAACAATCACGAAAAAACATATACCACAGTAAAAAGTAACTAATTAATATTTTTTTAAACAAATAATAACAATTTCTCTATTTTACTATTCTTTTTAGCACACTAATAATATAATCCGGATAAAAAATAACAAATTAATTATATCGCAATACAATCATGAAATAACATAGAACACAGTAAAAATAACTAATAGGCATTTTTTATACATGAGTTTTAACATAAAATAAGTCGGAATACCTCGATTTAAAGTTTTTGGAAAGTTGAAGATTTGGTGATTTGGAGCCGAAACAAGCAACCCACTATGAGATAACGCCTTATATACGATGTGGGACCGAGAATCTATACTTTTTGTGAGACCGGTGGGCTCCACTCGAGCTTTTTTTGGTTAACAATTGGGGGTGTAGGGGATCGTTCTGTTTTGCTGGGGAATGGGAAGGGATGATTATTTATGTAAGTATAGCGCCTTAGATAAGGGTGTTATACTATAGCGCCTTAAGTTAGCACACTATACCTTCCCGCCCATTTGCGTTCAAATATAACGCCTTAAATAAGGGCGCTATACTTAACTGGGCAAACGGCCGTTAATGTATAGTGCCTTATAAAAGGACGTTGTATATATTATGGTCACCAATTTTTTTTCCACACATTTTGGTTCTTTGAGTCCAAAAGAACCACATTTTGGTTTCGGACTCTAAAGCACTATAACACTAAAACAAGAAAACCAAAATAGACTATCAACTTATATCTTACTAGACTAGAATTGATATTGGTGAAGCAAACTCATGGGTTTATCAGATGCTCTAATGTAGCAGTTCTAGGAATACTTTTTCAATACATGTCTACCGTTTCTCAGAGATCCTCTTGTTTCTTTCAATCCACATAGAATGAATAACTTCAGCATACACCAGTTTGAACGCTTGAGTAGAGTGAGATTTTTCCTTTGCATTTTAAATAGTCCATTGCATATAGCGATCCCAACTGCCTATAACAAAAGACTTTCCTCCTAGCTACCAAGGGCTCTATTCTACAGTTGTCACATCCCTTTTTATCTCACCATTTAAAAGGATAAAAGTGATTTTTAAGAGCGAAAGGTTTTTCAACAGAAATTGACAAAAGTTGTGTCTCAAAAGATTTTCAGAGGCGCAACTTGACATTTGGTTTCGGTGTATTGAGTCACCATTTTAAAAAAAATAATTTATCCTTTAAAAACATATTTAGACTCTAAAATATAGTTTGTACCAGAAATTTCAAGTAAGGGGGCTCATTTGACTCGAGGAGAAGGTATTAAGCATTCCCCAAGTCTCGTGAAAGTCACAGTTGCATATATGATCTAGTTGGCTTTGAAGAATCAAATTGAGGCAAAACACACAAAAGAAGAATAAACACAAAAGAGGTTCGAGGTTGTCCCTACCTAAATAAGAAGAAAAATAAGAGAAAAGAAAAGGAAAAGGAAAAAAGAAGTCCTAAACTATCCTACACTATGCTTCTTCCACGGTGTCTGTCACGGCCTCCAATTACATGATTTTACCCGGCATCCCCCGGATAAAATATTTACAAATTCCTTAGGGTATTTTTCGGATAAAATAATAAACTAAGGGACAACCTCTAACCTCGTGAAGTCCTAAATTTTGCCTACCCAAATGTGGTCGGCCTAAAAATGCTACTAGCGAATAATGTAAGAAATGTAAAAATAAAACAAAACTAAAACTAAAATAAATAGGAAAACTTACACAAATGTCCCAAATAAGTCTCAACTTACCAACCTCTAGCCATTAGGCATAGACTTACCAAAACTAGCCAAGCACATATAAAAATTGAAAAACCAAATATATAAGGTTCTTTCTCTCAAAGAATCACATGCAAAAATTCTCTTCCATATTTTTAAACGTGATTAGCATCATTAGATGCAAGACGGAAAGGAATTTCATGGATGAGGTAGCAAATAAGGTGATGAAATACAAAAAAAAAATACAATATTCTAAAAATCTAAGCAAAAAAGGAACTTTTTCAATGGGTATAGTTGAAATTTATTGAAAATATATAGATAAGTCAATATACAAAATTTGAGGAAGATTGGAGGTGATTTGGACTGATTTTGTATCAAAATTCATAATTAAATCGAGTTCAAAAATTGCTTCTACGACACATGTATCAAATATGTATCACGCATGTATCTCACACACATTTATACATGTGATACACAACTGATACAAATATGATACATATGTGATATACAAATGATACACAGTGTGATACACATATCATTTTTTTCATGTTCAGTTTTTACTTCGAATTTTCAATTCAAACCACCTCAAAACTTCACCAAATCATCCCAAAACTGAGATTCAAGCTCCTTAAGATGTACCCAATCTATTCTAATAACACTCACTCAAAAGAAAGCAAAAATTTGACCTTTTTTGTAATAAATAGCTAATTGGCTAATATTAGCAATATTTTATGAATTGGTCAATTTTGATAATGAGCTACTTATAAATGGACATAACTGGTAGTTTCCCAAATAAATAAGGATTCATTTTATGCTCATTCTCTTTTCAGCAATTAATTTCATTTATTAGACCAAGCCCAATCCCTAAATATGTAACCAAATTATTTACTAATGGGCAAAGTCTTTCCCCAACTTCTGCCACCCAACAATCATTCAAAACAAATATTGACCAAACAAAACCAAGCATTGGATAGATGCAATACCTGAACGAGCTAATGAATGAAACAAAGTAAAATAAAAGAAAGGTGGATACAAAATATGATAAGAGCCATGACTTCCCACTGATCATCCCACCAGTAAGACTACAATCCCATAGAATCAATTTGACACATTTGCACCTGTCTAATGCTTACTTTATCAGAGAAATGCTTGATAAAGTAAGCATTTGACTCAAACTAATAAAGACAAGCTTGTATGCTAAAAAATCCAACATCTCACGCCACTTTTCATATGGGAACAAAATTTTTATCATATCAAAGATGTATTCAAAAACTTTTTCCACGAAGAAACTATTCCAAACATGGTAATTAGGAAGAAACAACCAACCAACAGAACTTATAGAATGTAAGTGGGATCACAGGTAATTTGGCTCAATTTGATATGACAATATTAGTGTAAAAGAACACAGCAAGAATCCAACAAAACATTTACTTTGATTACCAAGACATGGACATCGACTTAGCAGTAGTCGTGAATCAAATTAACACGCCTATCGACCATACATTTATCAAGCATCAACGGTTACTGATTCAGTCAAGACGCATGTTCGAACCTAAGAACACTAGTGAAAGGAGCACCAGATAACTCACCAAGCCATTATATTAATGAAGAAGAAAACTACAGCAATGAAATACCTGTCCAACTAACAACGTGTGAATTCTGAACTCAAGGTTCGATCTCTACACCGACATCAGCCGAAACTAAATGCGAGTCAAGTCAACACACATTGAAGGCTTGTAAAACTTCTAGCTGAAAATATCTGTAATCGGACACTAGTCAATGAATTCAAAGAAATCGGCAGACAGTCATCATGTTCAAATTTCAGAATTTTCAGCAGATTAACAAACGATCAAACTAATAGGCACAGAAGAGATTCGACGCCGCACTCGGCCACACATAAGACAACATTGAATCAAAACTCACAAAGCTCGCAATACCAGTAGTATTCACAACTCCTATTGTCAACTTAGGTAGATTCATAACTCCTAAATGCTTCTCAATCTTTGGCTTTTATCATATAGGAAATCAACACCAAAAGAAAGAAATAGCAAGGGAAAAGAATGGACATGAGGTGAAGCTTTCTTCAATGTATTCTGTTAAATGGTGTGACTACAAACGAATTTAGGAGAAAAATTCAAAGAGAACAGCAAGAAAGTAACAGGAACTCGAACGGCCATCAACATCGCGACGAACTCGAATCAAACTCCATCATCTTGAAACCAACAATCCGAAATTAAAAGACAGAAAATAGAAATATGTTTATTTGAACTCAATCGCAAATTAACCTTCAAAACAGAGATTTTTGTTTTGTATATTGACCACGCCCAACTCTAGTCCTAAAAAGAATAAGCGGTCGCTGCAAATATAATCCGGTCTAAAAGCCCGGAGTCGAATCCCACAGAAAACTAAGGTTTAGCTACAACTGTTTAGTATCACTAAGAATACAAGCTCGAACAGTTCCTAAGTTATAAATATTAAAATTCTTATATCTAATTAACTAACAAATTAAAGTAGTAGATTTAACAACTAAAGGTACTAAGGGTTGGAGACTAAGTTAAGGAGGTCTAGAGTTATGATTTCTCTAATTGTTGGAATCCTTCCCGCTATGTCTTCTATAATTTCGCTTAATTATTCTCTACTGATCGTGAGTACTTTGGGTATCGTAGCTCTCTCTCGAGCAACTATCACAATTTACTAGATATATTCTCTCGAACTACGCTAGCTGACACTTTTTCACCGCTCACTACGATCGCACCATGATTTCGTTATCTCTAATCCCGCCTTTAAATCTTCCGTATTGATCTCTCACAAACGTTAGGAGTGATGTTGTTCAACTACTATATAAATGTGTACCCTCTCTCAAGCAATACACACTAAATATGCACAGTCAATAGATGGCCATTCAATCAACAACAACAAACACGTAGTTGAACAAGTAGAGAAATTCAACGACTCAATTATATAAAAACATAACAAGAATTTATTCTACAAAAAGTTTCATCAAAACCCTAGATAACAAATTAGCTATTCATAATAGTATGCAAAATTACAATACTAGAATTCATAACCAATAATGGAAATAGAGGAAGAAAAAGGGAAAAACATGAAGTTGAATCCTTCTCCGGTTTGCTACTAGTGTGTTCTTACCTTCCCAAAGTCCTCTCTCCTTCCAAAGTAATGTCTCTCCTTCCAAAATCACGTTTTAGTATGTATTTATAGCGACTAGAATTTGTACGGGCGGATTTTCTTTCTTTTATTTCGGATTGAAGAAGCTGGTTTCTTCTGCTCCGGTCCCGATCTGGCGAAGTGAACCTCGCTTTGCTATCCGAGATTTTTTTGGTTTTTTTGCTCCGGTCCCAGTATGGCGAAGTGAATCTCGTTTCATTATCCGAGACTTTTCTCTTCAGCTCTTTTCACTAATTTTTCTCCTATTTGATACTTTTCCACATAACTTTGTTCATACACATAAGAAACACGTAATGAGCATATTTTCACTTCAAAAGTGGCGTGAACTCCCGCAACTCACACAAAAAATAACACACAAACATATTTCAAATATGCACTTTTCATCCTTTATCACCACCCCACACTTACACTCTTGCTCGTCCTCGAGCAACATAAAATTAAGCACATATACAAAAAACACACTTCGAAACATACTCAAGCATCACACCAATGACAATGATTTATATCAATGCTTAGAACCCAGCATATGCACTCTTCGTACCTTTCCTCAAGTTTTAAAGTCATGCCAAGATCATTTAAAATATTCATGTGACTCTTTTTAACATCCTTGCCTCAAAACTTGACTCTAATGCATTCCACACTAGGACTCGCTTCTTGTGCCAACTCAAAAATCAAGGTCTCTACCAATCCTTTGCAAATCATGTGCCCTCACCAACAAACCACATAGAAAAAGTAGTCCACACACTCAAATATAAGTTCAAGTATATTTGAAGGACTCTCAAATGAGAGAATTTTCTCACTCTCAATAAGAAACTCTTATGCCACCCAAGTTCGTAGCATAGGCTTGCCCGTAGTATAAGTCTATACTAATTTGAGCTTGCAAAGTCTAGGATCAAGTAGGACTTTATAAGTTGTAATGTAGGCTAAGGGACGGGTATGCTATATCTGAGAAAATAGTGACTAACCCTCCTAAGTACTTTAATTCACTACATTTCACTTTTAAGGGCCTTCTTGCCATGAACAATTCAATGTCTTACCATGAAACCATACAAATTTAGGCCCTTCTTCATTAAGCACATCAACATATAGATATTTACTAGCCCAGACAAAGATATGAAGGTGTTATTCTTTTTTTTTTTTCACTCATATTAATTTGGTATTTCTGGCTAGTACATTTTTTTTATACACTAGTGCACCTTGTTGGCCTTTCTATGGTTCCACTCAAAAGCTACCCAATCTTTTTCTTTACTCTTCTAGCTACTTAAGTACTTTTGGAGGTAAATATTTAATAAGATTTGATTAAGAACAAAGGGGATTCAGCTTGTAATGTGGTTGCCAAAGAAAAGGTCTACAGGCTCAAAAGAAGTGACTATAAATAGTATTAGCACTGGTAGGCAAATGGGTTAAATGGTCAATCAATGAAAGCCTATATCACTTTCCAAACTTACAAGACTTAATCATTTCGCTTTGACTCACACACGGGGCAAGTTCTAGACTCACAAGGATGGTACATAGTACACTAAAATCGCACCTCACATAATGCACATGACTTACTCAGGACGACTCGAACTAGACTCTCAAGTTAAAGCAACTAGCACAGTCATCATAAAATTTAAGCACATGGGAATTAATCACAAGAGTCAAAAGATAAGACTCGGTGTCAAAAAAAGCCACACATATTTTCAAGGCATATAATTACAAAAATCATGAAGAAAATACTCAGTTCAAATGCTCCGGACCTAAGCCACGATATAAAAATATGTCAAAAGCACAAATTACTCAAACTTCTTCCCATTCCATTATCAATTCAAAAATAAAAAATAATGAAAATCTTTTTGTGTTTTTCGTTGGACTTTAAACCCTTAAAAAAACTGGTTAGGAAGTCCATCATTGGGAAAAATCCAAAACTTTTTGAAAATTCTACCTACAAGAAAAAAATTACTACCCGGTTCAAATAGTCATCCCTTGAAAAAAAACTATGGCCATAAGAAAAACCAATAGGGATTATTTCTACCTATTTATTTTTCTTTTTTTGATTTTTTTAACACACATAAAATAACTCAACTAAAATAGCATAAAACATTACCCAAACAACCTCTTCACCCCACACTTAAAATTCTGCATTGTCCACAATGCACACCCATAAATATAAGATGGTATAAAAAACTCCCTGATAGGCCAAAGGCCGAAGCATTAACATCTCACGGGGGTACTCAGCCATCTCCCAAACTTGATTCTTTGTGCGGGCATCCCACATTTAGTTCTGACCATCTCACTTGCTTCCTTTCTTCCAATGGCCTTGTTTCCCATGCTCCTAGAGAAATAAAAAACAACACTACAATAATTAAAAAAAAAATTAGTAAAGATGGATTGCCTCCCAACAAGCGCTTGATTTAACGTCGCGGCACGACGCGAGTCACTTTTTGCCTCCACCTCGAGCTTTTGAGTTGAACCCCAAGTTTTGCTTCAAGTTTATGATTATGCTCCCGGGGTGGTACAAATTCTTGTGAGCCAAAAATTAAATAAATTCTCATGCACCTTTTGGCTCTCGACCGAGGAGTGTCACCTTGCCTAGACGGCCTTGAAAATTTCAAAATATAAGGCTCATCTACCTCTTCCCTTGACTCCTTTTTATGCTCATACGGATCAATTCTCATTTCACCATCTGAATATAATGTAGAGAAGTGTTTGGAATGAGGTCCAACGCGCTCAAATACATGAACTTCAAGATTTTTGACCTCCTCAACACCAATCACACTAGAGCCAACTAAATTTGTATCTTCAATGTCCTTGGCTGGCTCTAGTATTACTTTTTCAGCATCGGCATCCTCATTCTAGTTGGATAGATTGTCGGTCTCTGACCTCCTCCATTAACACCTCAAATTTAGTAACTAATTCATGCTCTTCTTGGCGGCTATCTCCAATATTGATTTGTTGAGCATTAGATGCTTCAACTAGTTGACTCACTTGTGCCTCCAGGTTGCGAATAGTAGCATTTTGCCTTTGTATGTGCAATTATTTCTCAGTATTTTGTTCCACAAGGCACCTTAGCATATCCTTGATCTCTTTAAGGTTATCATCCCTGGGCTCTTTGTTTATATTAACTTCACAAGGAAAAGTAGAACTATCATAGTAAAGGGTTGGGGAAAGATAAGAAATATAAGCACAACCATGAAAGTGACCACCTTGACCACCACACATATCACACTAGGGGTGGCATGTGGGCCGGTCCGGGACCACGGTTCAAACGGGCCAAACAGGACTAAGTGGGCAGGGACCGGTTGGACCGGTATATGTGGGCCTGATCCAGTCTCGTGGGACGGCTCTTGGATTTGGCCCGTTTAGGACCGGGACCGAACCTGACCGGTCCCTTGGCGTTCCAAACGATCCCAACGGTCATTTTAAAAAAAATAAAAATAAAATTGGCTATTTAGAAAATAACCGTTGGGCAGCCTAAAAACAGCCATTGTCTATTTAGAAAATAGCCTTTTACCCCTCCCCTCCTCCAATTTTGTTTTAACCCCAAATTTTTTATTATTACACTTTTTTCCTATTTTCAACTATAAATATCCCCTAATTCTTTTATTTTTCTTACAAAATCAATATCAATCTATCACAATCTCTCTGTAATTTTCTCTTATACTTGCTACTATTGCTTACTTTATTCCAAAAAATAGTTCAAAAATATTGAGGTTGTTACAATTTGTGAAAAAATTGTGAAGTTGGTGAATTGAAGTATTCAACTCTTCAACGATAATCAATTTTCAACAAGTTGTTCATTAATTCATCAAACTCGTTCCAACTCTTAAGTCTTAATATTATAGTTCTTGTTTATTTTATTTATTTGCTATTACTTGATCAATTGTCGTGTTGCTATTACCACTGATATTGGTAGAAGTGACAATGACTGTGATTACCTTACTGTTACGAGTCATTGGATTGATGAGGAATGGATAATGTAAAAGTGCATAATTGCTTATAGAATAATTAATTCATGTCACACAGGACAGTTTATTGTTAGCACAGTTACAAATATTTGCAGATATTTTTGCATTAGTGATAAAATAATATCAGTTTCAATGGATAATGCTACTAATAACACAAATACTATAGACTTACTTACCACTACGCTAAATCTTGTATTTAGTAATATTTTTCATGTTAGATGTATTTGTCATGTTTACCATATAATTGTGGGTGATGGTATGAAAATTTTAAATATTGAAATTGAAAAGGTTAAAATGGCTCTTAATTGGATTTTTTATTCAAACCGTAGAAGTAGACTTAGAGAATATTTTAAAAGATGCGATGAATTTGGCCTAAGAGAAAGAAAGGTTTCTAAACCTTGTCCAACTAGATAGAATTACATGTATGAAAGTTTGGTTGTTGTATGTGAATATAGAAACTCCATAAACTGAACGTTTAATGCACATGTAAATGATGACGATGAGCACCTTATGAATGGGGATTGGGTTAATGTTAAAATGTTTGTTGATTTTTTAGAAAAAAATCATATTGCTACAAATGAATTTTCTGGGCAATATTATCCTACTATTTCTAACTGTTTAATTTATATTGCATAACTTGCAAATTTGTTTACTCATTTTTCATACGGTGGGGAAATTTATAAACTTGCTATTGATTCTGTGAGAAAAAAGTTTAAAAAATATTTTTTTCCTATTCCCCCTATTTATGATGTTGTTGATTTATTAAATCCTTGTGTGAAATTAGGAGGTCCTCAATTTTGGTATGAAACTGTTTATAATGGTTTAGCACTTGAAGATGTTGAGTTGGCTGGACTTCCGGAAGCAATAACCTCAATTAGAATAAATGCTCAAACTATTTAGTTTGCTTATCAAGTTACATTAAATCATGCTAGACCAAGTGTTCCAACTCCTTCTTCTTCTTCTTCTTCTTCTTCTTCTTCTTCTTCTTCTTCTTCTTCTTATTCTTATTCTCAATCATCTAAAAGAACTGCGGGAGTAAGAGCATTTAGTACTTGGACGGGGTTTAGGGGTTCTCAAGGTTCTAGTAGTAATAATTTTTCACAACTAAACGAGCTTGAAGTTTATTTGTCGCAGCAAATTGCGGAAGTGAATCCCAACGTCTCCTTTAATCTTTTGATGTGGTGGAAGGACAAAGAAAAATACTTTCCGGTTCTTTCAAGGATGGCCCGAGACATTTCAACTATTCAAACTTCAACAGTGGAATTAGAGAGCGCTTTCAGTCAAGCAAGACTTCAACTCGGTGATTATAGAGCGTCTATAAGGGAGAGCTTGGAAAAATTAGTATTTTTCAGAGATTGGATCCATTCGGAAAGAAGAAATTTTGGACTTACTGAATCACAACCAGAGGAAGATGAAGCTTACGAAGAACTGTTAGCTGAACTTGCGGAGGATGCTTCTTCGCCCGATAATGGAAGCGGCGATGACCAAGCTACTTTTTCGCCACAACCAATGGAAATTCCTCCAAACCTTGAAGGATTTATGAAGTTTGTAAGAGATACCATGTAACTTGTATGAACAAAAATTAGTATGTATTATGTAACTTGTATTTTGGCACATCTTAATTAGTTTCTTTTTCTTTTCAATGATGGTATTAACACTTTGTTGTGCTCATTCCATAAGGGGGAGGAAGACTAAAAAAGATATTGTCATGTTATTTTAATGCTATAATAAAATTACAAAGCATTGCTTTGAATATCTCTTTACAATATTTCTGTCTTTAAATTTTTAATTAAAAAGTTTAGGTCACAATTCTATAATAAAATTTACAAGGCATTGCCTTAGATATTTTTTTTTACATCTTTTTGTCTCTAATTTGAATTCTATTTTTTTTAAAAAAGAATAATATTTTAGTCGTTGGGCCCACTTAGCCCATTTAGCCCGCAGGGCCAGCTCGTTTAGCCAGGGACCATGAGTTCGTGGGCCTGGTCCCGGGCCAATTCCTAGAAAAAGTTCTTTTAGCCCGTTTAGTTAGAGACCGGCCTGGGACCGGGACCGTTTGGACCAGCCCATTTAGCCCGTATAGGGCCCGGGCCGGCCCACATGCCACCCCTATATCACACACATTCCACACATAAGATTGAGTTGGTGCACATAACTCACTCTCGAAAATATTTTGACAATTTGGCCACAGGTGGTTTCCTCCACAATACGCACAAGGAAGATCAACAATATACTTACCAATATCAAAACTCTCATAATTCCACGATGCCATATTTCTTAAATTAACAAATAAAACTAAAATTTTAAAAATCAAATACTAAAAAATAAAATAAAAGTTCAAACTTGAAACCTAGCAATATGTACACCTACAGCTTCACCGTTAGTTCCTCGGCAATGGCGCCAAAATTTGATCACGTCCAAATCTAGTCCTAAAAAGGATAAGTTGTCGCTGTAAATATAATCCGGTCTAAAATTCTGGAGTCGAATCACACAGAGAACTAAGGTTTAGCTACAACTGTTTAGTATCACTAAAAATACAAGCTCGAACAGTTCCTAAGTTATAAATATTAAGATTCTTATATCTAATTAACTAATAAAATAAATTAGTAGATTTACAACAAAAGATACTAATGGTTGAAGACTAAGTTAATGAGGTCTAGAGTTATGATTTCCTCAATTGTCGGAATCTTTCCCGTTGTGTCTTCTATAATTTTGCCTAATTATTCTCTATTGATCGTGAATACTTTGAGTGTCGTAGCTCTCTCTCGAGCAACTATCACAATTTACTAGACATATTCTCTCGAACTACGATAGCTGGCACTAATTCACCGCTCACTATGATCGCACCAAGGTTTCGTTATCTCTAATCCCGTCTTTAAACCCTTATGAGATGACCCAAAATATCATCTTTAAATTTAATAATTAATTCTGTATTTTAAGACCTCAAAAAGCACTATTTATCATTATCCGACTTGCGTGTGCGGTCCGTAAAAATTTTTCGAAAATTTTTCAGGTGAAAAATGAATTAAAATGTGAATTAGAGCTTTAAAACTCAACTGAGTTGACTTTGGTCAACATTTTGAGCAAAAGAACTCGGATCAGTATTTTGATAATTTTTGTAGGTCTGTATCATAATTTGGGACTTAGCCGTATTCCCGGAATTAAATTCCGAGGTCCCTAGCCCGAGATGTGGAATTTTGATGAAAATTTAAAAGTTTAAGTTCAAATAGTGACCGGATGTCAAATTATGTGCAAACGACCCCTGAATAGAATTTTGATGATTTCAACAGCTCCGTATGGTGATTTTGGACTTAGGAGCGTGATCGGAATTTTATTTGGAAGTCCGTAGTAGAATTAGGCTTGAAATGCCGAAAGTTGAATTTTTGGGAAGTTTGACCGAAGGGTTGACTTTTTATTATCGGGGTCGAAATCCGATTCTGAAAATTTTTATAACTCAGTTATGTCATTTATGACTTGTGTGCAAAATTTGAAGTCATTCCGAATTGATTTGATTTGTTTCGACACAAGATATAGAATTTGAAAGTTCAAAGTTCATTGATTTTGATTTGAGGTGTGATTCGTCGTTTTGATGTTGTTTGATGTAGTTTGAAGGCTCGACTAAGTTCGTATGATATTTTGGGACATGTTGGAATAAGTGGTTAAGGTCCCGAGGGTCTCGGGTGGATTTCGGAAGGTAAACGGAATGGATTTCGGACAAAGAGTGCTGGAAATTTCTGTTGCAGAAATTCCGTGCGTGGAGCCAACTTTGGAAGCTTATATCTCGCAATGTATAAGGAATCAGAAAATGTGCAAAACATGAAAGTTGTAGTCGTATGATTGTAGGTTCCATAAAGTTAAACTATGCATTATTTGGATATTTTTACAGAATGTTATGACGGATTGAATGAAGGCTGGTAGAGCAGTTTCGCAAGAAATTCTGATGCATGCAGCCGATTTTGGGAGCTTATATTTCGCAATGCATAAGGAATCAGAATAATTGCAAACACGAAAGTTGTAGTCGATGAATTCTAGTTTCCATAAAGTTAAACCGTTTATCATTTGGATAGTTGTACATAAAGTTATGATCAATTGAAGTAAGACTACTAGAGTTGTTTCTGGTGGACTTTTAGTGACGAAAAATAGACTTTTAGTGACAGATTGGCAGAAACTTAAGGACCAAAAATGCTCATTTCATTCATTTCGTTTTGGATTTTTGGAGCACGGTTCTTGGGCGATTTTCACGAAAAAACATTGGGGTAAATGTTCCTTATCCTATATTGATTATATTTCATGATTCCATACTCATTTACATCATGAATCCGTGAATTTATGGAAGAAAAATCAAGATTTTTGTAAAATCTTCCAAAAACGAAAATTTAAGATTTGGAGGTCGAGTTGTTATCGGATTTTGATAAAATTGGTATGGGTGGACTCGTAATTGAATGGGTTGTCGGATTTTATAAGTTTCGCCGGATTCCGAGATGTGGGTCCCATGGGCAAATTTTGAGCTAATTTCAGATTTTAATGAAAATGTAATATTTTCTTATGAAATTGATTACTATAATTTTTGTTGAGATGTATCGAATTAATTATGACTAGATACGAGTCGATCGGAGTCGAAAAAATCGAGGAAAAAGCATAATACTTGGTTAAATTGGAGCAAGTCGATGTAAGTGACTTGTCTACCCTTGTGTGGGGAAAATTTCCCCTAGGATGGGTATTGATGTGATTATTGAAATGTGTTGAAAGTCGTGTGCACGAGGTGATGAGTGTGTACACGGACTAAATTTCGAAAGATTATATTTTTAAATAGTGTAGATCACTGTTGCGCATTTATTAAATTATTTTATCTTGTTATATTCTTCATCATTGATGTGAGATATATACTTCAAATTTGTTTGATCTTTTCTTACTAATTGTTTTACATGTTTAGTTGAAACTTGGTTTCTTTTATTCTGTGCATTATTTGAAGGTTGATTTTCTTTAAATTAAATATTATTAATATGAAGTATTTGACATTTTTAAACTTGATATTGAAGCAACGTAGTAAAGATTTTAAAATATTATTTTCCTAAATTATTTACTCCTGAATATTTTTATACTCATTGTGAGGGAGCCGTGAGCTCTTTATTGTGGAAGAATATTATTGATGAATTATTTTGACATGAGGTGTGAGCTCTTTATTGTGGAAAACTATTATTGATGATTTATTTTGGCATGAGCCGTGAGCTGTGGAAAAATATTATTGATGATTTATTTTGGCATGAGCCGTGAGCTCTTTATTGTGGAAAAATATTGTTGTTGAATTATTTTGGCAAGTTAAATTATTTGAGCACTTGAGGTGCAAATTGTGATATATTGTGATATTGATACGCATGCGGTGGTATAAGGTCTGGGTGTTGAAACGCATGCGGTGAGATAAGGGTGGCTTGATACGCGTGGCTAGTAGGGGAACTACTAGAAGTCATGCGGTGTGATAAGGGTGGCTAAAACGCGGGATGCTATTTCGGGAAAAATGTTTTCTTTAAATAAATTGTGAAGGCTCCCGCGGTGATATAAGGAAATGAGATATTGTGAATTTATTTATGATTTGGGACTACGAGGCGGTACCTCGGGAGTGCCCTTGTTGATATTGATTTATGGTCGTAGTTGCCTTTGATTATTATTGTGATTTTCATAAAGTTGAAGGAAATTCTGTTTTGATTTCCACGAGATATTATTTGCAATTATTTGGTGTCATTAAATGTGACATACTATTTGATTCATTTTCAATATCATTTTATTTTACTACATTGATAAACATTTTACCATGCCATTATTATATTCCAGTAGGGCCTCACCTGACCTCGTCACTACTCTACCGAGGTTAGGCTTGGCACTTACTGGGTACCACTGTGGTGTACTCATACTACGCTTCTGCACATCTTTTTGTGCAGATACATGTACATTTTACCAGCCTAGACGTTAGTGAGTTACTTGCGTACGGAGACTTCGAGGTATATTTGCCAGCGTCTGCAGACTCCGGAGTCCCCTTCTATCATTTTATGTTGCTTCCTTATATTTTATTTAGACCTTGACATATAGAGACATTGAGAATAAATTCTTAGAAGCTTGTGACTTATTTCTACCGGGTTTTGGGAGTTGAAATTATTTGAATTGTAGTTTATTTATTTCAGATATTTATTATTATTCCGCATTGTATGGCTTACCTAGTCTTAGAGACTAGGTGCCATCACGACATCCTACAAAGGGAATTTGGGGTCGTGACAAGTTGGTATCAGAGCACTAGGTTCATAGGTGTTATGAGTCACAAGCAGGTTTAGTAGAGTCTTGCGGATTGGTACGGAGACGTCTGTTCTTATCTTCGAGAGGCTATGGAACTGTTAGGAAATATTCACTTCTTTGACTCCTTATCGTGCGGCATTGATTTAGCTTGAAACATATATCTTATATTCCTTTGTATCCACTCGTGTATGACATTGCGCACTCGGTATCAGTTGTGCGTCGATGATTCGTAATGCCGTATATGGACTATGAGGGAGCCAGAAATGCTCAAACATTGCCTCAACATGTGGTTCCAACTGAAGATGCGGATATATTGAGAGATCACCTAGTATGGCTTACCTAGTCTTAGAGACTAGGTGCCATCACGACATCCTACAAAGGGAATTTGGGGTCGTGACAAGTTGGTATCAGAGCACTAGGTTCATAGGTGTTATGAGTCACAAGCAGGTTTAGTAGAGTCTTGCGGATTGGTACGGAGACGTCTGTTCTTATCTTCGAGAGGCTATGGAACTGTTAGGAAATATTCACTTCTTTGACTCCTTATCGTGCGGCATTGATTTAGCTTGAAACATATATCTTATATTCCTTTGTATCCACTCGTGTATGACATTGCGCACTCGGTATCAGTTGTGCGTCGATGATTCGTAATGCCGTATATGGACTATGAGGGAGCCAGAAATGCTCAAACATTGCCTCAACATGTGGTTCCAACTGAAGATGCGGATATATTGAGAGATCACCTAGTGAATCATGTGCGGGGTGCAACGGACATTGGCGTCTGGTTGATTTATACGAGCTATGAAGGTTATTATTGTGGATCATCGGACGTTGTGACCTATGACTTCACGCCGTCCACTACCAATGGGTGGATTGCAGGGTCATGTATTATATCAGTTTTGGCCTGAAATGTATATATGTGGTATTGAAAGGTTCCCTAAAATTTACACATGTTTAAGACCTGAGATTTTGTAGAGGATAAGATTGGGACTTACGGTATGTCCACCTCCTTAATAATCCTATACTTCAATACCAAAGGAGTTATAGAAACAACTCTAAATTTGTAGAAGGTCTACTCAGCGTGGACGTCATTGTTGCGGATTTTGGGGTGCTTCGGAGTAAGTACACTTGTTGACGAGAGTCTGGACTATGTGGTTCGTGATAAGATTTGTCTGTATGGAGCTCTACTTTCGTGATCGTTGTGTATAAATAGGGGTAAGGGTTACCCCAAAGAAGAATCGAAGAGTTTGTTAAGAAATTGGTCAGCTCAACAGTGTTGAGTCAGCATAACAAAAGAAGAAATTTGCCTTGGGAGAGATAATTCTCCACCAGTGTTCGTGGCAAGCCTATGAAGAGGGCAGACCAGCCAATGCAATACCGCCCACTTGGCTCAGTTCTCAGAAACGCTTTTGAAAGAGTTTGTTTTCTGGACTCTCCGTAATGCGTGGCGCATAGGGTTTGAACGGTTGCGTTATGTCACTATTGAAGATGTCAGAATATGCCATCAAGTTCAATAAGTTAGCCCGTCATACTCCTACTTTACTTCCTACAGCCAGAGGGTGAGTCCATAGACTCATTAAAGGACTAAATTATGATCGTAAAATTTTGTACGACTCGGGAGCTACAAGCTGATACTTCATTTCTGCTAGTTGTACAAATTGCCAAGATATTAGAATGTGTTCGGTGTGGAAAAAAAAGGGGAAACTAAGGAGACCAAGACGTCTCATAGTTCTGGGGGATTCAGTAGATTCTACTCTGCAAGTATAAATCATTATGGCGGGGGCTCAGGCAGTCGTCCATCCCAGTCCACACATCAGATTACTCGGGGTGCTCTAGTAAGTTATTTTAATGCACCACCGACATGAGTTCTTACAATGGTTATTCCAGTTATCTGGCACAAACTCAATATGAGCAGCCTAACCCGCAAAGGGGTTATTATGAATACGGTGATACTGGAACATCAGGAGAAAAATTTCCCAAACTTGGGAGGGACTTATTTCATTAAATCACTCAGGCCACGTGCCCCAATGCAGTTACTACACCACCCACACGACCAGTTAAGGGTGGAGGACAGACGGGTAAAAGGCGTCCTAGAGGTGAAGACCCAGCCATTGATATATTTCTTTTATGGTACGGCGGAGGTCTCTACATCAGTTGATGTCGTTACAGGTACGACTTTGATATAATATAAAGGAATGATTTCCTTAAGTTGATTCGGTTCTCAATATCGAAACGAGTCTTCCTATTGTGCTCCACTTATGAGTGAGCTTCATAATTCTATAATTTACTTATGTGTTTACCCCTGTTGGGAGATTTTATGGAGATAACTACACCTATCATTTCGTGTTGGTCACTAATAAGAGCTGCGAGGCTAAATGTGGCTTTTTATTACTCATTTCGGTAAATTTTGATGTAAATTCCGAATAATTAATTGCAAATTATGAATTATATGCCCTACCGGTGTGGGGTTCATTATGTGTTGTGATTTGGTATAACCGAAATTATTTAAAAGGAGAAAATAAAAATTTGCAATTGGCACGATGTGCATATTACTTGTGATTCAGAACTGAGGACGAGATCCTCACTTATTTATATAAATTGATATGTTTAAACCGGGCTACGAGCTGCGGTGAAAGTTATAAAAGGAAGAGATCCTTGTGAGGAAAATTCTTATGTTTAAGTTCTCCCTTGTGAAATTAAATTGTACTATAGTACTAATAGGGAGTCATGCCTGTTAGGCTTATTTGAAAATTCTTATATGAAATTCTCTATGCATAGTTGTCAAATTCGTGTTGTAATTATTAATTTTTAACCTATGAGGTAGGTGCCCGCCTAGGTGGCGTTAAATGTGACTCGTTAATTCGGGTAAATAATTATGAAGTCTTCATGCCTCGCATCTAGTTATCAGTATTGTGAAGGTTTGCAACGAGATTTTTGTTAACATGAGGTTAAATGACGATTCTGTAATTGATTATGAACAACTATTAAGACCAAATTGATCCAAGAGGGTGCCCCATTTACAGGGTCAGATGAGTGTGAGTTAAGCTTTCAGAAGCTCAAGATCACTTTGACTCGGACACAAACGTTGGTATTACTTACATATTCAAGGTCTTATACTGTGTAATGTGACGCGTCATGTATTGGTCTCGGCGCAGTGTTAATGCAAGACGGTAGGGTGATTGCTTACGCGTCCAGACAGTTAAAGGTGCATGAAAAGAATTATCCTGTACATGACCTGGAGTTAGAAGCTATTGTTCATGCCTTAAAAAATTTGGCGGCATTAATTGTACGGTGTCCATTGTGAAATCTACACTGATCACCGGAGTCTACAGTATCTGTTTAAACAGAAGGATCTTAATTTGCGGCAGCGGAGATGGTTAGAGTTGCTTAAGGATTATGATATCACCATTCTCTATCATTCGGGGAAGGCCAATGTGGTGGCCGATGCCTTGAGTCGTAAGACGGAGAGTTTGGGTAGCTTAGCATATTTACCGGTAGCAGAGAGGCCTTTAGCCATGGATGTTCAGGCATTGGCCAACCAGTTTGTTAGATTGGATGTTTCCGAGCCGAGTCGGATTTTGACTTGCGTGGTTTTCTAGTCTTCACTTTATGATCGTATCAGGGAACGTCAGTATGATGACCCCCATCTGCTTGTCCTTAAGGACACAGTTCAGCACAGCGATACCAAGGAAGTCACTATTGGAGATGAAGATGTATTACGGATGCATGGTAGGCTATGTGTGCCTAATGTAGATGGTTTTCGTGAATTGATTCTCCAAGAGGCTGATAATTCGCAGTACTCCATACATCCGGGTGCTGCGAAGATGTAGCAGGACTTGAGGCAATATTATTGGTGGAGGAAGATGAAGAAAGACATAGTGGAGTATGTAGCTCGGTGTCTAAATTGTCAACAAGTGAAATATGAGCATCAACGACCTAGTGGATTGCTTCATAAGTTAGTGATTCCAGAATGGAAATGGGAGAGGATCACTATGGATTTCGTTGTTGGGCTCCCACAGACTCAGCGGAAGTTGGACGCAGTTTGGGTGATTGTGGATAGGCTGACCAAATCAGCTCATTTCATTCCTGTGATTACTACTTACTCTTCAGAGCAGCTGGCTCAGGTATATATTCGCGAGATTGTCAGACTTCACGGTGTACCAGTATCTATCATCTCTGACCGAGGTACACAGTTTACCTCATGGTTTTGGAGGACAGTACAACATGAGTTGGGTACCCGGGTAGAGTTGAGTACAATATTTCACCCTCAGATGGACGGGCAGTCCGAATGCACTATTCAAATACTGGAGGATATGCTTCGTGCGTGTGTGATAGATTTTGGGGGTGCTTGGGATTAGTCCTTACCACTTGCGGAGTTTGCTTACAACAACAGTTACCAGTCAAGCATCCAGATAGCTCCGTATGAGGCCTTGTATGGTAGGCGGTGCCGGTCTCCAGTGGGTTGGTTCGAACCAGGCGAGGCTAGACTTTTTGGTACAGACTTGGTTCAGGATGCCTTGGAAAAGGTTAAGTTGATTCAGGGTCGACTTCGTACAGCCCAATCTAGACAGAAGAGTTATGCGGATCGGAAGGTTCGTGATGTTGCATTCATGGTTGGTGAGCGGGGTATTGCTCCGAGTTTCGCCTATGAAGGGTGTGATGAGGTTCGGGAAGAAGGGCAAGTTGAGCCCTAGGTATATTGAGCCTTTTGAGATTCTTGAGAGAGTTGGAGAGGTGGCTTACAGACTTGTACTACCACCTAGTCTTTCTGCGGTTTATCCGGTATTCCATGTTTCTATGCTTCAGAAATATCACGGCGATCCGTCTCATGTGTTAGACTTCAGTTCGGTTCAGTTGGACAAGGATCTATCTTATGTTGAGGAACCAGTGGCTATTTTAGATAGGCAGGTTCGAAAGCTGAGGTCAAAGAACATTGCTTCTGTAAAGGTTCAGTGGAGGGGTCATCCGGTCGAGGAGGCGACTTGGGAGGCCAAGCTTGATATATGCAGCTGTTATCCACACATATTCACTAGCTCAGGT
The DNA here is from genome assembly GCF_000715075.1 of Nicotiana tabacum. Classification (NCBI taxonomy): domain Eukaryota; kingdom Viridiplantae; phylum Streptophyta; class Magnoliopsida; order Solanales; family Solanaceae; genus Nicotiana; species Nicotiana tabacum. The sequence continues at coordinate 63,520,060 of NC_134101.1, forward strand.
ACTTTTTCTAACTCCGTTCGAGGACGAACGTTTGTTTTAGAGGTGGAGAATGTGATGACCCAAAATATCATCTTTAAATTTAATAATTAATTCTATATTTTAAGACCTCAAAAAGAACTATTTATCATTACTCGACTTGCGTGTGCAGTCCATAAAAATTTTCCGAAAAGTTTTCAGGTGAAAAATGAATTAAAATGTGAATTAGAGCTTTAAAACTCAACTGAGTTGACTTTGGTCAACATTTTGAGCAAAAGGACTCGGATCAGTGTTTTGACAATTTTTGTAGGTCTGTATCATAATTTGGGACTTAGCCGTATTCCTGGAATTAAATTCCGAGGTCCCTAGCCCGAGATATGGAATTTTGATGAAAAATTAAAAGTTTAAGTTCAAATAGTGACCGGATGTCAAATTATGTGCAAACGACCCCAGAATAGAATTTTGATGATTCCAACAGCTCCGTGTGGTGATTTTGGACTTAGGAGCGTGATCGGAATTTTATTTGGAAGTCCGTAGTAGAATTAGGTTTGAAATGCCGAAAGTTGAATTTTTGGGAAGTTTGACCGAGGGGTTGACTTTTTGATATCGGGGTCGAAATCCGATTCTGAAAATTTTCATAACTTAGTTATGCCATTTATGACTTGTGTGCAAAATTTGAAGTCATTCCGAATTGATTTGATGTGTTTCGACACAAGATATAGAATTTAAAAGTTCAAAGTTCATTGATTTTGATTTGAGGTGCGATTCGTCGTTTTGATATTGTTTGATGTAGTTTGAAGGCTCGACTAAGTTCGTATGATATTTTGGTACATGTTGGAATAAGTGGTTAAGGTCCCGAGTGTCTCGGGTGGATTTCGGAAGGTAAACGGAATGGATTTCAGACAAAGAGTGCTGGAAATTTCTGTTGCAGAAATTCCGTGCGTGGAGCCAACTTTGAAAGCTTATATCTCGCAATTCATAAAGAATCAGAAAATGTGCAAAACATGAAAGTTGTAGTCGTATGATTATAGGTTCCATAAAGTTAAACTATGCATTATTTGGACATTTTTACAGAACGTTATGACGGATTGAATGAAGGCTGGTAGAGCAGTTTCGCCAGAAATTCTGATACATGCAGCCGACTTTGGGAGCTTATATTTTGCAATGCATAAGGAATCAGAATAATTGCAAAACACTAAAGTTGTAGTCGGTGGATTTTAGTTTCCAGAAAGTTAAACCATTTATCATTTGGATATTTGTACATAAAGTTATGATCAATTGAAGTAAGACTGCTAGAGCTATTTTTGGTGAACTTTTAGTGACGGAAAATGGACTTTTAGTGACGGATTGGCAGAAACTTAAGAACCAAAAATGGTCATTTCATTCATTTCGTTTTGGATTTTTGGAGCACGGTTCTTGGGCGATTTTCACGAAAAAACATTGGGGTAAGTGTTCCTTATCCTATATTGATTATATTTCATGATTCCATACTCATTTACATCATGAATCCGTGAATTTATGGAAGAAAAATCAATATTTTTGCAAAATCTTCCAAAAATAAAAATATAAGATTTGGAGGTCGAGTTGTTATCGGATTTTGGTAAAATTGGTATGGGTGGACTCGTAATTGAATGGATTGTCTGATTTTATAAGTTTCATCGGATTCCGAGATGTGGGCCCCACGGGCAAATTTTGAGCTAATTTCGGATTTTAATGAAAATATAATATTTTCTTATGAAATTGATTACTATAATTTTTGTTGACTGTATCGAATTAATTATGACTAGATACGAGTCGATCGGAGTCAGAAAAATCGAGGAAAAAACATAATACTTGGTTAAATTGGAGCAAGTCGAGGTAAGTGACTTGTCTACCCTTGTGTGGGGAAAATTTCTCCTAGGATTGGTATTGATGTGATTATTGAAATGTGTTGAAAGTCGTGTGCATGAGGTGATGAGTGTGTACACGGACTAAATTGCGAAAGATTATATTTTTAAATTGTGTAGATCACTGTTGCGCATTTATTAAATTATTTCATCTTGTTATATTCTTCATCATTGATGTGAGATATATACTTCAAATTTGTTTGATCTTTTCTTACTAATTATTTTACATGTTTAGTTGAAACTTGGTTTCTTTTATTCTGTGCATTATTTGAAGGTTGATTTTCTTTAAATTAAATATTATTAATATGAAGTGTTTGACATTTTTAAACTTGATATTGAAGCAACGTAGTAAAGATTTTGAAATATTATTTTCCTAAATTATTTACTCCTGAATATTTTTATACTCATTGTGAGGGAGCCGTGAGCTCTTTATTGTGGAAGAATATTATTGATGAATTATTTTGACATGAGCTGTGAGCTCTTTATTGTGGAAAACTATTATTGATGATTTATTTTGGCATGAGACGTGAGCTCTTTATCGTGGTAAACTGATGATTTATTTTGGCATGAGCCGTGAGCTCTTTATTGTGGAAAAATATTGTTGTTGAATTATTTTGGCAAGTTAAATTATTTAAGCACTTGAGGTGCAAATTGTGATATATTGTGATATTGATACGCATGCGGTGGTATAAGGTCTGGGTGTTGAAACGCATGCGGTGAGATAAGGGTGGCTTGATACGCGTGGCTAGTAGGGAAACTACTAGAAGTCATGCGGTGTGATAAGGGTGGCTAAAACGCGGGATGCTATTTCGGAAAAAATATTTTCTTTAAATAAATTGTGAAGGCTCCCGCGGTGATATAAGGAAATGAGATATTGTGAATGTACTTATGATTTGGGACTACGAGGCGGTACCTCGGGAGTGCCCTTGTTGATATTCATTTATGGCCGTAGTTGCCTTTCATTATTATTGTGATTTTCATAAAGTTGAAGAAAATTCTGTTTTGATTTTCACGAGATATTATTTGCAATTAATTGGTGTCATTAAATGTGACATACTATTTGATTCATTTTCAATGTCATTTTATTTTACTAAATTAATAAACATTTTACCATGCCATTATTATATTCCAGTAGGGCCTCACCTGACCTCGTTACTACTCTACCGAGGTTAGGCTTGGCACTTACTGGGTACCACTGTGGTGTACTCATACTACGCTTCTGCACATCTTTTTGTGCAGATCCAGGCATATTTTACCAGCCTAGACGTCAGTGAGTTACTTGCGCACGGAGACTTCGAGGTATATCTGCCAGCGTCCGCAGACTCCGGAGTCCCCTTCTATCATTTTATGTTGCTTCCTTATATTTTATTTAGACCTTGACATATAGAGACATTGAGAATAAATTCTTAGAAGCTTGTGACTTATTTCTGCCGGGTTGTGGGAGTTGAAATTGTTTGAATTGTAGTTTATTTATTTCAGATATTTATTATTATTCCGCATTGTATGGCTTACCTAGTCTTAGAGACTAGGTGCCATCACGACATCCTACAGAGGGAATTTGGGGTCGTGACATTTATCCATGTGTGATATACGTTAGGAGTGATGTTGTTCAACAACTACCTAAATGTGTACCCTCTCTCAATCAATACACACTAAATAGGCACAGTCAATTGATGGCCATTCAATCAATAACAACAAACACGTAGTTGAACAAGTAGAGAAATCCAAAGGCTCAATTATATAAAAACATAACAAGAATTTATCCTACAAAAGGTTCCATCAAAACTTTAGATAACAAATTAGCTATTCATAATAGTATGCAAAATTACAATACTAGAATTCATAACCAATAATAGAAATAGAGGAAGAAAGAGGGAAAAGCGTGATGTTGAATCCTTCTCCAACTTGCTTCTAGCGTGTTCTTGCCTCCCCAAAGTCTTCTCTCCTTCCAAAGTAGTGTCTCTCCTTCCAAAATCATGTTTTAGGATGTATTTATAACGACTAGGGTTTGTATGGGGCGGATTTCCTTTCTCCTATTTCAGATTGGAAAAGCTGGTTTCTTCTGCTCCGGTCCCGGTCTGGCGAAGTGAACCTCGCTTCGTTGTTCGGGATTTTTCTAGTTTCTTCTGCTCCGGTCACGGTTTGGCAAAGTGAACCTCGCTTCGTTGTCCGGGACTTTTCTCTTCAGCTTTTTTTTCACCAATTTTTCTCCTATTTAATACTTTTCCGCATAACTTTGTTCATACACATAAGAAATACGAAATGAGCATATTTTTACTTCAAAAGCGGTGTAAACTCCTGCAACTCACACAAGAAATAACACACAAACATATTCAAAATATGCACTATTCATCCTTTATCATATATATTCTGTAATCTCAAAGAAATAGAGAAGAAGAAACTCTCAAAACCATAGCCCTCTTTCTTTTATCCGAAAATCCCCTCAAAATAGGAAAATGCTCTCACCTATATAAAGCCTCCTGAAAGTTTTGCCTTCCTCTCCAAGAAATGGATAAAAATCCCTCGTTTTTTTATTTAAATTTTCTTTTAAAATGAATTTCGGATGAATGAAAGGTGTGGATTCTATATTCCCTAATCCGATCGCTCTCATTTACCTAAAATCCGTGCTAAAAAGATTAAAAAAAAACTCGTAAATCACATGGAAGGAATATTCAGGCTGCAAAAATGGTTAAATAGATGACGTGCAAGAAAAGGACAAGAGGGGTGGGGACTAGCGGACTCGACGATCCAACTCGCCCGATCTAGGTGTGTTTTTGGTGAGTTGCGGCGGCAGAGTGGTGTGGAAAAGAGGGGTGCGGCTGGTTTAGGAAAACTAGATTTAGGGTTTGGGGATTAAAAGAGCTTATATATGTTTGAGCAAAAAGATCTGGACCGTAAGATCTAAAGGAAAATGGATGGCCAAGATTCCATCTTCTTTTTATGAAAGGTTGATGGGTTTTCGCGAGTCTTGGCGGATGGAATTGGGTTTGTTTGTGTTGGGCTTAGGTGTTAAATGGAATTAGGCTCAGATAAATTTGAAATTGGGCCTGCGAAAATCCTAAAATTCATTACTCAAAATAAAATTCTTTTTTGTGGAACAAAGACTAAATATTAGTTAATCTTAGTTAAGTAAATAAGCTATTAAAATAAGACTAAATATTAAAATAAATCTATTTTTGTTATTTTTTAAGATTATGCTTAAGATAAAAATAAAGGAAAATAGAGAATAACAATATTAAGATAAATCCCTACAAAAATGCTAGTAACCCTAATTAAATAGAAATAAGAAAAATGAACTTATTTTTGTGTTTTCAAGTTTATGTTTTGAAGTTAAAAATAAAAATAGGCCAAAATTCTATAATAACTCAAGTTATAAAATACTAAGAATACAAAAAATGATTTTAAAATTGTGCGGGTCAAAATTTACGTGCTTACAGCTGCCCCTCTTTTCTTGGAAACACGAAGTATTTTTGAGCAAAGACTTAAGTAATCAACGTAATTAATTTCTGACCCGACACTTATTCAAAGAAAATAAAGATGAATAAAAAGATTGTGACTGAACCCTGTTATCTTAGCTGCCTACATATCCTTGGCTACAAAGGAATCATGCCACGTGAACTTGAAGTAGACTTGAGCTTGAAACCAATTTTGAAGTAAATGCCCTCATTCTCTAGGTGGGTGCTTAATGGAATCGATAAAGACATAATTAATTGAAAATAGATTCTTTTTGGTATATCAACATATCGTAGCAAATGTAACTATGAGATTAGTTGTAATTAATGTTAGTTAATATTTTGGGACTTGTAGTTATGAAAACTTTTCTAAAAGAAAAAGATGAACCCAACAATCAGAGGCCAAACACCATAATGTTCGGGCTTTTTTCACTTTTAGCCCGCGCCAGAAACTATTTATATTCAGCAACTGAAAAAGTGTATAAAATTTATATAATTTTTGTAACATACATAATCTACATATATACAAAAATATACAAAAAATATACTTTTTCGGCTATTATTTTGAGAGCGGCTATATAGTGTTATACAATGTCATTTTTCCATTAAGTTCGACAAAGCATTTATAATTGAAGAATTAACTTACAGAATACGTTGGCAAGGCCCAAATGAGAGAATTATGGTTTTGGCCCAATATACTATTTGAAACTTTATTACCCTCCCTGCTCAAGTTTTAATTTAATTACATAGGCATATACAATTTACTAATTATATACATTTTAGAAATTAAATGAGTATCCCTTTATATTAGGAATTGAATAAGGAATCAATTATATCCCATCTGTATTCTCTCTCCCTCCTGCGCTCTCTCTCTCTCTCTCTCTCTCTCTCTCTCTCTCTCTCTCTCTTCTGCTCTCTCTCTCTCTCTCTCTCTCTCTTCTGCTCTCTCTCTCTGTCTCTCAATCTCTCATTCTCTATTTTTCCTCAATTTTTCTTCCTCTGATGTTCTATATTTTTTATCGTTTCATGTTGTATATGTTTTTAATGGAATTCATCAATGGATTTCAATCGTTTTACTATAGAATTTTTACTTAGCAATTTCCTTTCATGTTGCACAATTGGTGTTCAAATTGAAATTGTTAATCAATAAATTTTGAAAGTGTTTGACTCTCCACCATTGACAGCCATTAAAAAGCTTTGAAACTTTGAATTCAAATTTGGGTTTTCAAAAACCATTATTTGTTTGAATTGGGTGTTGTTGCAAACAATTGAGAATATTGTTTGGAATTTATATCTCAATTTTGAGGGTGTTTCGTGAAGAATAGACTTGATTTGGCTGAATTTCAGATTGAAACTCGAAGAAGAACACATGACATACAATATACTTACGAAATTATAGTAAAGTTGTAGTATAATTGTATGTAAATTGTATTTTGTTATATATATATATTATTTTATTTTTTATTTGAATGTTTTATGAAAGTTGAAAAATAGTTGTATAATATATGAATCGTTGTATAAAATTTGTATTTAAGTTATCAATGCTATCTTTTTACATAAAATTGTTGATATATTTCAAAATTGTATTAAGAGAGAAAGTTTTGATTGAAATTTTAGAGAGGAAGAAACACACACCACATACAAAATATATACAAATCAGATACAAAATATACAAATGACATATTGTATAAAATTTGTATGAAAATTGTATTTAAGTTGTATGATGTTGTAGATGTATTTTAACTGGGTAAAAATCATGTATGAAGGTTGTAGATAAGCTGTAAATAAATGCATGCTGTATAATTAGTTGTATGAAAAATATTTTTAGTATGTATGTTGTTGTAGATATATCAATTTGTATTAAATTTGTACGAAATTTATTTCTAAATGTGTATGTCGTTATACTATCAAATTGTATAATATTAATTGTAAGTACGATGTATCCATTTTAGTGCTGATTTAAATAGGTTTCAGTAATTTGTGATAGATTAAAGCAAATGAGACACCTCTATCAACAATATTACGATCATTTAGCAACTCCATCAAACTCTAATGTATCCCCCTCCTCCTCCCGATCCTATACCCAATAGGACCTTAAGAAGTGATTCTAGAAGACCTTCATATCCATCCCAAAGCCAACAACACTAACTCTCCAAATTTTAAAAGATACTTATGGAAATCATACTTTATAAAAGGGCGAGGATTTTCTAAAAAGGTTTCTGCTTGGATTTGACCATAGAGAGGAAAATTTAAACCAAACTTTTCGCCCGAAAGATGAAAGGAGGGATACCTCCCGCTTTACCTGAAGAAGCAGACGACGAAATATTATTCCAAACGCTTATAGTTTTGATACATATCGCTAACTTTATGTAAAAAGATTGTATTGATAACTTAAATATAAATTTTATACAACGATTCATACATTATACAACTATTTTTCAACTTTCATACAATATTCAAATAAAAAAATATATATAACTACAACATAATACAATTTATATACAATTATACTACAACTTTACTACAATTTCGTAAGTATATTGCAACTTTACTATACTTTCGTAAATATATTGTATGTCATTTTTTCTTCTTCGAGTTTCAATCTGAAATTCAGCCAAAACCAAGTCTAATTTTCACCAAGCGCCCTCAAAATTGAAATATAAACTCAAAACAATATTCCCAATTATTTGCAACAACACCCAATCTAAACAAATAATAATTTTTGAAAACTCAAATTCGAATTCAAAGCTTTATGATAGATTAGTGTTCGAATCTTCAATCCCTATGATCCGGAGGTTACTTCAATAGGTTGATTGACAGAAGACAACTTTTAGGCTTAACTTATTGAGAGAGAAAGACGGCGAGAGAGAGAGAGAGAGAGAGAGAGAGAGAGAGAGAGAGAGAGAGAGAGAGAGAGAGAGAGAGAGAGAGAGAGATGAAGAAAGAAAGAAAAAATGATGAGAGATGCGGCAGTGAGGAAAGAGGAGAGGAGAGAAAAAAGGGAAATGATGTAACTAAACTCCTAATTTAAGGCACTAATAATGGATTGTATACAATTTTAAGTAATCTTTGTTTAGGGTGGGTAATATACAAAACTAAGACAATTTTGGTAAATAAGTTTCAAATATTGTATAGGAAGGAAAAAATATAAAAATTGCATGGGGCGCCCTATTTGGTCGCCCCCTTTTAACTTATACCCAAGTTTTTCCGTTTGCATCCGCACCTATTTTTTTGTTAAAAGTATTTTAAAAAGACGATTTTGCCCTTCAGGACTATTGATAAAACTGTAGACTGCAGGACATCACTTAAGCATGTTTTGGCATGAAGTTTTAGAAAATGAACAAATAACTTAAGCATGTTTAGTCTGAAGTTTTAGCAAATGAACTAAATAACTTAAGCATATTTAGTCTGAAGTTTTAGCAAATGAACTAAATAACTTCAGCATGTTTTGTCTGAAATTTTAGCAAATGAACTAAATAACTTCATCATGTTTAGACTGAAATTTTGGATAAAACTCATGACAAAACTGTTAACTGCAGGATAAATAACTTCAGCATGCATTAGCATGAAGTTTTAGCTTCAATGTAAAACAACTTCAGCTCCCTTGTAATTGGCTGAAGTTTTACACCATCTCACATGCTAATGAATAACCCCTGGTACTGTAAAACAACATCATCTCCAAACGTTAGCATGTTGCTACGTTTATCAGGGCTTGTTTTACAGTATGCTAATGCGAATGAGGTCATCTCCAAAGTAGCATGCTAATGCTAATACTATCAGGGGTGCAATTTTCATATTATTACGGATTTTTTGTCAACTGGCTACCAAATCAATAATTTTTAAAAGTATAATACATGTTAAAATGTGGCACAAATATAGGGTACGACTGCAAATCCCTCGAAAAAAATACCTAAATGTTATTGTGAAGTGGTTTGGCCCAAGTTTTGTTATACATACATCAGGCCCATAAAGGGCATCTAAGACATTTCATCGGTATCTTTGCAAAAACCCTACTTTTATATCTTCTATTTCGTCTCACTCGCCACTCCCTCTACAGAGCACACCCGGAACCTTAACCCTAGCTCATTCCAACTCCGTCGCTGCCAAAATGCCGCCCAAGTTCGATCCATCTCAGGTGGTCGAGGTTTTCGTCCGAGTTACCGGCGGTGAAGTCGGAGCTGCGAGTTCACTCGCTCCAAAAATCGGTCCGCTCGGTCTCTCCCCTAAAAAAATCGGTGAAGACATCGCAAAGGAAACCGCCAAGGACTGGAAGGGTCTCCGAGTCACTGTAAAACTAACCGTCCAAAACCGTCAAGCTAAAGTCTCCGTCGTTCCCTCCGCTGCCGCACTCGTCATCAAGGCGTTGAAGGAGCCGGAACGTGACCGTAAGAAGACCAAAAACATTAAGCATAACGGTAACATCTCGCTCGATGACGTCATCGAGATCGCTAAGGTGATGAAGCCAAGATCGATGGCGAAGGATTTGAGTGGAACAGTGAAGGAGATTTTGGGCACGTGTGTATCAGTTGGTTGTACGGTAGATGGGAAGGATCCTAAGGATTTGCAGCAAGAGATTGATGATGGTGATGTCGAGATTCCTCTCGATTGAATGCGAATTATCAACTGATGGTAATATTATGTTAATTTTATGTTATTTTGTTTTGAGGATGTCATCTTGAGGATCATTTTGATATAACTATGACATTCTGGAATTTTATATTTGGAAATGTAGTTTGGATTTGCTTTTTCTCGATGAAGTGCTTTAGCATTGCTTTATGCGTTTTGCTGAATTTACTGTTTTTTAATTAGTATAAATTGGTTACTTGGAAATTGTTGTTTGGATACTGTTTAGGGCAAATATTCATAATTAATAATGTTGATTTATCTCATTGCATCCACAGACTTCAGCTTTGTGTTTGTTTCTGAACTGTTGGGGATAAATTTCAGGAAACCTAGAGCACATTGACAAGTACTGAAGAGCTTTGCGTTTGTACATTTTTGTGTGCAAATAAACTGTTACGAAGTTCATTTAGTAAACCCATTGGGTGCATCTGTGCACTCTTAAAAAAATTGGTATATTTGCGTTTTCCATTTACCCATCATATATTGTGGGCGAAGACTGAACTTTCGGCGGTATTTCTCTATCTTGATGACCACTTGAACCCTAATAAATTATTGTAATTTACTATCTTGATCATAAAAATTATTGTAGTTTACTCTAGTTTTTTCTCTTTCACTAATCATAATATTTTTTCCTGTCTATGTGTTGTGTTTACCCATAAAAAAAATTGGTTTTCTCTAAACTGCTAGTACATTTTGGTTCAGTCAGTCCTCAAAATCCATTTGCAGCTGAATGTTACAGAACTGCGTTGATGGCATAAGTGCCTTGTTCTAAAGGTTTACACATCGTTGTTCTCGTTCAGCAGTAGCAGAACTATAAATTAAAGAATTGTGGTGCTCCATCCGCAGAAATGCTCCAAACCCACTTGGTCGAGGTGTAAAATTTAGTAAAGATTAGTCCTTTACAACCGCTATTCAGTTTCCTCGTTAAATGATGCGGTTACAAATTGTTGTGACTTTTATAAATTGAATTATAAGGGAATCATAAGCAAAAAAAAAAGGGAACATGGATTCTGAGGGAGACATTTGAGTGTTAAATTCTGAAGTATTCCTATGTCAACTGTCAAGTGTGAAGTCTTAACCATTACATTTCCCGGAACGCACTACAGTGTAAAGAGAGTAAACCGATTATGATAAAATTGTTTACGAAATATACTAGTATATAATTGGGTGGAACGCACTACAGTGTAAAGAGAGTAAACCGATTATGATAAAATTGTTTACGAAATATACTAGTATATAATTGGGTGAAAGAATTGCTTTGTAGATGATCAGATGGATTCACCCTTCCCAGAGCCTTCTATAAGTTAACATAGGGGTGAACATGTAAGGCCTCGTAAAATTCCACTTAAAACTCGGGTTTCATCGCGGTATAGACTTTTTGGGTTTAACATCGCGTTGGGGACTTGAAGAAAATTTTTGGCAGAGTAGGGTGTTTTTGTGGTCCATTTTGCGATCGCAGAATTGATTTGCGGGCCGCAGATCCGCCGTAGAGTGAAGCAGGGAACTAGGCATATTTGGGATGATATTTTGCGGTCAATTGTGCGGTCGCATATTCGTTTCGTGGGCCGCACATTTGTCGTCGAATCCAACATAAGAAATTTTGGAAGGAGGTCCTGCGGTCCATTATGCGACCACAGAACTTGTTTGCGGACTGCAGACCTATCGCAGATCCAACCCGAACAACCCAGTTTTGGGATCCTTTTCTGCGGTCCCCTTTGCGGGCTGCATACTTGTTTTGCGGTCCGGTCTACGATCGCAGACCTGATTTCGTAGAGTCTAAGTTTGAAAATTTTTACCCGATCCCATTTTCATAAAAATAACTTGTGGGTTATTTTGGCTGGTCCTAACTGATATTTAAAGAGGGGGAGTGGTCTAGAGTGAGAGAGGAAGTTCCTAAGGTTATTGTTTACCAATCCTTGCTCAAGTCTTGAAAAATTCACAAGAAAAAGTCACAAAGTCTTCATCCAAGAGGTAAGGTTCCATATCCTAGTCTTTAATTTCGAGTTTAGGGTAGAAGATGGATAATGAGGAGTGTAATTCTTAGATGTGGGGGTGTTATCTATGCATGCATGTACCAACAAAGTTATAGGAAGGTGATTGAGCTAGAAAATGGTAGATATTGGGTTGGGGATGAAGGAATCTACCATAGGAGGACCTTGAAACCTTAATGCACATCTAGTTTTTATAAAATACTCAAATGGGCTGGAACTATGAACTTCTTCCTAATTTGTGTTCAATTTTGCTATATCTCTAAATAGATCGAAGTGGCTAAGAATTTCGGAATATCGTAGTAATTTAAAAAGCTCGAGGCTAGGTATGTTGGCTAAACATATCTCTTAGAATTGAACCCCATAATATCCTTGTAAGTCCCGAGTTGTTTATTATAAATTGATTATTCCGAATAAGCCCTCTGTCAAAAGATATGTGTTCAATATGTATTTCAAATGTTCTTGTTATGTTATGTTCTATTTAAAAATATGCTTGAAGCATGTGTTGCATGTCTAAATGTTATAACTTCAAGTCGTGATTCAAATGAAAGCTATTATGCCAAATTGTGTAAGAGGGGTTGTTGTTCTGATGGTAGGACAAGATGGGTTGCTCTGATGGTAAGTAACATCCACTTCCAACCAAGAGGTTGTGAGTTCGAGTCACCCAAGAGCAAGGTGGGGAGTTCTTGGAGGGAAGGATGCTGAGGTCTATTGGAAACAGCCTCTCTACCTCATGGTAGGGGTAAGGTCTGCGTATACACTATCCTCCCCAGACCCCATTAGTGAGATTATACTGGGTTGTTGTTGTTGTTGTTGTGTAAGAAGTCTCAATGTGTTTAACATTCTTATTTGCTCATATGTGGACTTAAAGTCTTGAATAGAAATGCTTTGTTGTTGATGATCTGTGATGATATTTGAAAGTGAAAGAGATGAACATGAAATATGAAATACGACCAACGTGCCAAGAGTGACATTGTGTTATGGCCATTGGTGCCATTGGAATGGATGATATATAAAAGATAATGAAATGAGTTGTCAATCCTTTAAATAAATAAATATCATGGGAGTATCGTTAGTCATCGAGGAAGGGTAGGTTGAAATAACCTAACCCCGAAAATACACGTGGCGATGTAGGAGTGAATTGTGATTGTACCCTTTAATGGGATACGATTGATGTGATATGAATATTCCCCTTAATTGGGATGAGATTATTGATAGAAAAGGATGATGTCGATCCGCACGACATTGTGGTGAGATGGCCTAGACGATCGGGTCGTGATCGGACGCCATGCCGCACACATGATGGAGATTGTGCTACTAAGATCTCCCAACCTAAAATATGGAAATTTACTTGAAAACTTATCTTGTTCCTAACTTGATGTTTTGGTATTGTTTGAGACTCCCATTGATTTTATGATTATCCTTCCTTGTGTTATCATTCCTTCTATTGAGAGGGTGTTTAGTTATTCATACTAGTACTATTCCATATGTACTAACGTCACTTTTGCCGGGAGATCTGCATCTTTAATGGATGCAGATGGTTCCACGGCAGGCGACTTTGATCATTGATAGTGATACACCCTCTTCTCAGTTGACTTGGTGAGCCCCACTTCATATCAGAGTCATATATCTTTTCTTCCTTGTGTATTATGTTTGTAGGTATAGCTAGGGCCTTGTTGCCGACACTTTCATCGTACTCTTTTGTATCTATTAGAGACTCCGTAGACATAGTGTGGGTGGTATATTGGTGTTGGGGAAGTCAAGCTAGTAATGTTGTATTTGTATCACACGTACGCTTCAAACTATGAGAATGTTTGTATTTTGAACTTTATAAATGATGTAACTAATGATAAGGAATTGATGTTGTTCACATGATCCTCCTCATTGTCTAATTAATGAAATTGATCTTTCCTTTAGTCACGAGTGAATTCGGTTAGAAGATATTGTACAAGCTTACTCAGCCGGGTTATCTCGGTTGAGCGCTCGCGCTCCCCGAGGTCGGGGCGTGACAAGCTTGGTATCAGAGCCTAAGGTTTTAAAGTATCCTAGGATGTCTCGGAGCTGTGTCTAGTAGAGTCCTTCTTATCGGTGTGTTGTCGACCACATCTATAAGTTGGAGACTAAATGGACATTTAGGAATAACACCCTTCTCTGATGTTCTAGATCGTGCGATAAAGCTGATTGTAAGATTGTTCCTCCTCTAACTCGTGCATTGCTATAATTTTTAGTACATGGCACCTAGGAAGAAAGCAAGAATTTGCCCACTATGGAGGCTAGAGTGCGCCGGTTTGTGCAGGGCCTTAGCCCCTTCGTTATCAATGAGGCCGCTACAACTGCCTTGAATTCTGATATGAACTATGTGAAGATGGTGGCATTTGCTCTAGCTATAGAGAACCGTAAATTGAAGAATAGAATGGAGCGAGAGAGTAGCAGTAAGGCCCGGTCCGCAGGCAACTTTGGAGGTTCTTTGGGTGGTGGTGGTGGTAGGTCAATATTCAGGGGAGGGTCATCAAGGCCATCCTAGTCTTTTGCTCAATCTTCAGTCAGTGCACCGCCATCAGGGCCCAGTCAACATCAGTGGAGTCGTTTTAGGCCCGGTCAGGGCAATAGGGGATCCTACTAGCAGGGTCGGCCTGGCGGGAGATTCCAGTAGTAGCGGAGGCCCCAATGCCCTAGGTGTGGAAAGATGCACTTGTGAATCTGCTACATGAACCTACCCATATGCTATGGGTGCGGATTGAGGGGTCAAATTCAGAGGGATTGCCGTTCGTCCCGCCAGGATGTGGACAGGGGTACGACACAACCAGCTAGTTCTGCAGCTACTACATCCGCAACACCTCCTCCACCTCGAGGCACTCCAGCACTCGCAGGGGGTGGTACAGAAAGTTCGGGAGGACCCAACCGTTTTTATGCTATGAAGGTCGCTAGAGTTCAGAGGCTTCTTTAGATGTTGTCACATGTAGATTAACTGTCTAATCTCATGATGTGTATGCTCTTATTGATCCCAGTTTCACTTTGTCCTATGCCAATCCTTATGTTGATATGGATTTTGGGATAGAACCGGAACATCTTAATGAGCCGTTCTCTGTATCTACTCCGGTTGGTGAGTCTATTGTGGCCGCGCTGGTTTATAGGGATTATGTTGTCACGGTGCGTGGTCGGGACACTATGGCCGATCTCATTGATTTGGGGATGGTTGATTTTGACGTAATAATGGGGATGAACTGACTTTATTCATGTTTTGCTAAGCTTGACTGTCGAACCCGAACCATTAGGTTTGAATTTCCAAATGAGTCAGTGATTGAATGGAATGAGGATGATGTGGTGCCGAATGGTAGGTTTATTTCTTACCTTAAGGCCGCGAAAATGATTAACAAGGGGTGTATTTACCGTTTGGTCCGGGTTACGGACACCGATGTTGAGAAAACTACACTTGAGTCCGTGCCGGTTGTGAGTGAATTTTCGGAGGTCTTTCCGGATGAGCTCCCCGGGATTCCACTAGATAGGGAGATTGATTTTGGGACAGCCAGGCACACAACATATATCTATTCCACCCTACAGAATGACACCGACAGAATTGAAGGAGCTAAATGAACAATTGAAAGATTTGTTAGAGAAAGGTTTCGTTCGGCCAAGTGTGTCGCCTTGGGGCACACCGGTTCTCTTTGTAAGAAAAAAGGATGGGTCACTAAGAATGTGTATTGACTATCGACAGCTTAACAAGGTCACAATTAAAAATAAGTACCCACGACCAAAGATAATTGTTTTGTTTGATCAATTGTATGGTGTTAAGTACTTCTTCAAGATTGATTTAAGATCCGGGTATCACCAATTGAAGATTAAGGAGCAGGATATTCCGAAAACAACTTTTAGGACCCGGTATGAGCACTTTGAATTTCTGGTAATGCCTTTTGGGCTAACAAATGCCCCCGCAGCTTTCATGAATCTTATGAATCGAGTCTTCAAGCCTTTTCTTGACTCCTTCATGATAGTGTTTATTGATGATATCCTTGTACATTCACGAAGTCGAGAGGACCATGCCGATCATCTCAGGACAGTTCTACAGACTCTATATCAGCACAAGTTGTATGCAAAGTTTTCGAAATGTGAGTTTTGGCTTGAATCTGTCACGTTCTTGGGTCATGTCGTCTCCAAAGAAGGAATTAAGGTTGATCCTCAGAAGATTTCAGTTGTGAAGAATTGGCCTAGATCTACAACTCCAACAGAGATTCGCAGTTTCTTAGGCTTAGTGGGGTATTAAAGGAAATTTGTAGAGGAGTTCTCTACTCTTTCCTCTCTGTTGACTAAATTGACACAGAAGGTGGTTAAGGTTCCAATGGTCAGATGCTTGTGAAAGAAGCTTCCAAGAGTTGAAATCAAGATTGACTACGACACCGGTGTTGACTCTACCAGAGGGTACATATGAGTTTGTGGTATATTGTGATGCTTCAAGGACCAGACTTGGGTGTGTATTAATGCAACATGGCAAGGTGATAGCTCATGCTTCTAGGCAACTCAAGAATCATGAAAAGAATTATCCAACATATGGCTTAGAGCTTGCGACAGTGGTATTTGCATTGAAGATTTGGCGTCATTATTTGTATGGGGTCCATGTGGATATATATTTACGGACCATAAGAGCCTTCAATATATTTTCAAACAGAAGGAATTGAATCTTAGGCAGAGAAGATGGCTTGAGTTACTCAAGGATTACGACATCGATATCCTATAGCATCCGGGGAAGGCTAATGTTGTGGCGGATGCTCTTAGCCGAAAATCTATGGGCAGTTTGGCTCACTTGGAGTCATATCAAAGGTCGTTGGCCAAGGAGGTTCATCGGTTGTCTAGTGTGGGAGTTCGTCTTGCGGATTCTAGTGAAGGAGGGGTGATTGTGCAAAATAGGGACGAATCATCACTTGTGGTGGAGGTGAAGGAGAAGTAATACAACGATCCATTGTTGATACAATTGAAGGAGGGGATTCATAAACATAAGACCATGGCCTTTTCTCTTGCCATGGATGATGGTACACTAAGGTACCAAAGGCGACTATGTAATCCAAATGTAGATGGTCTCCAGGAAAGAATCATGATCGAGACTCACACTTCTAGGTATTAAATGCACCCGGGCTCTACAAAGATGTATCATGATCTTAAGGAAGTCCACTAGTGGAATGATATGAAGAGGAATGTAGCGGACTTTGTGGCTAGATGTCCAAATTGTCAGCAAGTGATGGCCGGGCACCAAAGGCCCGATGGGTTGGCACAGAACATAGAAATTCTAATGTGGAAGTGGGAGATGATCAATATGGACTTTGTGGTGGGACTACCTCGCACGCCTCGTAAGTATGACTCGTTTTGGGCAATTGTGGATCGACTCACCAAATCATCTCACTTCTTACCTGTTAAGGCTACCGACACAACAGAACAATATGCTCAGTTGTATATCAAAGAAATAGTTAGGTTGCATGGCACTCCGATTTCTATTATCTCAGATCGAGAGCACAGTTCACGGCTAATTTTTGGAAGAAATTTCAGCAAGGTTTGGATACTTAGGTGAATCTTAGTACAACCTTTCACCCGCAGACTAACGGGCAAGCAGAGCGGACTATTCAGACGCCTGAGGATATGTTGCGCGCTTGTGTTCTTGACTTCAAGGGTAGCTGGGATGATCATTTGTCACTCATAGAATTTGCCTACAATAATAATTATCATGCTAACATTCAGATGGCATCGCTTGAGGCTTTATATGGTAGGAGATGTAGATCTCCCATTGGATGGTTTGAGATTGGGGAAGCAGAGTTGATAGGGTCAGACCTCGTGCATCAGGCTATGAAGAAGGTTAAGATCATTACAGAACGATTGAAAACTGCTCAAAGTCGTCAAAAGTCTTATTCGGATGTGTGTCGCAGGGATTTGGAGTTTAAAGAGGATGATTGGGTATTCTTGAAGGTTTCCCCCAAGAAGGGTATAATGCGGTATGGTAAGAAAGGGAAGTTGAGTTCGAGGTATGTCGGATCGTATAGAGTAATTCATAGTCGCGTGGCTTACAAGATTGAACTACCTCCAAAGATGTCTTTAGTGCACCTAGTGTTCCATGTATCCATGTTGAAGAAGGTGGTTGGAGATCCATCACTTATTGTTCCAGTTGAGGCTATTGAGGTTAACGAGGAATTGACTTATGTAGAAATCCCAGTTGCCATTCTTGATAGGCAAGTCCGTAAGCTGAGAAATAAAGAAATTGCCTCCGTGAAAGTACTATGGCGAAACCAACAGATTGAAGAGGCCACCTGGGAAGCCGAGGAAGAGATGAGGAAGAAGTACCCTCATTTATTTGAATAGCTATGTAATCGATTCTATGAAATTGTTCTCTTTGAATTATGTATCATTTGTACAGTTGATGTTAAGGGTGTTCCTTTTTGGTAATATACTGCTCGTGAGGCCACGTTTGGTATTGTTTTTATGTTATGTTGCGTCGTTGGTTCATGTATATGTTGTTAGGGTTGGTTTCTGGGATTCTCTGACAGGTGGATATGCCCAGTTACAGAGGAAACTCTGGCAAAATTTGAGGAGTTTGTCAAAATTTGGAACTGCTGGTGTGTGAAATAGCAGCTGAGTCACATTGGTTTCTAATGACGAATTTTGACCCTCATTCGAGGACGAATGATATTAAGCAAGGGAGGATGTAAAGCCGCATAAAAGTTTACCTAAAACCTGGGGTTTCGCCGCGGTACAAACCTTTTGTGTTGAACAACGCATTGGGGAGTTGGAATTTTTTTTTGGCAGAGTAGGGCGTTTCTGCGGTCCATTCTGCGGTCACAAAACTGATCTGCGGACCGCAGATCTGCCGCAGAGTGAAGCAGGGAACTCGGCAAATTTGGGATGATATTTTGCGGTCAATTGTACGACCGCATAATCGTTTCGTGGGTCGCACATTCATTGAAGAAGCCAACATGAGAAATTTCGGAAGGAGGCTCTGTGGTCCATTATGCGACCGTAGACCGTAAACCTGTCGCATACCCAACCTGAACAACCCAGTTTTGGGACCCTTTTCTGTGGTCCCATTTGCAGGCCGCATACCTGTTTTGCGGTTCGGTCTGCGACCGTAGGACCCGACTTCGTAGAGTCTAAGTTTGAAAATTTTCACTCGATCCCATTTTCATAAAAACAACTTGTGGGTTATTTTTGCTGGTCCTAACTGATATTTAGAGATGAGGAGTGATCTAGAGTGAGAGGAGAAGTTCCTAAGCTTATTGTTTACCGATCCTTGCTCAAGTCTTTAAGAACTCACAAGAAAAAGTCACAAAGTCTTTATCCAAGAGGTAAGGTTCCATACCCTAGTCTTTAATTTCGAGTTTGGGGTAGAAGATGGATAATGGGGAGTGTAATTCTTAGATGTAGGGGTCTTATCTATGCATGCATGTACCAACAAAGTTGGAGGAAGGTTGTTGAGTTAGAAAAGGGTAGATATTGGGTTGGGCATGAAGGAATCCACCATAGGAGGACCTTAAAACCTTAATGCATACCTAATATTTGATAATACTCAAATGAGCTGGAACTATGAACTCCATCCTAATTTGTGTTCAATTTTGCTATATCTCTAAAGAGATCAAAGTGGCTAAGAATTTCGGAACATTATAGTAATGTAAAAAGCTCGAGGCGTGGTAAGACGGCCTAGCCGGCCGAGTCGTGATCGGGCGTCATGTCGCACACATGGTGGTGATTGTTCTTGAGATTACGATTGAAACAATGATTGAGATTTAGGTAATGATTGTGATTGTGGTTGATATCTTTGGGTGAGACGGTCTAGTTGATCGGGTCGTGATCGGACTCCGTGCTAAAATCACGGTGGTATATCGGTGCTAAGATCTCCCAACCTAAAATATGAAAATTTACTTGAAAACTTGTCTTGGTCCTAACTTGATGTTTTGGTATTGTTTGAGGTTCCAATTGATTTTATGATTGTCCTTCCTTGTGTTATCATTCGTTCTATCGAGAGAACTTTTAGCTATACATACTAGTGTTATTCGACAGTACTAACATCCCTTTTGCTGGGGCGCTGCATCTTTAATGGATGCAGGTGGTTCCACAGCAGGCAGCTTTGATCATTGATAGCGGTACACCCTCTTCCTAGCTCACTCGGTAGTCCCAATTCATATCGGGGTCGTATATCTTTTGTTCCTTGTTCATGTTTTGAGGTATAGCCGGAGCTTTGTTACTAGCACTATCATTGTACTCTTTTTTATCTATTAGAGGCTCCGTAGATATAGTGTGGGTTGTGTATTGGTGTTGGGGATGTCAAGCTAGTAATGTTGTATTTGTATCACACGTTCCGCTTCAAACTATGAGAGTGTATGTATTTTGAACTTTATAAATGATGTAACTAATGATAAGGAGTTGGTGTTGTTCATATGATCCTCCCCATTGTCGAATTAATGAAATCATTTTATATTGTTCATGGGTAAGATTGGATATAAGGCATTAAGTAGGCTTGTTCGACCGGGTTATCTCGATTGAGCGCCGGTCGCGCTCCCCGAGGTCGGGGCGTGACAAACTTGGTATCAGAGCCTAATGTCTTAAAATATCCTTTTAAGGATATCTAGGCTTCTTAGAGTATTTGCACATTTTCTCATTCCCGTTCATATTCTTTTGATTCAAATTTCGCTCTTGCTGTATGACAAAGCAGTCAACTTCTTTAAACTTAAACATTTCAAGAGCGGCTATTCTCTCTGTTTGATGGAGGGCCGCTAGGAACACCTGTTGCTATGTCGGCTAGTTTAACGGGCTGCTTCGTATCATCCCTTCTCAGCCCCTTTAATTGAGGGTGATTGACACAAAAGGGCTTCTTCAGGCGGTCTTAGCGGAATGTCCCAAAAATGGCGATATTTAAAAATGATTCCGGACCTGCACAAGCTTTTCAGAGGTTTTTCTGTGGGATTAAATTTTTTTTTGTCAAAGTTTACCGGATTGTCATATTTTTGTTTTTCAGGATTTCTTTACCAATCGGATAGAGTTGATACTATTATTACGCTGTCTACCTGTTAAATTGTTCATTAGCCTAGTCTACCAGATTATCATACTTTTGCTCTTTAGGAATTTCTCTACTGGGTCGGTAGAGTTGATGTTATATTTTGTCTACCTATCTGTTAAGTTGTTCATCGAAGTCTACTGGATTATTATTTTTTTTGGTTGTTTTAATAAAGTGTTCTTCGAATTTGCAACTTAAATTTCGATCAAACCACCCCAAATCTACTCCAAAATGATCTCAAATTTGAAACAAAGCTTCCAAATACCAACACAAACAATCCCCAATCACCATTTTAGTCGAATAACACCAAATCAAAAAAGACCCACTTTGTCTTCTTCTACATTTTCTAAGGTCCAACAATAGAGTTTTTAGATTTTTATAGTAAATCACTAAAATATGTGTCAGAACTAAAATTTAAGCACAAATTATCAACATTCTAACGATTTTAATAATAATCTATTCTTTAAATTTTTACCATCAAACAAGAATTTCAAGTTTTAAAAATTAAATAACTACTGTGTTCAAGTAGAAAAAAATGAATTGTTTTAGTGGTGAGCACTTTTCATTTCCAACCAAGAGGTTGTGAGTTCGAGTCACCCCAAGAGCAATGTGGGGAGTTTTTGGAGGGAGGGAGCCGAGGGTCTATCGGAAACAGCCTCTCTACCCCAGGGTAGGGGTAAGGTCTGCGTACACACTACCCTCTCCAGACTCCACTAGTGAGATTATACCGGATTGTTGTTGTTGTTATACTGTGTTCAAGTAGAAAAAAAAGATATACTAAGACCATAAAAAATGAGGATATTCAGCTCATGGGAGGTGACGCCGCGCTAATTTTTGTTTAATTGAAGATGGTGGCATTGTATTCGCGTCACTATCGCTAATCACAATTTGCTTCAAGTAGCTACTGAATCACCATTATTATTTTATTACTTGCCTATCGCTACGTGCTTCATTTCTAAGGGGTAGAATATCTAAGTCCTTTTAGGCATCTCGAGATGACCATTCTTTTCTTGGATAGTTCAGGTGCTCATTATGGTACGTTCTTGTTTTAATAGTTGTGCTTCATTAGGTATCTAAGATTAGACTTACCCAATAAGCTTATGATTTATCAAGATTTGAATGTGGCATTGACTCTGTATACGGATGAAACCGAACCCGTGGGATACCTCGATTTCCGATGAAGTGAACGGAGCAAGAAACGTAAAGGCAAGGAGCCCCTTGATCCGGGTCCGAGCAAAACACCTGCCCTCGGAGTATCGAGGCCATGACACCCAGGCTGGTTCGAACCCCAAAAGCATCGGAGAGCATTGCCAGATAATCGAGCACGACCAACAAAAGGACGTGATGCCCGCGACCGGCCGGATATCATAGCATGGATCTCGGCATATATCGGCAGAGAACATATGATTAGTTAAACAAAAGATTTTTACCTTTTATAGTATTTAAGGTAAAACTCCCCTACTATATAAATGTGGGTCTGATTATTCATTAGGGACATTATAACACGCACAACAAGGCAATATACTCTTATTTTCTCTGTTATTCAAAGCTCTCACTTCTGTTCATCAATTCATCAGTAACATGAGCCCGGGTTCGAAGGCATGCATTCTATTAAGCAGTTACTAAGTCCGGGATCACCTCTCTTGATTGGTTTGATAATTTATCGCGTCCTTTATATGTTTAATCTAACGCAATCCACGTATCCTTAAAACCACTTACAAATTTAATTGTTATCCGTTTTTTTAGGGTAAGCAGTTTGGCGCCCACTGTGGGGCTAAGGATAATAGTGGCAATTTGGTATAAATTTCCGTAACACACTCTATTTTACACTTGTTCTTT